>NC_083234.1:11720733-12056090 GCF_032191835.1 Heteronotia binoei
AAAAAAGGAAAGGAGGAAGGGAGGGAGGAGGAAGGAAGGAGGGGGAGGGAGGGAGGAGGGGATGGAGGGAAGGAAGGAAAGGAGGGAGGGAGGAGGGAGGAGGAAGGAAGGGAGGAGGGAGGAAGGAAGGAAGGGAAGGGAGGGAGGAGGGGATGGAGAAGGAAGGAAAGAAAGAAGGAGGAAGGAAGGAAAGGAGGGAGGGAGGAGGGGATGGAGGGAAGGAAGGAAAGAAAGAAGGGAGGGAAGAAAAGGAGGGAGGGATGGAGAGGGGATGGAGGAAGAAGGAAGGAAAGGAGGGAGGAGGGAGGGAAGGAGGAAGGAGGAAGGAAGGAAGGAAGGGAGGGAGGGAGGGAGGAGGAAGGGAGGAAGGAAGGAAGGAAGGGGAGGGAGGAGGGGATGGAGGGAAGGAAGGAAAGGAGGGAGGGAGGAGGAGGGAAGGAGGGAAGGAAGGAGGAAGGAGGGGGGAGGGAGGGAGGGGAGGGAGGAGGGGATGGAGGGAAGGAAGGAAAGGAGGAAGAAAGGAGGGAAGGGGAGGGAGGAGGGATGGAGGAAAGGAAGGAACGGAGGGAGGAGGGGATGGAGGGAAGGAAGGAAAGGAGGAGGGAGGAGGAGGGAAGGAAGGAAGGAGGGAAGGAGGGAAGGAAGGAAGGAAGGAGGGGGAGGGAGGGAGGGGAGGGAGGGAAGGAAGGAAGGAGGGAGGGAGGAGGGGAGGGGAAGGAGGAAGAAAGAAGGAAGGGGAGGGAGGAGGGATTGGAGGAAAGGAAGGAAGGGAGGGAGGAGGGAGGATGGAGAAGGAAGGAAAGGAGGGAGGGAGGGAGGGAGGAAGGGAGGAGGGGAGGGAGGGAGGGGAGGGAGGAGGAAGGAAGGGAAGGGGAGGGGAGGGATCGGAGGAGGGGATGGAGGGAAGGAAGGAAAGGAGGGAGGGAAGGAAAGGAAAGGAGGGAGGAGGAGGGGATGGAGGGAAGGAAGGAAAGGAGGGAGGAGGGAGGGAGGAAGGGAGGATGGGAGGGAGGGGGAGGGAGGAGGGAGGGAGGGGGAAGGGAGAGGGAGGGAGGGGAGGAGGGAGGAAAGGAAGGGGAAGGGAGGGAAGGGAGGGCGGGGGAGGAGGAGGGGATGGAGGCAAGGAAGGAAAGGAGGGAGGGAGGAGGGGAGGGGAAGGAGGAAGAAGGAAGGAAGGGGAGAGGAGGGGAGGGAGGAAAGGAAGGAACGGAGGGAGTGAGGAGGGGATGGAGGGAAGGAGAAAGGAGGGAGGGAGGGAGGAAGGAGGAGGGGAGGGAGGAGGGAGGGAGGGAGGAAGGGATGGAGGGAAGGAGGAAAGGAGGGAGGGAAGGAAAGGAAAGGAAAGGAAAGGAGGAGGAGGGAGGAGGGGAGGAGGGAAGGAAGGAAAGGAGGGAGGGAGGGAGGAAGGGAGGATGGGAGGGAGGGGAGGGAGGAGGGAGGGAGGGGGAGGAGGAGGGAGGGAGGGGGGAGGGAGAAGAAAGGAAAGGAGGGGAAGGAGGGAGGGAGGGAGGGAGGGGGAGGGAGGAGGGGATGGAGGCAAGGAAGAAAGGAGGGAGGGAGGAGGGGAGGGGAAGGAGGAAGAAAGGAAGGGAAGGGAGGAGCGAGGGGAGGGAGGAAAGGAAGGAACGGAGGGAGGAGGAGGGGATGGAGGGAAGGAAGGAAAGGAGGGAGGGAGGGAGGGAGGAAGGGAGGAGGGGAGGGAGGAGGGAGGAGGAGGAAGGGAGGAAGGAAGGAAGGGAAGGGGAGGGGAGGGAGGAGGGATTGAGGGAAGGAGGAAAGGAGGGAGGGAAGGAAAGAGAGAGGGAGGAGGGATGGAGGAAGGAAGGAAAGGAGGGAGGGAGTAAGGGAGGGATGGGAGGGAGGTGGAGGAGGAGGGAGGGAGGGGGAGGGTGGGAAGAAAGGAAAGGAGGGGGAAGGGAGGGATGGAGGAAAGGAGGGGGAGGGAGGAGGGGAAGGAGGGGGAGGGAGGGAAGAGGAAAGAGGGCAGGAGGAGGGGATGGAGGGAAGGAAGGAAAGACAGGGAGGGAGGAGGGGATGGAGGGAAGGAAGGAAAGGAGGGAGGGAGGATGGGAGGGAGGGGGAGGGAGGGAAGGGAGGGTGGGGGAGGAGGAAGGGGAGGGAGGGAGGAGGGGAGGGAGGAGGGAAAGGAGGGGGGAGGAGGAAGGAAGGAAGGGAGGGAGGGAGGGAGGAAGGGAGGGTGGGGGAGGGAGGAGGGGAGGGAGGCAAGGAAGGAAAGGAGGGAGGGAGGAGGGGAGGGGATTGAGGAAGGAAGGGAGGGAGGGAGGGAAGGGGTTTGAGGAGGGATGGAGGGAAGGAAGGAAAGGAGGGAGGAGGAGGGATGGAGGGAAGGAAGGAAAGGAGGGGGAGGGAGGAGGGAGGTAGGAAGGGAGGGAAGGAGGGGGAGGGAGGAGGGGAGGGAGAAAGGAAGGAAAGGAGGGAGGGAGGGATTGAGGAGGGTATAGAAGGAAGGAAGGGAGGAGGGAGAGAGGAGGGGAGGGAAGGAGGGAGAGGGAGGAGGGGAGGGAGGGGATGGATGAAGGAAGGAAGGAAGGAAGGAAGGAAGGAAAGGAGGAGGGAGGAGGAAGGGAGGTGAAGGGAGGAGGGGAGGGAGGGGTGGAGAAAAGTAAGGAAAGGAGGGAGGGAGGAGGCGGAAGGAGGGAGGAGGTGGAGGAAAGGAAGGGTTTTATGTTTCTATGTCTTAATTATATTTTTATATTTCATGTCTATACATGAATATGTAACCACCCTGAGCCTGCTTCTGGTGGGGAGGGTTGGATATAAATCTAAATAAAATAAACAAATCATTTGGGAGCCGTGTGAAGCTCAGGCTCGGCCACTTACCCAGCATGCTCTGCTTGGAGGACTTCCACGTTTGCGGCTGAGCCTTAGCAGTCTGGTGCCTCACTATGGAAGGGTAAGCTGGAGAGATACAAGGCAGCTGCAGTTATCCTTCGGACGTGCCCAATCCTGCACTTTCCATGCTTTGTTTGGATGGCAACTCCCTTTCCCCCTCCCCACCAGATCAGTCCAAAGGAGGAGAGGACCGTGACGGGCCTCACAAAAGCCCTGAAGTACCATTCTTATAGAGGCTCCCATCGGACTGCT
Organism: Heteronotia binoei; assembly: GCF_032191835.1. NCBI lineage: Eukaryota > Metazoa > Chordata > Lepidosauria > Squamata > Gekkonidae > Heteronotia > Heteronotia binoei. The sequence goes on from NC_083234.1 coordinate 11,723,839, forward strand.
TGCTGAAATCACCAGGTGAAACTCTGGCCAATTGGGGGAACTGATAAGGCATCTTGGTCCCATTGGCCACTGGAAAATAGAAGAAGCATCGTTACATTGAGGTGGGCTAGAGCACCGTTGGCACCTCTCCATCCGCTGCCCTTTTCGGCACATGCTTTTGAGCCTCTGTGCCGAACCCAGAGGCCACCAGATCGGCAACGGGTTCCACCACTGGCCCAAAGGCAAACCGTCCTGCAATACAGGAGCCACCGGCCGGGTGGCGCTTGACTCCTTCCAGGAGAAAGTGACGGAAAGGAAAAAAATTTGGCAGCAGTTTTTCTGATAACAGAAGTCAGCGTGAGAAATCCATAGAAACCAGGAAGCGATGGAAATCAAAGCCTGCCCATTTTCTTGACTTCTGTGGGTATTTACCCAGATGCCAAGTTCTCCACAAATTTGCCAGGATCCCCCAATAAGTACACCCTGCCCGATCCCTCAGAGACTTCTAAGTTGCACAGCTGGTTTTCAATAGGAATTCTTACATAGGCAGAGATTTGTGTCATCTTTGGCTGGATTAGCACCTCTTTCACATGCACATGTGAAGCTGCCTGATACTATATTATTATTATTATTATTATTATTATTATTATTATTATTATTATTATTATTATTATTTTGCAGTGTGTGTAGCATAGCCGGGAGATCCTAAGATTGTCTGGCAGGCAAAAGTTCTAGCTCTTTTAGTATTATGCACCACTAGGTGGCGAGCTAGACGCATTTTTAAGGCAAGAGATGTTTCAAAGGTGGTTTGCCATTGCCTGCCTCTGCGTCGCAACCTTGGCATTCCTTGGGGGTCTCCCATCCAAATACTAGCCAGGGGTGACCCCTTCTTAGCTTCCGAGATCTGACAAGATCGGGCTAGCCTGGGCTGCCTGATACTGATTCAGACCATCAGTTCAGCAAGGTCAGTATCGTCTACACAGAATGACAGCAGCTCTCAGGGTCTCAGAAAGAGGTCTTTTGCATCCCTTATTACCTGTCCCTTTTAGCTGGAGATGCCAGGGATCGAACCTGGACTTTCTGTGTGCCAAGCCGATGCCCTTTCACTGAGCCGCCATCCCTCTTGTTCTCTGTGTCGCTTTCTTTCTGAGTTTTGCCAAGGTATAGTGCTGGAAGTAGGCACTCATTAAAGGCTGGTTAACCCCGCCTGAAGAGCACTCCATGACAATCCTTCTCTGCCGCCTCCTAGTTAAATGTGTTTCCTTTCATAAGTGGTGTCAGATCTGCAGATCAGTATACAGAGTAACCAGCTATGCAAGCGCGCCTATTAAGGCAGCTGTGCTAAAGATGCGTTCTGAAAAATCCTGCTCCTTTGGATTGCAGAGTTCCAAAGAAGCAGGCCTTGAAATCGGCCTCGTGCATCTCGTATCTCACCCTTTCCTTGAGGAATTCTCAGTGGCAGCCATGTCTTCCTTTCTGTCCTCGCAACAACTTGTGAGGTAGGCCAGGCTGAGAGAGAATGTCCAGCCCGAGGTCACCCAGCCAGTTTCCAAGGCAGAGCAGGGATTCGAACCTGGATCTCTCAGTTCTTAGTCCAACACTCTCTAACCACTACACCACTTTGCTGCTGTGCCATGGCACCATGCTAGGGACATTTTGACCTGCCTAATGTACATATTTATTTGATTTGATTTGATTTTTAGCCCACTCTCCCCATATAACAGGCTCAGGGCGGGTTACATCATAAAACAATCAGTAAAAAACAATAAAAGATCAATTTAAAAGATATAAAATCTAAAACTACAGAGACTAAAATGGCAGGTTCTGCCTTCCAGCCGTGGCCTATTGTCCTGGTCCAGCAGATCTTATAGCATCTGGAGTGGGATGAAGGGGGGAGGGTTACAAGTGACGTCCACTGCCTCGGCTGGAAGCTTGGCAAAAGAGCTCTTACAGGCCCTGTAGAATTGGAGCAGATCCACAGGGCCCGGATCTCCAGGGGGAGCTCATTCCACCAGGCAGGGGCCATGGCTGAAAAGGCCCTGGCCCTCATCAAGGCTAGATGGATGTCTCTGGGGCTGGGTATTACCAAAAGTTGTTGGGTCGTTGATCATCAAGACCTACGGGGCTCATACAGGGAGAGGCAGTCCCAAAGCTATGCTGTCCCCTGGCTGTTGTCAGGCTGCTGTTAAAAGCACAGGAATTGGGCCAGGGGAAAAACGACAGGCCTAAAAGGCAGAGGCTGTCTTGAGGAAGAGTCATGAGCCACAACCCGTGCAAAGGGAGAGGGGGAATACCTTTCAACGAGAAGGCCGAGTCCCCGCGCTGATCGTCTCCTCAGCCGTCTGGACGGTCGAATACTCCCAGGCCCGGGTGTTGTAATTGCCTCCTAGACGAGAGAAGCCAGTTCAGGAATTAGTCTGTGCTCGATCAGACTAGGCGGGTTTGGGATCCGCCCAGTGTCATTATCACAACCGTCCTTCAGCAGCAGAGCAGATGTCTGGAATGAGCTCAGTTGAGTCTCTCTCAGCTTCCCCCCCCCCCCATCACAGAACAAATTATCTGACGAAGCTTGGGGCCCTCCACCACTGGAATATCTCTGATTTCCAGTGAAAACCACACTCATCTTTCAAAAAGCTCAACTAGAATGATTCAAAGGTTGGAACACTTTCCCTATGAAGAAAGGTTAAAATGCTGGGCTCATTAGCTTGGAGAAATGTCGACTCAGGGGTGACATGATAGAGTTTACAAGATTATGCACGGGACGGAGAAAGCAGAGAAAGAAGTCCTTTTCTCCCTTTCTCACAGTACAAGAACTCGTGGGCACTCAATGAAATTGCTGAGCAGTTGGGTTAGAACTGATAAAAGGAAGTCCTTCACCCAAAGGTGATTAACATGTGGAATTCACTGCCACAGGAGGTGGCAGTGGCTACAAGCATTGCCAGATTCAAGAGGAGATTGGATAAGCATATGGAGCAGAGGTCCATCAGTGGCTATTAGCTACAGCTTATCATTGGAACTCTCTGTCTGGGGCAGTGATGCTCTGTATTCTTCGTGCTTGGGGGGGCTTCTAGTGTCCTGGCCCCACTGGTGGACCTCCTGATGGCATTTGGGGTTTTGTTTTTTGTTTTTTTGTGGGGTTTTGCCTCTGTGTGACACAGAGTGTTAGACTGGATGGGCCATTGGCCTGATCCAACATGGCTTCTCTTGTGTTCTTATGGGACACAGAGCGTTGGACTGGATGGACCATTGGCCTGATTCAACATGGCTTCTCTTATGTTCTTATCTTTTGATGATGTTTGGAGCCCTTCATTCCCATGATCTCCTTCCTAACGACTGCTTCACTTTTACCATGACTTTCCTTGCCTTCTTCTGCCCTGTGCTGTACTTAATCTGAAAGGTTATGCTGACCCACGTTTTTTTCATGATGTTTTCCCATCAAGTAATAATGCTGAGACACGGCTCACAAAAACGGTGCATTCTCACCACCACTAATCAGATGAAAGGACAGTGAGGGCAAATAAGGCCAGTGAGGGCCAAAGAGAGGACTTGAAGGCACTTGACACTGAACCCATTGTTTAAAAAATAACTGAAGGGACTTCTCACTACTCACAAAACCAAGTCTGAATCTAGGCAGAGTGGTTTTGAAGAAGCTCATATCTACCTTTTGGAGTCAAGAACATGGAAAACCTCTTCAAGCTGTCTGGCTGGTTCCAATCGGAGTAGTTGTTCATCATGAAACGGTGATCCCCTGGGAGGTCAGAAAGAAGATCTTGGTTAGTATCATGACAAATGTGGGGGGGGGGGGGGGAACCGGTTCTCATCATCAAATGAAGAGTGAAAACGCTCCTTTGACGAAGAAGCAAGGTCTTTGAACCAGTTCTTTGAAAAGCAGAACCTTTTTAAAGCATTCCTCAGGCGCAAATAGTTATCTTTACCCTAAATATTTACATGCTCACCACCTGATCGTGGAACAAATAGCATGAGTAATAACCAGACCCTCTAGAGATTTCACATCATCATTTCAATAGTTCTAGTTCCTTGTGGACCTACCATCTATCTTAATAACTATTTTAGCAAGCTGCAGTACTGCAGTCCAAGCTCTGCTCACGGATTATTTCAGTCCCCAGAATGGTTGACTCAGCCTTCCATCCTTCCAAGATGGGTAAAATGAGTACCCAGCTTGCTGTGAATAAAGCGTAGATGACTGGGGTAGGCAATGGCAAACCACCCCATTTAAAAAGTCTGCCAGGAAAACATCGTGATGTGACGTCATCCCTTAGGTTGGTAACAACGCAGTGCTTGCACAGGGGACTACCTTTACCTTTTTATTCAAAGAGAAGAGTCGGTCTAGCCATCTCTTCTAGCTAACATTGACTGTTGCAGCTTAAGAGACCAAGCAACGATGGCTCTCATCTTGAAGAAAAATGCCGGTGCTGAAGCTGATCTTGACGGTTCATCATGAGCAAACTACGGCAGCACACTGGACTGGCCTTATTCAGAGAGCCCACCTTTTGGGTCTCAGATGCTGGGAACATCCAACAAGAGCTGAACATCCTCTTTCAGCCTCACTGTTAATCTCTTGGGGGCACCTAGCTATTAACTCTTGTTGAAAAGAGAATGCTGTACAGAACAGACCTTGGACATGGTTTGTCAAGGGACACCTTCCTTTCTTAAATGAGATGGACTCCCGTCTAAAGATGGAAGCCGGAAGCTAACAGTAATTATCTGTAATTGGCAGACCCGGTCAAAGATATCAGGTGTCAAGCTGAGTGTGACGTGAAATGGAAGGCTGTATCCATTATGGCTGGAACTGTGAGACATCATCGCCAGAAAAGCGAGATAGGAAAGCTCATTTCTTCTATCTTTGGGGTGCATGTGATTGCACCCTAAGTGGATTTATAGATTCCCACTGATAAGGAAGAAGCCTCGTGTCATGAAAGCTGACATTTTACAACCTAACCTGTATTTTACGGCCACCCGTTAATGTCCATTATCAATCGCAGCAGAGTTTTCAGTGCCCTCCACATGCATTTCCCAACTCATGCCGGAGGAGAAGACCACTTATCTGGGCTCTTTGCAGCTACTTGTGGACTCGGCCAGCTGTGAAAATCACATCACCGTCCTCTCGAAATGAGACATCAACTATAGAACCAGGTATTAAATGCCATTTTTTACAGGGGAAAGGGAGAATTTTCTGGGTGGGGGAAGGGATGCAATCTTTCTTTCTCCTGAGTTGGCCTAAAATGTCACCTAGATAAGGGAGGGGAGGGGAGATCTGTCCTTCCTTTCGTCCCCTTAAATGTTCTTGAGTGTCCTGTTAAGTTCTCCCCCTCCCACCGTTTGTAAGACACTTTGCGAATCTTTGTGTCCTTTGCTGAGATAAACACGTTTTGTAGTTTTATTAAGGAATTATAAATGACATCATGCGGAGCTACATACGCTCGGAGGGAAAGAAGTTATTTCAATGCTTCGTCAAAGGCAACCCGGGACATTCCTTTAATAACAGCAATAATCTATGCCGCACGGCTGGAGTTATTCTTTTTTCCTTCACAATTCTTCTCGTAAATTATCTCAGCTACTCTCGTTGCAGCCCTGCGAGGCGGGCCAGTCTTCTGTTCCCACGTGACAGATGGAATGTGGAAGCACTGGCAATATTAGCGTGCCTAAGCGATGGACAAGGGCCTGCAGTGACCAGATGGTTATGAGCATAAGCTCTCGGGACAGGGCCCCAAGGGATGCCAACCTCCAGGTGGGGCCTGGGGACTAAACAACCACATTGGGAATAGCTGAGCCCTAAAAACAGATGGACAAATTCACCTGTTTATTTCTTTGAACATGCATAGAGGCTATCCTTGTCTTGGGATGCCAGCCTCCAGGTGGGACCTGGGGATCCCCTGGAATTCCAGCTCATCTCCAGACTGCAGAGACCAGTTCCCTTGGAGAAAATGGATGCTTTGGAGGGGGGCCTCTGTGGTGTTGGTGTACTGGTTAAATGGGCGGACTCTTATCTGGGAGGACTGGGTTTGATTCCCCACTCCTCCACTTGCAGCTGCAGCTATGGGGTCAGCCATAGCTCTCGCAGAGCTGTCCTTGAAAGGGCAGCTTCTGGGAGAGCTCTCTCAGCCTCACCCACCTCGCAGCGTGTCTGTTGCGGGGATGGAGATAAAGGAGATTGTGAGCCACTCTGAGATTCACAGTGGACGGTGGGGTATAAATCCAATATCAGTCTTCTCCTTCTCTTCTCCTTTTTCTTCTCCTTCTTCTTCTTCTCTTTCTCATTCTTCTCCTTCTCCTTCTTCTCCTTCTCCTTCTCCTTCTTCTTCTTTTTCTCCTTCTCCTTCTTCTTCTTCTTCTTCTTCTTCTTCTTCTCCTTCTTCTTCTCCTCCTCCTCCTCCTCCTTCTTCTTCTTCTTCTTCTCCTTCTCCTTCTTCTTTTTCTCCTTCTTTCTTGTTCCCCAGTGAGGTCACTCTCCTCCCCAGGCTCCAACCCTAAATCTCCAGGAGTTTCCAAAGCTGGATCTGGCAACCCTACCCTCCACATCTACCTTTAGTGGTCAAGGGGACCTGGCAACCCTTGGGGGCCACAGACCACCCTTTCCTCCCCATAGAGAACAAACCCACTGGCTCCCTTTGCATTCTGCGCCTTGTTGCCTTCTCAGCCTGCTAAGATCTTTCTCAGGGCTTTTTTTCAGGAAAAAGAAGTGCCGGAACTCTCAAGAGGGAAGCGAAGGAGAAACACATGGATGCCTCTTGTAAACGTTTAAATGCTTGTTGAGAATTTTGTTTCCCTGAAGAGGTTCCAGAACTCCATTCTGCCACATTCCCCCAGGGGGAAAAAAAGCCCTGGTCTTTCTCAAAATCCATCTGTAAACTCTGGGCACCAGACAACACTGGTCCGTGATGCGAGCGCCGTTCCCATCTAGCTTGCATTCCTCTGTGTTCTATATTTGATCTGCTCCTTCGTCTCAGGCTATCGCATTGGAGTGTTCCTACCGTCTACAATGCTTTAGATGTGCTCAAAGCCTAGAGAGGCTTGCTAGACCTTTGCCAAGGAATAAATAGAGGCACATTTGATACGGATCTTAATGAAACGATAAGGATCTCGGGTTTCCACGGCAACCTTCATCAGGAGCAGCATCAAAGGATTTCCCCCCTCCCGCTCTGGCGACCTTGCCCCGATCCTCCTCTTCCCTCCACAATGGGAACGGGGATGGGAGCCATTAGTTAACTCCACCCCACCACAGCCCGTGCCCTAGGCACCTCGCCTTCTATCCTGAGGGCAGAGAGGAGCTGTCTTGCCCTTGATCCAGTTCTCAGCGCCAGAGCCGAGTTTTAATTCATTGTGGGGTTTTTTGCAATCGCAGCTCCTCGTGAGATGGAGAAACATTCTCTCGGATTTTTGCAGATAAGGACTGGAGACATGAAACAGACGAAGGTCTCCTGGCCGCTCTCATCTTTTCGCTGTCGCTCTTACGCGCAGCAGCTGCCAGAAGTCGTGAGCAACCCAGAACGACACCCACTATTAGCTGCAGAGACGACTAATGGGCTTGCAGTCAAAGAAAGCGCCGGGGAAGAGCGCCCTCGCCATATCCAGAATTTGGGAGTGCCCCAGATCCCGTGCCAGCTGCAGAAGTGGAAACAGGAGCACCTCTGTAGGCCAGCACAGTAGTTGTGCACCCAATGTGTGGAACTTGCGGAATTCATCCTCACCAAAGAAAGTGGGAGAAACTTGCCCAGACAGCTGTAGAAACTTATTAGCAGAGACACAGCTATTAGATGGGATAGCTCAATTGAACCTCCCTTTTCAAAGGCAGTAAATCTATGAATAACAGAAGCTGGGGGCAGGTACAAGAGGAAAAGGGCTGCTTCTTTCTACCTTGCTCATGGGCTTGGAGAGGCACTTGGCTGGCTGATTTTGAAAACAGAACGCTAACAGATCTATAGTCTAATCCTGGTGTCTCCGATGTGGTGCAGGTGGGCACCACGGCACCTGCCAAGACCTTTTAGCGCTTTTAGAAAGTGGGCGGGACCAGGTAGGGCTTTGGCCCAGCCAGACTTCTAATTGGCCACTGGAGATTGGATTGTCTGTGCTGGTTTTTTAAAACGTTGCTTTGGTAGGAGGTGCCACCACTGCATGAGGATCTCCCTGGTGTGACTGAAGGTCACCTGTGGCAGCCATTTTGCGGACAGCTCCGCCTCCTGCAGCGGCCATTTCGTGGCTGTGCCTGTGCTGCATTGGGATTCCAAAGTGGCTTGCCGGCTCAAAAAGGCTGGGGATGCCTGGTCTATCCAGCAAGTTCTTACGACACTCAGCACGTGAATACATGACTAATACCGGACAATTGGTCCGTCAAGCCCGGTTTTTTCTACATCAATAGGCTACAGTCAGTTCTCAAACTCCAGTGAACACGCATACCATTTGTGTACATTGTGCCCCTGAATTATCTTTATATGTGTGTTGAGTAATTCTCATGTCACCGGTTCTTTTTTGTAGAAAAAGCCCAGCAGGAGCTCATTTGCATATCTGGGCCACACCCCTGACATCACCATTGTTTCACACAGGGGTTTTTTTGAAGAAAAGGCTCAGCAGGAACTCATTTGCATATAAGGCCACACCCCCTGACGCCAAGCCAGCCAGAACTGCGTACCTGTGTATTTCTGCTCAAAAAATAAGCCCTGCATGTTACATTCAATGCAAGCATAGCTGGATCATAGAATCACAGAGTTGGAAGGGACCTCCAGGGTCATCCACTCCAACCCCATGCACAAGGCAGGAAACTCATAAACACTTCCCCCTAAATTCACAGGATCCGCATTGCTGTCAGATGGCCATCTAGCCTCTATTTAAAAACCTCCAAGGAAGGAGAGCCCACCACCTCCCGAGGAAGCCTGTTCCACTGAGGAACTGCTCTAACGGTCAGGAAGTTCTTCCTAATGTTGAGCTGGAAACTTTTTTGATTTAATTTCAACCCATTGGTTCTGGTCCTACCTTCTGGGACCACAGAAAACAATTCCCCACCACCCTCTATATGACAGCCCTTCAAGTACTTGAATGTGTGACTGAAATTTAAAACCACACAATTATTCCTAGTTTCATTTGTATGATGGACAAATGTTGGGTCTTTCTTACAAACAGATGCACGTGCATTCGCTGTAACATATGTAGAGGGCTTAGGACTCTGCAGGGTCTATGGCAGACAAGGTCATTCCCTGTGCTTCTTCCTTTAAACTGAAATTCCAGGGACAGAACCTGAGACCTTCTGCATGGTGTGGATGTGCTCTGCAATTGATCTCTGTCTTAAAAGAAAACCCCAAGGGATCATCATAGCTGTAGAGCTGTTTTTCATGAACACTTTAAGTTCCTTCTAGGAAGTCAGATGACTGGGAAATGTAGCCCCGAGTTGTCTACTTCTACTAATAACAACTTCCCAAGCAAAGAAAGGCCTTTCCCAGAAGCCGCTGACTGATATCCAGGGCTTTTTTTGTAGCAGGAGCTCCTTTGCATATTAGGCCACACACCCCTGGTGTAGCCAATCCTCCAAGAGCTTACAGGGCTCAGTACAGGGCCTCCTGTAAGCTCCAGGAGGATTAGCGACATCGGGGGGTGTGGCCTAATATGCAAAGGAGTTCCTGCTACAAGAAAAGCCCTGCTGATATCCTTTAGTTGGAGATACCAGAGCTTGAATCTGGGAATTTCTGTATATAAAACACAATATGGTTGTGGCCACGCACACTAAACGATGCACTTTCAATCCACATTCAGTGCACTTTCCCACTGGATCTTGCCAGTTCACACTTTAAAATCCAGTTGGAAAGTGGATTGAAAGTGAATTATTTAGCCACTGTATTGCTGACAATTGTCCTCTCTTCCTGGTCCAGAAATAAACCAGGGACTCTCTCTCTTGGATGGGGTCAGGGGTGGTTGTGTAGAAAAATACGTGGTGGAGCTCATCCAGGGATTGTTATGCAGCTGCACCTACTATTCAATGGACAAGGTGGGGAGGGGAGGAGGAGGAACCCTCAGAAAGGTTCAGGAGCTGTGCTCCTGTGAGCTCCCGCTGACTCCAAGGCCTGGATGGGGTAGAACAACTGGGTCTGGTTTTGAAGCTGATTAGGAGACCCAATGAGTCTTGGTTCCCTTACCGTTCTCCATATGGTTCCTCTCAATGAAGTTCCTACTGAGGTCAGCTTTGCAGATCTTCTCCACATGCCTCAAGCAGACATTCAGGAGGTCATCCCTAAGCAGCCCCATGGAAGGGCTCATGTTCTCTCCTTCTAAAAGGATGCTGTAAGTGGGCAGAGACGGCGGGATGGTGTAGCTCCTCATCATCGCTCCAAATTCCTGCCAGGCACAACATCGAACAGAAGTTGGGGAAGTGAAGGCTACCAAGTAGTGAAGATCAGCTTGAAAGGGGGTGTTCAGCAGCTGGGGAAATCTAAGCAGCTTGACCGACATTGAGATCTGGCACAGCAGGGCATCTACCCAAACTCAGGACTTGGTAAGGAGGGTCCACAACCAACCACAAACACTTGGCCTGTCTACTCCCAACAAGAATGGAAATCACCCAGAAGATTCTGTCATGTCACAGGAACCTCTGGGACAATCACCCTTTTCATGCTGGCAAGGCACATGGAAGGAACATCCCCTCACTCTCCTTAGGTCTTTTTGTCCAGGGGAGGTGTAGCAACACATGCATGAAGAGTTGTCAGGCTTGTTGTGAAGAGCACTGAAGGGCACATTGCCCAAAGCTTCTCAAAACTAGCAGCTGGCCATATTGAGCAGCTCCAGGACCACGGACAGTTCCTTACCCGTCTTCATTGCTGATGGAAGCAAAATTAGTTAAGCATCAGCAAATCGATGCAAATATGGTTACTTTGCATGATTTATTGGGACCGGGATTTCAGTGGCATGTATCCTACCACCCTGCTCTGCAAACTGTCCAGATACAAACCCAGAGACACCCCCAAAACTTGTCCTCCACTGGCAGAGACTGTCCAGGAATGCAGTTGCTGGTTCTTCATTAGAACTGGCTCAGACTATCTAGTTTGATGGCCGAGGGGAACAGAACTTCTGAACACCTGGGCCATTTAAGTCAGGCCCTGTAACACTATAATATGGCAAGTGGGAAGGGAAACAAGCAGAGTTCCAGCAGTGGAAGGATGAGGCAGATGGGGGAAAGTGGTCAACCAGGAGCAACCCAGATTTCCTGGCAGAGTGAAGAACTTCACTGAAGAAGATGAAGATATTGGATTTATATCCCACCCTCCACTCCGAAGAGTCTCAGAGCGGCTCACAATCTCCTTTCCCTTCCTCCCTCACAACAGACACCCTGTGAGGTGGGTGGGGCTGGAGAGGGCTCTCAAAGCAGCTGCCCTTTCAAGGACAACCTCTGCCAGAGCTATGGCTGACCCAAGGCCATTCCAGCAGGTGCAAGTGGAGGAGTGGGGAATCAAACCCGGTTCTCCCAGATAAGAGTCAACCACTACACCAAACTGGCTCACTGGAAGCTGCCCTGGGCCAATGGCAGAGCCCGTAAGGCCTTCTGGGAAGGGATAAATGACACCAGGCCAAGGAAGAGGTGGGACACCTCCAGGCAATGGCGGAGGTGCCCACGGAAAGGAGAAGGAACAAGGTGGAAGCCACGCCCTCCCCTCTCCATTCTGAGACCCAGCAAGCTACCCCTCCATGGAAATACATGAAGACAACTAGAGGGATACCCCCACACATATGGCCAGGCAAAGGCAACAATCCAGACAGAGCCTCAATAAAACTGAAGCCTTCCTCAAGCTGAAGGAGTCTTCCAACTTCGGATGGAGGAAAAATCCCTGAAGAGAGCAAAAGATGGTAATGTCATGACTGTGGTGTATATCTGAACCTTGGTGAGCAAAGTAGAGCCTTTTTTGGTATTAGGAACTCTTTTGCATATTAGGCTACACACCCCTGATGTAGCCAGTCCTCCTGGAGCTTAGAGTAGGCCCTGTAATAACAGCCCTGTAAGCTCTCGGAGGATTGGCTACATCAGGGGTGTGTGTCCTAATATGCAAAAGAGTTCCTGCTACAAAAAAAGCCCTGGTGGAAAGTGCTGTCAACCCACAGCCAGTTATGGCTGTGTCTTCATAGTGTCATAACCCCATAGTGTCTTCAAGGCAAGAGACACAGAGGTGTTTTGCCATTGCCTACTTCTGCATTGCAACCCTGGACTTCCTTGGTTGGCTCCCATCCAAGTACTAATCAGAGCTGACCCTGCTTAGGTTCTGAGATCTGCTGAGAGCATGCTAGCCTGGGCCATTCAGGCCAGTGGGAGGATACATGCCATTATTTCTGGTGCTAAGTATGGCTTCTTCTTCTCAGAGTCAAATGCAGCAGACCAAGATGACATACCATGGTGGCATTGCTCATTAATTGCTTTGCATTTGGTGTTTAGCCCTGTGATCTCATTCTTTGGAGCAACAGAAGAAGAAGACACTGGATTTATATCCCGCCCTATACTCTGGATCTCAGAGCGGCTCACAATCTCCTTTACCCTCCTCCCCCACAACAGACACCCTGTGAGGTAGGTGGGGCTGAAAGAGCTCTTATGGCAAGTGCCCTTTCAAGGACAGCTCTGTGAGAGCTATGGCTGACCCAAGGCCATTCCAGCAGGTGCAAGTGGAGGAGTGGGGAATCAAACCCAGTTCTCCCAGATAAGAGTGTGCACACTTAACCACTACACCGAACTGGAGAAAAGCCACCTTGCTTACCTGCAGGAAGAGCACCGAATCACTGATCATGCTGATCTGGTCCCTCGTCTCCTTGTCCTCTTGCAGCAGTTTGGCCCTGTCCTCCAGCTCTTCCACGATCTCCTTGATGTTCTCCACAGCTATCTTCTCCCTGTGGTCCAGGCCAGCCTTGACTTCATCTCGCTGTTTCTCCAGGTCACGAATCAGCTCTTTGAAATGCTGGTCCACAGTGGCTTTCTCATTGGTGGTGAAGTTCTAAACGGAGACCAAAAGAGAAAGAGTCAGTTTGGTGGGGGGAAAAAAACACCCTACTGTGACTTGGGTGTAATATTGAGTAGATCCAGGGCAATAGATTCAGGATGGACAAAAGGAAATCATAGAGTTGGAAGGGGTCACACAGACCATCTAGTCCAACCCCCTGCTCCATGCAGGATCATCCTAAAGCATCTCTGACGAACAGGGCTTTTTTTGTAGCAGGAACTCCTTTGCATATTAGGCCGCACACCCCTGATGTAGCCAGTCCTCCAGGAACTTACAGGGCTCTTTTTACAGGGCGTACTGTAAGCTCCGGGAGGACTGGCTACACCATACCTAATATGCAAAAGAGTTCCTGCTACAAAAAAGGCCCTGCTGACAAATAATCATCCAGCCGCATTTTGAAGTGAAGGGAAACTCACCACCTTCGAAGGCAGCTGCTTCCACCTCTGAACTGTTCTGACTGTAAAAAAAAAAAAATAAATCCCTAATATCCAGCCAGTAGCTTTCTGCTTGTAATTTGAGCCCATTGCTTCAGGTCCTACCCTCAGCTGCCAAGTGGAACAGCCCCTTGCCCTCCTCTAAATGACAGCCTTTCAAATATTGAAGGAGAGCAATCCTGCCCCCCCCCCCGCAAATCTCCTCTTCTCCAGAATGAACATTCCCAAGGCCCTCAGTCTTTCCTCATAGGGTTCTTCCTCCAGGCCTTTGATCATCCTCGTCGCTCTCTTCTGCAATAAATACTGTTATGGAACAAGCAGTTAAAATGTGGACGCCACTGCCAGAGTATGTAGTGCCTGTGTAGCCTCTTGGCTGCCGGAGGATGGAGAAAGAAGGAGGAGGAGGAGGAGAAGAAGACCTCGGATTTATACTCCACCCATCTCTCTGAATCAGAGACTCAGAGCAGCATACACTCTCCTTTACTTTCCTCCCCCACAACAGACACCCTGTGAGGTGCGTGGGGCTGAGAGGGATCTCACAGCAGCTGCCCTTTCAAGGACAACCTCTGCCAGAGCTATGGCTGACCCAAGGCCATGCCAGCAGGTGCAAGTGGAGGAGTGGGGAATCAAACCCGGTTCTCCCAGATAAGAAGAAGACTGCAGATTTATACCCCACCCTTCTCTCTGAATCAGAGACTCAGAGCGGTTTACAATATCCTATATCTTCTCCCCCCACAACAGACACCCTGCGAGGTGGGTGGGGCTGGAGAAGGCTCTCACAGCAGCTGCCCTTTCAAGGACAGAGTCTCAGAGCGGCTCACAATCTCTTATACCTTCCTCCCCCGCAACAGACACCCTGTGAGGTGGGTGGGTCTGGAGAGGGCTCTCACAACAGCTGCCCTTTCAAGGACAGAGTCTCAGAGCGGCTCACAATCTCCTTTACCTTCCTCCCCCATAACAGACACCCTGTGAGGTGGGTGGGTCTGGAGAGGGCTCTCACAGCAGCTGCCCTTTCAAGGACAGCTCTGCAAGAGCTATGGCTGGCCCAAGGCCATTCCAGCAGCTGTAAGTGGAGGAGTGGGGAATCAAACCCAGTTATCCCAGATAAGAGTCCACACACTTAACCACTGCCCCCAAACTCTGCTCATATCCTTTTTCCCTGATGCACCTGTTCTCTACATGAAGGGAAGTGCTTCCATGCGGAATGACACCAGGCGCAGAGCTTGGAAAAGTATGCTCAGCAAAAACTAGCCATGCCAGGCTACGTTTTAGAAAGAATAAAAGGAACTGCTGTTAAATTGACCTTTGTGGTCCATATCCTAGACAGTGGCAGCCAAAGGCTAATTTCATGACTGTGGTGTATAATGATGCATGCTGAATGGAGTGGGGGGGGGGGGTCGCTATCGTGTCTGAGGCTGTTAAGAGCAGGCATGGAAAAAGGCAATTCTCAAAGGGTGTTCACCGGCATTATAATATTGCCCACGGCAAAGGTGCAAACCAGCGTCTCGGTGTGACCGCATCCCTTGATGAGAGGGCAGTGTCTCCGGCTTCTTTTAATCTCACCAAGCGAGCGGCTTCTACGGAGAGCATTTCCACCCACGCACAAATTCTCAACTAAATTGTCAACTCTGAAAACGGTGACAGTTTTCCCGGGGATCCGAGCAAAAAAAGCTGCAAAGCAGCTACGGTGGAAGGTCAGCGGAGGGACAATTAGAAACACAAAAAAAATTCACGTTATTCAAATTATCTTTTTGCTATACTGTCAGCAACACGAGGCAGCCTGGAAAGGCCGACGTTTAAAATAGCATCTCCTGAGATATGCGGCCAACCCAGATGACAGCTTGATTGGCAGAACTTGCTCAGACTATGGACAGCCGTTGTGTTCCTTGGGGTTGCCAAGTCCACGTTGGGAAATTCCTGGAGATTTGGGGATGGAGCCTACAAAGGTCAGAGTTCGGGGAGGGGAGGGACTTCAGTTGGGTATAATGCATACAGTTGTCATTTTCTCCAGGGAAAGTGAACCTGTTGTCTGGAGATCATTTGTCATTCTGGGGCCCCACTTGATATATATGGCCAGAAACTTGCTTACCGCCAGAACCGCCTTTCCCCATATGAGCCCCAGAGAGCACTAAGATCAAGTTCCCAAAATCTCCTTGTGATCCTCAGGTCAGAAGACACTCAGCTGGCCACCACCAGAGCTAGAGTCTTTTTGGTAGCAGCCCCTGCCCTGTTGAATGCTCTCCCCCAAAATATCAGGGCCCTGCGGAACTTGCCACAATTCCACAGGGCCTGTAAAACAGAATTGTTTAAATTGGCCTTTAATAGCTAATAGGGAAGCGACCACTACACCACAGCATGGATATCTAAACCCACCCCAGTATAAACAGAGCGCCTAACAATATTTAACAACATTATTGTATGCAGCGCCAAATACAAACTAATAATACTGACACCATCTTGGATTTCAGGATTGTAAGTGTAAACGTATTATATGTGTATGAAAGGATTTTTAATGATTTTATTGCATTCTATTTTAACATTATGTATTTTAACTGCTGTTTGATGTCCTGAGCCTGATAGGGGAGGGCAGGATAGAAAAGAAAGGAAGGAAGGAAGGAAGGAAGGAAGAAAGAAAGAAAGAAAGAAAGAAAGAAAGAAAGAAAGAAAGAAAGAAAGAAAGAAAGAAAGAAAGAAAGAAAGAAAGAAAGAAAGAAAGAAAGAAAGAAAGAAAGAAAGAAAGAAAGAAAGAAAGAAAGAAAGAAAAGGTTTATACCCCGCCCTTCTCTCTGAATCAGAGACTCAGAGTGGCTTACAATCTCCTTTATCTTCCTCCCCCACAACAGACACCCTGTGAACTGGGTGGGCCTGAGAGGGCTCTCCCAGCAGCTGCCCTTTCAAAGACTACTCTACAAGAGCTATGGCTGACCCAGGGTCATTCCAGCAGCTGTAAGTGGAGGAGTGGAGAATCAAACCTGGTTCTCCCAGATAAGAGTCTGCACACTTAACCACTACACCAAACTGGCTTTCTTTAAATGAATGAATGAATACAAGGTTGCTAATCTCCGGGTGAGGGCTGGAGATCTCCCAGAATTAAAATGGAAATTGGTTCCCCTGGAGGAAATGGCTGTTTGGGGAGGAGTGCTCCACAGCATCGTACCTAGGTGAGTTCTCTCCCCTTCCCAAATCTTGCCCTCTCCCAATAACACCCCCAGATCTCCAGGAATTTCCCAGGGTGGAGCTGGAAACCCTAAAAGAGGAAGTGGAACAGTTTAATAATCCCTGTTGAAGCGGGAGGTATCAGTCAGTACAGAAAGGAAGAACTTTATTGGTAAACACAAAGGTGCAAAATCAGGTTGCTCGAAGCAAGAAACAACCAAAAAAATCACAAAGGGAACTAAAACGACCTCCGTTAACTTCTCAGAGGTGGTCTTCATAGCCGTGCTACAAACAGCCATGTTCCATTTGTCCAAACCGCCCAGCAACACCCCCGAACCTTTTTTTTAATCAAAAGCTTGGACAACTGGAAGCGCAATTAAGATTATATTAACACAGCACCCAGCGAATTCAGATAATGAAAGTTTGCACGCTGCACATTCTTGGGGGATTTGAGAAGAGCACGGGCTTTGCCTTTCTTTTTTGCTGACATAATTTCAGCAACGCCTTCAGAGATTCCAGGACGAGCCCTGGCAGGGAAGATAAGCTACCGTCTTTGGCAAACCCGGAGGAGGAAACATAACACTCTGGATAGTCCTGTGAGGTTGTTGTGTTGTGTGTTCCAGGCCTTTTGCCAAAATTTCTTTTCCCCCTCCTCCACCTTTTCTCAGGCTTCAGAAGCCCAGGATTGGTCAGGCACTACAGAGATGCTGGCAAAGCAAGCGAGCAAGAGGTGAGAACGTGGAAAAGAAAAAAAAGAGAGCAAAGGAACATGACAAGAGAACACGGGAGAGGAAAAGAGCAAGGTGGGAAGGGGTGGGAGGAGGCGAGATGGCAGAAGAGGGGAAACCATCTGAGGGATGTGGGAGGCGAAGAGAAGGAGCGTGAAAGCGGGGAAAGGAGCAGGCAGGAAGCGCTCACCTTGATGCGGTCCCGCTCTTTGTGCCACTTATCCACCTCGTCTTCAATCTCTATGATCTTGAGCTGCAGCTGTTCTTTTTGCAGGGCGAGCTCGGTCTGTGGGAGGAAGAGAAGGAAACCAATGAAGCCACACCACGGGAAGCCATCTCCAAAGCCAAGCACCACCACCACCCCCCGCCAAGAAGCGCTTAACTTCTGCCTTTGGCCCTGGTCCACCAGGCCTGCGAGCTCCTCATTCCTGGCAGCACTTCAGTAGCAACCGTGGAATTGGCAACAGCCCATACCCTCTGTATCTCCAGTGGGGGCAAATGATGCAACTCCTTAATCAAACAATGGGGCAGGGGAAATGGCTGCCAACTCCAGGTTGGGAGGTTCCTGGAGATTTGGGAGTGGACCTTGGGGACAGTGGGGCTTGGGGAGAGAGGGAGCTCAGTAGGGTAGAAGGCCACTGAGTCCAGTCTCCAAACCAACCATTTCCTGCAGGGGGACTGATCTGTACAGTCAGGAGATCAGCTGCACGTCTGGGAAATGCCTGTCCCCGCTCCCCGCCCTCCAAAACGGCCATTTTCTCTAGGGCAGGGGTCCCCAATAGGATGATGGTGGGCACCATGGCATCGCTGACACCTTTTCTGGTACCCACCAAGTGTTTCTAGAAAGTGGGTGGGGCTTCTGATTAGCCACTGGACATCTGATTGGCTGTGCAGATTAAAAGGCATTCTGTCATAAGAACATAAGAGAAGCCATGTTGGATCAGGCCAATGGTCCATCTAGCCCAACACTCTGTGTCACACGGTGGTCAAAAACCCAGGTGCCATCAGGAGGTCCACTGGTGGGGCCAGGACACTAGAAGCCCTCCCGCTGTTGCCCCCCTTCCCAAGCACCAAGAAGAAGAAGACTTCAAATTTATACCCTGCCTTTCTCTCTGAATCAGAGACTCAGAGCAGCTTACAATCTCCTATACCTCCTCCCCCCACAACAGACACCCTGTGAGGTGGGTGGGGCTGAGAGGGCTCTCACAGCAGCTGCCCTTCCAAGGACAACTCCTGCGATAGCTATGGCTAACCCAAGGCCATTCCAGCAGCTGTAAGTAGAGGAGTGGGGAGTCAAATCCGATTCTCCCAGGTAAAAGCCAGTGCACTTAACCACTACACCAAACTGGCTCTCAGAATACAGAGCATCACTGCCCCAGACAGAGAGTTCCATCTATACCCTGAGGCTAATACCCACTGATGGACCTCTGCTCCAGATGTTGATCCAATCCCCTCCTGAAGCTAAAAACCTGCATGTGGCTCCTGAGGTGGTGGTTGTCTCCACTTCCTATGGCAGCCATTTTGTTTTTCTGCCCACCACCCGGTGTCAGCCACCTCCGGGCTGAAGTCTTTCTCATCACTTCCTACCCAACCCTTTCCACTGGAGATGCTGAGGACTGAACCTGAGACCTTCTGCAGGCCAAGCAGATGCTCTGCCACTGAGCCACAGCCCGCCCCAACTCCAAGCAGGGCTTCTGCCTGAAATGTTGAATTACCACTGGAGCAAAGTGTCACCACACTCTATGGTTGCCGGGTCTGTGTTGGAAAACACCTGGAGATTTTGGGGGTGGACCCAGGAGAGGGTACGGTTTGGGGAGGAGAAAGGCCTTACCATGGTACAATGCCACAGAGTCCGCCCATCAAAACAGTCATTTTCTCCAAGGGAGTTGATCTCTGCCAGTTGGAGATCAGTTGGAAAAGCAGGAGATCTCCAGGCCCCACCTGGAGGCTGGGAACCCTACCACACTCCCTGCCATGTTGTGGTTGCCTCCACTTCCTATGGCAGCCATTTTGTTTTTCTGCCCACCACCCGGTGTCAGAATTCCAAGGGTGCCCGCCAATTCAAAAACACTAAAGACTCCTGCTCTAGAGGAACTGATCTCTGTTCCCTGGAGATCAGATGTGATTCCAGGAGATCTCCCAGCCCTGCCTGTAGAACCCTGAGCAGTAAAGAACTTCCATTTATAGTTTTGGGAAATGAAAGGGGAGAAGGTGAGGTACAGTGATGCTTCTTTTCATCAGAGTGGAGTCATTTGCTACGGAGGAGAACCCGGAAGCTATTTTCAAAATCCAGATGAGTTTGAAGAACAGGGCCCAGCCCAGGGTGTGTGCACCTCTCTCATACACTCTCTCTCTCTCTCTTTCTCATCCTGCAACAATAACAGTTTTTTTATGTGTGTGTAATTATGGGATGACGTCGACAGTGTTGCAACAGGCGGGATGCCGCCTTCGGCAGAAATGTTGTTCCGACACGACCGTGGATTCATTTGTTCTGGGCCTAGCCTTTCAGCGCTATGATCAAGGCAATGTGAAGTCTTGGAAGGGAGCTAAATTGTGCGCCCGGCTCAGGTTGGACTTAATGAGACAGCCTTTGATCACAGACCCCTCCCTCCCTTCCTCCCTCCTTCAGTAGTGCTCTGTGCCCAAGCACAGAAGGCAAGGATAAGAGCAAAGCAAAAAAATCCATGGCAGTTCTCAGCTGGTGCTCTTAGGGTTGCCAGGTTCAATTCAAGAAATATCTGGGGACTTTGGGGGTGGAGCCAGGAGACATTGGGGGTGGAGCCAGAAGCATGGTTGTGACAAGCATAATGGAACTCCAAAGGGAGTTCTGGCCACCACATTTATAGGGATTGCACACCTTTTAAATGCTTTCCCTCCATTGGAAATAATGGATAGGGGCATCTTTTTTGGGCTCATAGAACTGGACCCCCTGGTCCAATCCTTTTGAAACTTGGAGGGTGTTTTGAGGAGAGGCACTGGATGCTATGTGGAAAATTTAGTGCCACTACCTCAAAAAGCAGCCCCCCCCCGAGCCCCAGATACCCTCAGATCAATTATCCATTATAGCCTATCGGAATCGGTCTCTATAGGGAATAATGGAGTGCCCAGCAGACATTGCCCCCCCCCCGCTTTCTGATGACCCTGAAGCAGAGGGAGGGCCTCCAAACCAGGGGATCCCCTGCCCCCACCTGGGGATTGGCAACCCTAGGTGGTCTGCATTCTGATCTGGGGACAGCTGGGACTCATAAGAACATAAGAGAAGCCATGTGGGATGAGGCCGATGGCCCATCCAGTCCAACACTGTGTCATACAGTGGCCAAAAAAACCCAGGTGCCATCAGGAGGTCCATTAGTGGGGCCAGGACACTAGAAGCCCTCCCACTCAGCACTTGTGGTCCATCTAGAGGCATGTTTGCACTGGGGCAAATCAGGTGTGTGGCTTTTCCATCTGCTATGCGCCAGGAACAACCTCTCCGTTGCACCAGCATGTTGATGCACAGTTGAGGCGCTGCTCACAAAGTCCTTAAGACATACACACCCAGTATTTATTTATTTACTTCATTTATTCCTCACCTTCCCCCCCCCAACAGAGACCCACAGCAGCTTGCGTCATTTTCCTCTCCTCCATTTTATCCTCACAACAACCCAGAAAGGTTGGTTAAGGTGACAATCTGTGACTGACCCAAAGCCATCCAGCAAGCATCCAGGACTGAGTGCAGATTAGGGTTGCCAAGCTCCCTCCAGGGGCAGAGGATCCCCTAGTCTGGAAGGCCCCAACCCACCAGCAGGAAGTGGGCCGCAGGGGGCATCCCCACCCCTGAAGAGCCCTGATGTTGTGCTCCCTCCCAGGTGCAATGGTGTCACCCAGAAGTTATGTTATCGCACCAGGGAAGTTGTACCGGGGACACTCTAGGACTCGTGGTAAAAACTCTATGATACCATAGATTTTTTTTTACCACGAATCCTAGAGCATCCCTGGTGTGATGCTCTAGGAATTGTGGTTAAAACAAATCTATGGTACCGTAGAGTTTTATTACGAGTCCTAGAGTGTCCCTGGCACAATTTCCCCAGCACGATGACATCACGTCTGGGTGACATCATTGCACAGCACATGCACAGTGCGAGAGGGAGAACAGTCCCCCACCGCAATGGCAGAGGGACTCGGCAACCCTAAGGCAGATCTAGACCCACAGCAGACAGATCCCAGTCCAATATACCAGGCCATTCCAATTGGCTTGCAAAAGTTCAAATTTATAATTCTTTAGATTTCTTTTTTGACTTTTCCAGTGATGGGTGATTTTTGTCATTCGCACATCCAGTGAATTCATCCAAAACGCCTGTCACCTCCGGGTTCTTTTTACGGCTCTCCCAGTAAAGCCCTTGGTGCTTTCAAGTGCAAAACCACTTCCTGGAGCTCTTAGCTCCCCCTTGATATTATTCCTGCAGGCCAGCGTGTTGAGGGATAGGCTCACCGAGTCCTTTCGGCAGGGAATCTCTAATGCAGATAAATATCTCCAATCCAAGCATTAATAAATATAGAATGGGAGCGACGTACCCAGCCTTATCAGTTCTCTTGTATGGACTCATAACTTTGAAAACCAAATACATATTATGATTTCTTTTACATCCAGCTCCCAATGGCCTAGGGCAAGAAACTCTTCATCTCTTTTATCCTTACGCCACAGCCCTGCAAGGTGACTAGACCGAGAGATAACGATTTTCCCAAAGCCACCCACCGAGCTTCGTGGCTGAGCGGGGAATTCCTCCTCGGTCCATGTCTTAGGCTGCATCCATTCATCACGGCGCTCTAGCTGCGTCACGGATCAGTGTTAAAATCAGGGCTTTCAGGATCATACTTTCAGATCCTGTGGACTTGTATCTTCCACGGCCCATGGCGAATGGGAAACAAGATCTGTTCCACTAACAGCATATCTCCATTTCCTACATCAAGAGGTTTACCGCCAGGAAGGTATACGTTGCAGAGGACATGGTTGGGTCTGATGCCCACACTCTATAGGCACTTTCACACATGCTGAATAATGCACTTTCATTCCACTTGTAGCGTACTTTCACACATACTTCATGGTGCACTTTCAGTTCACCTGTAATGTACTTTCACATATGCTGAACACTGCACTTTCATTCCACTCAGTGGCGTCACTAGGGCAGGGCCAAGGGGGCCATCGGCCCTCCCCCAGAGCATTCTCATTGGCCCCAGGCACTGACCCATGACCCCCCCCCCAACAGGAAGGGGCTGGCCCTGGGACTAGAACACTGCTGCTGTGTGTGGGCTGGCCGGGATTCTGAAACCGGGGCCGCGCTGCCGCCGGCTCAGCTAAAAGCGTGTGGGTGAGTGGGGGAAACTTAAATGCTGCAAAACTGGTATCTTGGATTACGGGGGCTGGTCATGTGACCAGAGGGTGGATGAGGGAGGGGCCATGTGAAGTGGGCGGGGTTGTGTGCGGAGGGGGTGACGCAGCCCTCCAAAAGGGGTGATGCCCAATGGGGGGGGGGTGACTTGAATCAGTTACACCCCAGGGTGCAACCCACCCTAGTGATGCCTCTGATTCCACTTATAATATACTCTCACACAGGCTGAACACCACGCTTTCGTTCCACTTGTGATGTACAGCGCACCTTCATTCCCCTTGTGATGTACTCTCACACATGCTGAACACCGCGCTTTCGTTCCGCTTGTGATGTACTTTCACACATGCAGAATAGTGCACTTTCATTCCACTTTTAATGCACTTTAGTGATTGTTTGCAAGTGGATGTGTCCCTCCCTCCCTTGCACACACAAAAATCCAGTTCCAAAGTGGATTGAAAGTGCATTATTCAGCATGTGTGAAAGCACCCTTTTTTGTGTTTTGCCCAAGAGTCAACTAGGGTTGCAGATTGAGATTCAAGTCCACTAGTACCTTCGAAATCAACAATATTTAGGGAGTATTAACTGAGAGTCAAAGTCCTGACAAGAAGCCTGGACTCCTGAGACTTCTACTTCCAAAACCATATTGGCCTCTAGGGTGCGCCAGGATTTGAATCCAGCCCTCATACTGCAGACCAACATGGCTGACGTCCTACAGTTACAGGTTCTCCTCAATGCACTCATGTGCAATGCTCCCTCTAAGCTGTGGAGTCTTGTGAGCAAACACTCTGCATTGTGAGCTATTGGCATTAAAGCTGTGAGCTACTGCATCAATTACTTTGCTCTGGGGCCATCTTTCCTGAGCGAATGCAAAGATGTGTGAGCAGCAGGCTAAAAAAACTGCGAGCTAGCTCACACTAACTCAGCTTAGAGGGAACGCTGCTCATGTGCCGTTCGGGTTGCCAGCCTCCAGGTGAAAATTTATGGAAAGGTAACTTGTAAGCTGCTGCTACATTTAGAAATTGAAGAGATGTTTCTGAAGTATGGAAGTGGTATGTTTTCTGAATTAACATTTTAATATGAGTATAGTTCATTCTTTAATTTCAATGTATTATTGTTACATTCAGAGGTGTTTTCTGTTTTGACAGTAATCTTTTGAATGTCCTTGCCACTGAGTGTTACAGTAAAGTTGGCCATTACATAGAAGAAGAAGATGACATTGGATTTATATTCTGACCTTCACTCAGAGTCTCAGAGCGGCTCACAATCTCCTTTATCTTCCTCCCCCACAACAGACACCCTGTGAGGTGGGTGGGGCTGAGAGGGCTCTCACAGCAGCTGCCCTTTCAAGGACAACCTCTGCCAGAGCTATGGCTGACCCAAGGCCATTCCAGCAGGTGCGAGTGGAGGAGTGGGGAATCAAACCCGGTTCTCCCAGATAAGAGAGCTACAGCTGACCCAAGGCCATTCCAGCAGGTGCAAGTGGAGGAGTGGGGAATCAAACTGGTGTAGATGTAAAAGTGGCCCCTCTTTGTTTTGTTGTTTTTTCCTTATTGTTTAAATGTTAGTGAATTTTGGTGTATTTCATTATGTATTTTGGTGTTATTTAGATTTATTAGTGATATCAATCAGCTCTGGGCCTGAGAAAGAGGGTTGGGAACGGAGAAGAGGGATAGACCTTCCACAGTCCGTCCAGCTGAACTTGTACTGCAACCTTGTGTGTTTGTAATATCTATATCGTTTGTTATATGTTACACACTGTTACAATTTATTACACTTGCAACATAGTATTGGGTGATTTTTCAACCTTACTTGTGGTGTAACTTCTTGTGATTTAGCCTCCGGGTGGAGCCTGGACTTTAGATGCCATTGAAGAGAACTTTGCACAAGGACCAGTAATCTGTGGCTTCACGCCCATTAGAAACTTCCTAGTGACCTCAAAATTAGAAGGACTGGAATGGCCCTGAAGTCTACTTATTAAAGGACTAATTAACCTCGCCTGTATCTCCTAGTAAATTGGCATGAGAGGAGAACAGATTCGATTACCTCTGCTCATCTATCTATCTATCTATCTATCTATCTATCTATCTATCTATCTATCTATCTATCTATCTATCTATCTATCTATCTATCTATCTATCTATCTATCATCTATCATCGATCCATCCATCTATCATTTATCTGGCTGTCATCTCTCTCTATCATCCATCCCTGTCTGTCTGTTATCCATCCATTTGTCCGTCTATCTATCTATCTATCTATCTATCTATCTATCTATCTATCTATCTATCTATCTATCTATCTATCTATCATCTATCCTTCCCATGATGTTATCTCCCAGCTATTTAAGGTGTGTTTTTTTTTAAGCAGGAACACACTGGAACACAGTTCTGGCTGGCTTGGTGTCTGGGGTGTGGCCTTCTATGCAAATGAGTTCCCACTGGGCTTTTTTGTAGAACAAACAATGGTGATTTCATGGGGTGTGGCCTAATGTGCAAATGAGTTCCCACTGGGCTTTCCCTACAGAAAAAGCCCTGCTGCTATTGAAAGGTTTATTGCGTGTGAATGTGGAGATTCCCTGTAGTTACCATGGCTAGTAAGCACTGATAGACCCCTTTTCCATGAATCTACCCAATTCCCTTTTTAAAGTCATTGGTGGGAGTGGCCATCACAAGCTGGATTCCCTCCTAAAACCATCAATGCTTGTGACCATCACACTGCCCCTTGGCAGCCAATGCCACAATTTAAATACTCATTGTGTGAAGAAGTACTCCAATTGTTGCTTGACTTCATTGGACGACCCGGAGTCCTACTGACATGGGGAGCACAGGGCTTTTTTGGTAGCAGGAACTCCTTTGCATATTAGCTCCTCCCACCACCATAACCAGTCCTCCTGGAGCTTACAGTAGGCCCTGTATTAAAAGCCCTGTAAGCTCTGGGAGGATTGGCTACATCAGGGGTGTACGGCCTAATAGGCAAAGGAGTTCCTGCTACAAAAAAAGCCCTGGGAGACCATATTGTTATAAACTTCTATCTACTCTTAACTGTCTTTTTTTATTTTTTACTAAACATAAAAGCCCAATGTTGTTTAGCCTTTCTTCATAGGAGAGATGCTCAAAAGCCTCAGTCATACTGGTTACCCACTTCTGCACATAGTGTATAAAGACCAGACCCTTTTACAATACTCCATGTGTGCCCTAATTAACCACCTTGAGATCAGGGAGGGACGGTGGCTCAGTGGTAGAGCATCTGCTTGGGAAGCAAAAGGTCCCAGGTTCAATCCCTGGATTCTCCAAAAAAGAGTCCAGGCAAATAGGTGTGAAAAACCTCAGCTTGAGACTCTGGAGAGCCGCTGCCAGTCTGAGAAGACAATACTGACTTTGATGGACCAAGGATCTGGTTCAGTATAAGGCAGCTTCATATGTTCATATATGTTCTCTGGATGTCGTCTGGATTGGATGACCTCTGAGATGACACCTCACCTTCTCCTTATGCTTCAGCATCTTCTCTCCTCCCTCTTGTTCTCACTGAGGACAAAGTGGGAAATGAGCCTTCTTGCCCAATCAGGGACTGCAGCTAACTGGCGCTCCTGAGCTTCCAGAAAGGCATCCAATGAAAAGGATGGGCAGTAGGTTCAGGGTGGACAAAAGGAAATGCTACTTGACACAGAGAGGGATTCCAAGGTGGAATGCACTGCCAGAGGATGTAGTGATGGGCACAGAAATTAACAGCTTTAAAAGGGGGTGGTTCATGGAGGAGAAATCTGTCAATGGCTATTAGTCCTGGTGACTGAGGGGAATCTCCACATTCTGAGGTACTAAACCTCCGAATCCCAGAGCCAGGAGGCAACCTCAGCTTCTATGCCCTGTTGTTGGCCATCCAGAGGAACTGGTTGGCAACTGTTTGAAGCGGGAGGCTGGACTAGATGGACCCTCCCTGGTCTGATCCAGCAGAGCTCTTCTGATATTCTTCTCAGGAGAAGGCCTCAGCCTCTCTGCCCTGTTGTTGGCCCTCCAGGGGACATAGTTGGCCCCTGTGAGAAACAGGATGCTAGACTAGATGGACCCTCCCTGGTCTGATCCAGCAGGGCTCTTCTGATGTTCTTCTCAGGGGAAGGCCTCGGCCTCTCTGCCCTGTTGTTGGCCCTCCAGAGGAACTGGTTGGCCCCTGTGTGAGACAGGGTGCTGGATTAGATGGACCAATGGTCTGATCCAGCAGGGCTCTTCTGATGTTCTTAGAAAGGCCTCGGCACCTCTGTCCTGTTGTTGGCCCTCCAGAGGAACTGGTTGGCCCCTGTGTGAGACAGAGTGCTGAACTAGAAGGACCACGGGTCTGATCCAGCAGGGCTGTTCCTATGTTCTTAAAGGCCCTCCTCTTCCAAAGAGCCTCCTAGAAGACAGGCAGAGACTGTGGCAATGAGAAACAGCAGCCACACTGAGAAAAAGAAAGTGGGCGAGCTGGTCGCTGCCACTCCCAGCCACCAGCTCTACTGGCTCATCAAGCTAGACAATCTTCACTGCAAGTGCCTGCATCCCCCATCACTTGTTGGGCACTTCTGGAAGGAAGGCTAGGGAGGGACCTACAGCTCCTGAGATGCTCTTAAGAATCCAGCACCGAGGCATGAAGAATGAGGTGGTGAAAGGCATATAAGGGTGTGGTTGCCAGCCTCCAGGTGGGCCCTGGAGATCTCCCAGAACTACAACTGATCTTCAGGCTACAGAGATCAGTTCCCCTGAGAAATGGCTGCTTTGGAGGGTGGAGTCTATGGCATTGTACCTGCTGAGGTCTCACGTCTCCCCCAACACAACACAGCCCTCTCCAGGCTGTACTCCCAAATCTCCAGGAATGTTCCAATCCAGAGTTGGCAGTTCTAGTGAGAGGCCAGTTCAGTGAAGAGCAGCAGGCCTGCAGGTATGGATTCGCCTGCCCATTGAAGTCAGCAGGGCTTTTTTTGTCGAAAAAACGCCCACCTTGCCTCAACTAGGGCTAGGGCTTTTTCAGTCCTGGCCCCGAATTGGTAGAATCAGCTCCCTACAGAGATCCGGGCCCTACCTGGCTTACTAGTCTTCCGTAGGGCCGTAAAATGGAGCTGTTCCACCAGGCTTTTAGTGGAGAGCCAGTTTGGTGTAGTGGTTAAGTGTGTGGGCTCTTATCTGGGAGAACCAGGTTTGATTCCCCACTCCTCCACTTGCACCTGCTAGCATGGCCTTGGGTCAGCCATAGCTCTGGCAGAGGTTGTCCTTGAAAGGGCAGCTGCTGTGAGAGCCCTCTCCAGCCCCACCCACCTCACAGGGTGTCTGTTGTGGGGGAGGAAGGGAAA
The DNA here is from genome assembly GCF_032191835.1 of Heteronotia binoei. Lineage (NCBI taxonomy): Eukaryota > Metazoa > Chordata > Lepidosauria > Squamata > Gekkonidae > Heteronotia > Heteronotia binoei. The sequence goes on from NC_083234.1 coordinate 11,751,802, forward strand.
GGAGATTGTGAGCCGCTCTGAGACTCTTCGGACTGGAGGGCGGGATATAAATCCAATATCTTCATCTACCTCACAGGGTGTCTGTTGTGGGGGAGGAAGGGAAAAGAGATTGTGAGCCGCTCTGAGACTCTTCGGAGTGGAGGGCGGGATATAAATCCAATATCTTCATCTACCTCACAGGGTGTCTGTTGTGGGGAAGGAAGGGAAAGGAGATTGTGAGCCGCTCTGAGACTCTTCGGAGTGGAGGGTGGGATATAAATCCAATATCTTCATCTACCTCACAGGGTGTCTGTTGTGGGGAAGGAAGGGAAAGGAGATTGTGAGCCGCTCTGAGACTCTTCGGAGTGGAGGGCGGGATATAAATCCAATATCTTCATCTACCTCACAGGGTGTCTGTTGTGGAGGAGGAAGGTAAAGGAGATTGTGAGCAACTCTGAGACTCTTCGGAGTGGAGGGCGGGATATAAATCCAATATCTTCTTATCTTCTTCTTCTTTAGTTGAGGCTGTGGGCGTCTATTTCTTGATCTGATTGGCCTCCCTTGCCGGCACTGTCACCTGTGCTATAAAATGGAATAATATCTGCCATCTCTACGGGTTAACGTCTTATCATGATGTGAGACGGCCAGGCTGGGCAATATGTGATGATATGGAAACTTTTCTGAGTGCTGTTGAGCTTGTTTGTTTATAAAATGTTTTCATTGTATTTTATTGTTTTATCAAATGTTGTATGCCACCCTGAGCCCTACGGGGAGTGGGTGGAATAGAAATATACTAAAGTAAATAATAAATAAATTTGCATATTATGCCACGCCCCTGATGCCTAGCCTGCCGGAACTGCATTTCTGTGTGTTCCTACTCAAAAAAAGCCCTGGGGGGTCAAGAAGTCTCCCACTCTCCTGTCTGTTTTGCAAACTAGCAAAGCTAAATGATTCAAGAGGCTTTTTTTGCACAGGAAATAGGGCTGCTCTGTCATAACATGGCTCAGAAAGTAGCTTGGGGTAAAGGTAGATCAAGATGGGTCTCCGTGTTTGTCTGTAGCAGCAGAAAAGAGTGATGCCAGTTCCTCACAAGCAGCTGCTCCACCCCGGGGCTTCTGCTTTCCCAGGCTTTTAGTTGCTGAGCGGTCACATTTTGGCTCACAGCTCCCTCCAATTTCCCCTGCGGAAACTTGATCTTGCTTTCTGAAGATCTGGAAGCTGTGAGGGAAACTGGAGGGAGCCGCGAGTCAAAATGCGGCTGCATAGCAACTAATGGGGAATCTGAGGAAAACTGAAGCCCAGGGGCAGAGTGACTGGTAGTGAGGAATCGATACAAGAGTCCAGGGGCACCTTAAAGACTAAAGACTAACCAAATTTGTGACAGGGTGTGAGCTTTTGTGAGTCACTGCTCACTTCTTCAGACACCGTGTGTTTTTTGTGTGTGCTTTTGGCACTGTTTAATGTGTCATGTTATTACTTATGCATTGCTTCACTATTGTTTCTGATCTCTGGTGGATTCCAAATGTCTACAACCCGATCCTATAGTGTTGTCTATTGGTTGTCCCATCCTGCTGATCATAGTGATCTATTCTGTGTAATCCACCTTACGTGTGAACCGCTTGGGCAACCCACCTTCCTGCCACAAATTTTGTCAGTCTTTAAGGGTCTGCTGGATTCTTACTCTTTTCTACTATGTGAAGTAAAAGGGTAGGGACTGTAGAGTATGGCACAGTATATATGTAATACTATCTATTGCTTTAAGCAGGTTCCTACTGTGTACTTTTTGCATGGCTTAATGTGTCCTGTTAATACTTATCCATTGCTTCACCATTGTTCCTGACCTCTAGCGGGTTCCAGATTTCTGCAATCCAAATCCTATTGTGTTGTCTATTGCAGGGGTGGCCAACGGTAGCTCTCCAGGTGTTTTTTGCCTACAACTCCCATCAGCCCCAGCTAGCATGGCCATGTTGGCTGGGGCTGATGGAATTTGTAGGCAAAAAACATCTGGAGAGCTACCGTTGGCCACCCCTGGTCTATTGGATGCCCCATCCTGCTAATTTGATTGACCTCTTCTGTCTAATCCACTTTTAGTCACCGCAGGAAAGATGGATTATAAATAACATAGATATTCCCATTTGGATGGTGGCCATGCGGAAATATTGAGCACACGTTCCCCCGTGAGATTCTGAGCATTCACTGTAGGAAAATGTCACTGCTCTGGGGATGCCAGCGATACCCCCCTCTGAGCTGTGGAGTCTTGTGAGCAAAAATTCTACTTTGTGAGCTCCTGGCATTAAAGTTGTGAGCTACCACAGAAATCAGTGTGCTCTGGGGTCATCCTTCCTGAGCAGGCTGAGCTAAGACAAAAATGTGTGAGCTGGAGGCTAAAAAACTGTGATCTGGCTCACACTAACTCAGCTTAGAGGGAACACTGGGTGCCAGTAACGTACTTCAACATCCCAGGCGACCAAAGCAGACTCTAGAGGGAGTTAGCAAGATTCTGGCATTTCAGAGGTAGAGCCATGGCAACATCTTAGGAGTTAGAGACAGAATCTGACAAGTTAAGGAGAGCACCAGGGAGAAGGTAGTGGGCTGGCTGACGGTTGAGTTCCGAGTCAGATTCAAGTTTCTGGTTATGACCTTTAAGGCCTTGGACAGTATGGGACCGACGTATCTATGGGACCGCCTCCTCCACTATGTCCCTGGAAGGGCGTTATGCTCCACTCATCAAAATCCGCTGGTGATCCCTGGCCAGAAAGAGGTCCAGCTCTGCTCCATGGGGGCCAGGACTTTTTCAGTCTCGGCCTCAACATGGTGGAACGTTCTGCTAGAAGACATCAGGGCCCTGCAGAATGTCTTACAGTTCCACAAGGCCTGTAAGGAAGATGTTCCACCAAGTTGCTGCATAAGGACAGTGACAGTTGCCATGCAGGTACCTTTTTCTCCCCACCCCTGCTTGAGGGGATCCCCCCCCCCCCGATGTAATGACTGAAACTGAAATAGAACAATAGCACTTTAAATGAGACTCCGTCGGGGTTGATAATCTCTTTTTAATGTAACTGATTTTATTGATATCAATATATGCAGGACTTTTGGGGTAGAAAAGGCCCAGCAGGAGTTCATTTGCATATTAGGCCACGCCCTCTGATGCCACCATTGTTCTGCGCAGGACTTTTTGTGGAAAAAGCACAGCAGGAACTCATCTGCATATTAGGCCACACACCCCTGACACCAAGCCAGCCAGCATTCCTGCTCAAAAAAAGCCCTGAATATATGTGTTTTATTTTTACGTTTTACATCACCCAGAGCCTGGCACTGGCTGGGATGGGGTGAGAAAGAAAGAAAGAAAGAAAGAAAGAAAGAAAGAAAGAAAGAAAGAAAGAAAGAAAGAAAGAAAGAAAGAAAGAAAGAAGAAAGAAAGAAAGAAAGAAAGAAAAGAAAGAAAGAAAGAAAGAGAGAGAGTGAGAGAGAGAAGAAGAAAGAAAGAAAGAAAGAAAGAAAGAAAGAAAGAAAAGAAAGAAAGAAAGAAAGAAAGAAAGAAAGAAAGAAAGAAAGAAAGAAAGAAAGAAAGGAAGGAAGGAAGGAAGGAAGGAAGGAAGGAAGGAAGGAAGATAGATAGATAACAACATGTCATACAGAGTTTACTGTTGCTGTTGTTGTTTTTAATGTTTAATGAGAGATTCACTGGACAAACCAGTGAAATATCAGCTGGTTGACAACGCTTTAGAATAGAAGCCCAAGCTGAGTAGAGGTTTAAAGATGGCTGGGAGGTTGTAGGGAGAGAGAGAAGAAAGGGGGGGAAGGCAAGTTCATTTTTATGACTCTTGTCATCAAGATGGATTCCAAAGGGATTTCTAAACCTTTAGTCACCAACCCATTGCATAAAACATAACCCCTTCGATCGGCTCTGTTTCCTGATGCAGAAGACGGATGCTGTGTCAACATCAATTTCCATGGAACAACATAAGACAATTGGGGGTGGGGGGTTGTTTGATTGCAAATGGAAATCTCAGAGGTAACTCAGGGTAGCCCAGATCTAAACTCCATCACTACCCAAAGCCACCTCCTCCCAAAGACTGATGAGAAAAGATCAGGAGGATGCTGATCATACAGCGTGTTCTGAGCGGTGAGGAAGGGGCAGGTGGAGGCAGAATTGTGAGCAGCCAGGCAGGTAATGGAATACACCCAAGATTTATTAAAAGGTGGGAGACAGGTGTGCTCGCTCATATATTGTAGGGGTTTGCAAAAAGGCTGGAGGAAGTAAATTTCCTTTACAAAGTGGAAAGAAAGGCGTAAATCTGGAGCTGGATCCAATGAAAGAACCCAGAAGTGCCCACAAACCATGTTTGCAAGCCCCCATAAAAGAAGAAACAGACCTAAAGGAGCTGTTAATTCTTTCCTAACCTTTGCAATTAGAACAAACATGATTTTGCTTCTTATACAACCAGAGAATTTCACATTTTCCTACATGGCCAAGTCACTCCTCATTTAGAAGAAGAAGACCACAGATTTATACCCCACCCTTCTCTCTGAATTTCCTTTACCTCCCCCACACCCCCAAACAGACACCCTGTGAGCAATGTTCCCTCTAAGCTGCAGAGTCTTGTGATCAAAAATTCTACTTTGTGAGCTACTGGCATTAAAGTTGTGAGCTACTGCATAAAATTAGTATGCTCTGGGGTCATCCTTCCTGAGCTAAGACAAAATGTGTGTGGGCTAAAAATCTGTGAGCTGTTAGCTCACACTAACTCAGCTTAGAGGGAACACTGCCTGTGAGGTAGGTGGGGGCTGAGAGAGCTCTCCCAGAAGCCGCCCTTTCAAGGACAACTCTGCGAGAGCTCAGGCTGACCCAAGGCCATTCCAGCAGCTGTCAAGCGGAGGAGTGGGGAATCAAACTTGGTTCTCCCAGATAACAGTCCATGCACTTAGCCACTACACCAAACTAGCTCAACATTTAGGGATTTTCACTGTGCTTAGAGCTCCACATTACCCCTATGCTGGGCAATAGCCATGCCAAACTGGGGGCCCAGGTTGCCAACGTCCAGGTGGTAGCTGGAGATCTCCTGGGATTACAACTGATCTCCAGGCTTATAGAGATCAGTTAACCTGGAGGGAATTGCTGCTTTGGAAGGTGGACTCTAGGGCATCATACCCTGCTGAGGCCCCTCCCCAAACCCAACCCTGTCCAGGCTCTACCCTAAAATCTCCAGATATTTCCCAGCCTATATCTGGCAACCCTACTGGTGGGCCTTCACTGGTGTGTGGTCCTGTAGATTACTTGTCCGAAATGGTTGATATGGACCCGATTAGAAGGACACCACTGAGTGCAAGAGCATAAGAAAAATAAAGAAGGGGGAATGAGATGATGGCATGTACCTAGACCGCTAAGTCTTTGCATCTTCCGAAGAAACCCTGGGAAATGCAATTCTCAAAAGAGAGGAAGATGAGCATTTAGCTGGAATATGAGCGGTAGACACAGTAGAAAGTGCCATCCAGTTGCAACTGACTTGCAAGCGACCCCCATCGGGTTTTTCAAGACGAGAGAAGGATGGGGCTGGTTTGCCATTGCCTGCCTTTGCATACTAAGCTCGAACTTGTTTGGTGGTCTCCCATCCAGGGCTTTTTTTGTAGCAGGAACTCCTTTGCCAGTTTGGTGTAGTGGTTAAGTGTGGTGTAGCGCAGTGTTTCCCATTTGCAGGGTCGTGACCCGGTACCCGGGCCATGGAAGCCTCACTACCGGGTCACAAGAAAAGCCAAAGCTAGCCCCACCCCCCAACAAAACTAGCCCCGTCCCAATCTCTGTCTTGTGCAGAGAGGAGCTGGGCTGCCTCTCCTTCCTTCTCCCCCACTCCCAGAGTTTGAGAGAAAGGCTGGCATCAACTGGTACTTTAGAACCATGAAGTGTTCTTCAAGGTATGGGCTTTCATGTGCCTTGTAGTATGTTCTTTTGGTGAGATTTCCCTGGGAGGCCTGGGAGGCAAAGAAAGGTGTGTGTGTGTTTTTTTCAGCCAGGAGGGGCGAAGGAGTGGGCATTCCAGTAGCTATTATTTTACGAAATAACCCCTGGGCGGAATTGTTGCTGGCTGGGGTCATCTGATGGTGAGGAGGGCTTTTTCCCCCTTTGCCCTCCCCTTCTTTCTTTTTTTCTTTCCCCTGCAAGTGATGCTCTGTTTGTATTTTTGGTGCTGGGAAGGGGGAAGCAACAGTGGGAGGGCTTCTAGAGCCCTGGCCCCACTGGTGGACATTCTGGTGCTTTTTGTGCATTGTAAGGGAGAATTTTGGATAGCCCACTGGCCTGATCCAACATGGCTCCTCTTATGTTTATGTTCTTTCTTTCCATGTCTTTCTTTTCCTTTCCTTCCATTTCATTATTTCCCTTTCTTTCTTTCCCTTTCCCCTTTCTTTCTTTCCTTCCATTTTTACTGGATGAAACTTTTCTGTTCATCATACTGTTGTTGCAGACATAGGAGCTCTGCAATGAAAAGTTTGGCACCCCCAGTTGTAGCCAGCCTGGTCTTTCTATGAGATTTCTGTGTGAGTGAGTGAGAGTAAGAGGTGTGGGGCAGAAAGAGATAATTGGAGATTACTGCTGTATATCTCAACAGCACTGGAAGTGATGGTACTATGAACTTGGCACCATTTTACTGGTCCTACTTTTAACAGCTGTCTGACACCAAAATTAAACTCCTCCTGTAGATATTAAAAAGGATGAAAGAAGTTCACTGGCTAAGTATCTGCACAACAGGTTGCTTTCAAAGGCATGGGAAACACAGTCAGTAAAAAGCTGCAAGCCCCTCGTAAATATCCTTTTTGGGATAACTGCAGAAAAGCTTGTATGAACTATAACTTGAAATTAATTCATTATTTGCAGAACAATTCTCTGCTACCTTTCACAGCAATTTCCCAGTGTTTCAACCAAAGAAAAGTATGAAAAATAGCTGTTGAAAGATTTTCTTGAAACCAAGCAAGCTTAGTTGTATGCATTAGTAGCAGCTGAAGGAAGAACCTACTAAATGTGTCAGCATATTTTGAGGTAGCTGCCAGGGCCCAGTGTGGGTGGTACACAGTGCTGGCATTCCTGATGGCAATGGCAACAGCACTCACAACTGCATACACTGGCCAGTGCTGTTGAGGAAGGGGTGTGTAGGTAGTGCAGGCAATTGAACATGGGCATTAGGAGTGCTTGCAAGCTGGAGAAGAAAACACAAACAGATAGGTGCATGCAGGTGTGGGGGTGAAAAGAGAGGACCGCCCACTTTCCACCCCCATTTTGGCTCAGTATGAGTTTCAGAGAGATTTTTCTGAAAATGATTTTACTTCAGAAGAAGAGGCAGGTTTGGGGGAGTGCCCCTGGAAGTGACATCACAGGAAAAGGTGGAGTTTTGGTTCAGTGTGCCCTGGAAGTGACATCATTTGTTCCTTGACACCACAGGAAATGACATAATTCCCTGTCTCCCGGCTCCACCCCCAAAGTCTCCTGGCTCCACCCCCAAATTTTAGTGGGCCACGAAGGAGAAGTGTAAAAATTAACCGGCCCCAGGAAAGAAAAGTTTGGGAAACCCTGGTGTAGTGGTTAAGTGTGCGGACTCTTATCTGGGAGAATCGGGTTTCATTCCCTACTCCTCCACTTGCAGATGCTGGAATGGTCTTGGCTCAACCATAGCTCTTGCAGAGGTTGTCCTTGAAAGGGCAGCTGCTGTGAGAGCCCTCTCAGCCCCACCCATCTCATAGGGTGTCTGCTGTGTGGGGAGAAAATATAGTAGATTGTAAGCCGTTCTGAGTCTCTGATTCAGAGAGAAGGTCAGGGTATAAATCTGCAGTCAGTCATATTAGGCCACACACCCCTGATATAACCAGGTATTTTTTTGAGCAGGAATGCCAGTTCCAGCTGGCGGTGTCAGGGGGTGTGGCATAATATGCAAATAAGTTCCTGCTGGGCTTTTTCTACAATAAATCTGTGTGGCACTATGGTGACATCAGGGGTGTGGCCTAATATGCAAATGACTTCCTGCTGGGTTTTTTCTACAAAAGAAGCTCTGGATGTAATCCTCCAGGAGTTTTACAGGGCTCTCAGTACAGGTCCTACTGTAAGCTCCAGGAGGATTGGCTACATCAGCGGGGTGTGGCCTAATATGCAAAGGAGTACCTGCTACAAAAGAAGCCCTGGTCCCATCCATGAGCTAACCAGGGCCAACGCTCCTTAGCTTCTGAGATCTGACAAGCCTGGGCTAGCAATACACATGCTGCAATAAAGACGACAGCCCAAAGGAAGTGAAGGAACTAAGATGATCTAAGAGAGCAAGAAGGGATGAGGATGGAATCCAGACCTGCAGATTACTATTTACAGCAATTCGTTCAGGTATATATATCGCTTGAGAACATACTGTTTTAAGAAGAACACTAAGATGACCTCGTGTGACTTGACACTCAATGGCATGCTATCGTCTTATTATGAAAGAAAGGGTTGTGCAGCTAAGTAATGAGTAGGTGGTGGCACAATCCCAGTCAAACGGAATATTCTGGCCATCGGAGAGCACAGATAATAGCGTCAGGCCGCAGAAGGGAGCCCGTGGCTTGTGGTTGTGGGGAGTATATCTGACAATCCCCTCCTTACATCTGCATATAGGGTTGCCAATCCCAGGTGGGGGCAGGGGATCCCCCCGGTTTGGAGACCCTCCCCCCGCTTCAGGGTCATCAGAAAGCGCGGGGAGGGGAGGGAAATGTCTGCTGGAACTCTCTTATTCCCTATAGAGATTTATTCCCATAGAAAATAATGGAGAATTGATCCGCGGGTATCTGGGGCTCTGGGGGGGGGGCTATGTTTTGAGGTAGAGGGACCAAATTTTCAGTACAGCATCTAGTGCCTCTCCCCAAAATATCCCCCAAGTTTCAAAACGATTGGACCAGGGGGTCCAATTCTATGAGCCCCAAAAGAAGGTGCCCCTATCCTTCATTATTTCCTATGGAAGGAAGGAATGGAAAAGGTGTGCCGTCCCTTTAAATGTGATGGCCCGAACTCCCCTTTGGAGTTCAATTATGCTTGTCACAGCCTTGATCTTGGCTCCACCCCAATGTCTCCTGGCTCCACCCCCAAAGTCTCCTGGCTCCACCCTCCAAAGTCCCCAGATATTTCTTAAATTGGACTTGGCAACTCTATCTCCATATTGGCTCTTTTTGAAGGGCAGAGATCAGTTCCCTTTCCAGAAATGGCTTCTTGGAGAGTGGCCTGTATGGTCTCTCATCCCTGATGAAGTCCCTCCCCCTCCTAAACCCTCCAGGCTCTACTCCTCTCAAAACTCCAGGAATTCCCTAACCCAAAGGCCGGGCCAGCCCTTCCACAGGGCAAACTTGACAATTTAGGGCCTTCTGGAGGCACTGGATTGGGCTCTCCGCATGTGACTTGCTGACATTATCAGTGCAGGGGGGATCAGAAGTTAGCCTTGCCTAGGGTGCCAGACCGTCTAGGGCGAGGCCTGCCCAAAGGTGGCAACCTTAGCCTCGATGTGCTCTGGAGTGGAAAACGCTTCACAGCAAAGTATGAGAATTCAGAAGGGATTTTGGATGTTAGGTTTATTCTGTTGAGTCTGTTCTGGGGGGAGGGGGTAGATTTCACGCCCATAAAATATCCCCCCCCCCTTTTTTTTTTTTACTTCATTTGGCCTCTTTTATCACCCAAGCGACATACTGTCGTATACTGTAAGCTCCTCTGGGGGGCAGATACATTTGGAAAACATGCCATCGATCAGTCTGAGCCCAAAGGATAAAAATGGAATAGAAATCTAATAAAACAAATCTCGGTTTTGCTCAGGAGCTGATCTGCCTGAACAGTTTTGAACAGGCAGCCGGCAGCGTTAGAAGTGAGCCAGAGTTTTAATTTATAAACCCCAGGATCCGAGAGGAGCGAACGGAGAGCCGAAGGTAACAGCTGAACGGAGAGGTGGGGAGGGAGCAGCAAGAAATCGCTTGCCGAAGCTCAGAGGAAGTTCCGGGCATTCACTCGGGTTTCGTTCCAACCTGGTTGCGAGAGGGCTGGCCAAACCCCACTGCTGTGATGAGAACAAAGTTCTGGAGGTGATGGGCGGTTGCATCACGAAGTCTTGCTACGTGATTGCGTTGTGCAAGACAGTAGGTTGACCACAATGGTGTAATACATCCCAGTGGCGCAAAAAAGATTGTATCTTTTGGGAACTCCTCTCTCAAATACGCTGGCATGGCATTCCTCTCCGTTGTTCTAAAGCAGATTAATTTCGATAATTCTTTGAAGACCTCCTTCCAGTTTCAAGATAAACATCTGGCGCAGAGGTCCATCAGTAGCTATTAGCCACAGGGTATAGATGGAACCAAGGCCTTTTTTTTGAGCAGGAACGCACAGGAACGCAGTTCCGGCTGGCTTGACACTAGGGGTTTGGCCTAATATGCAAATGAGTTCCTGCTTGGCCTTTTCTATTAAGAGCCCTGTGTGAACACTGGTGACATCAGGGGGTGTGGGCCTAATATGCAAATAAGTCCCTGCTGGCTTTTTCTACAAAAAATCCTGTATGGAACTCTTTGTCTGGGGCAGTGATGCTCTGTATTCTAGGTGCTTGGTGGGGGGGGAGGCAACAGTGAGATGGCTTCTAGTGTCCTGGCCCCACTGGTGGACCTCCTGATGGCACCTTTTTTTTGGCCACTATATGATACAGAGTGTTGGACTGGATGAGCCATTGGCCTGATCCAACATGTCTTCTCTTATGTTCTTACGTGACACAGAGTGTTGGACTGGATGAGCCATTGGCCTGATCCAACATGGCTTCTCTTATGTTCTTATGTGACACAGAGTGTTGGACTGGATGGGCCATTGGCCTGATCCAACATGGCTTCTCTTAAGTTCTTATGTGACACAGAGTGTTGAACATATGAAGCTGCCTTATACTGAATCAGACCCCTTGGTCCATCAAAGTCAGTATTGTCTACTCAGACTGGCAGTGGGCTCCCCAGGGTCTCAAGCTGAGGTTTTTCACATGTATTTGCCTGGACCCTTTTTTGGAGATGCCAGGGATTGAACCTGGGACCTTCTGCTTACCAAGCAGATGCTCTTACCACTGAGCCACCGTCCCTCCCCTAGTGTTGGACTGGATGGGCCACTGTCCTGATCCAACATGGCTTCTCTTAAATTCTTATGCGACACAGAGTGTTGGCCTGGATGGGCCATTGGCCTGATCCAACATGGCTTCTCTTACGTTCTATGCCCCATCATCTGTGTCCCAAGGACCCTATTTCAAGTGCTCCACAGTAGATGACCAAGCACATGAAAAGGGGTGCCTTCTTACTGAGTCCCACCATCTTCCAAGTAGCCTTCCCCCAGCATAAGTGGTTCTTCCTCTAGTGGAAAAACCACTTTAATTTGAAGGAGCCCAAATGAAAGGTGGAGCATAAATGTTTTAATGAAACGAATAAATGAATGAATAAACTTTGCTCGGGGCAGTGGTAGAATCAGCATGCGATCCACGCCCCGCTGTCACGAGCTGAACACTTTCACCTGTCACAGAATCAAGCTCTGTGTTGCGTGCGTCATTCATAAAATATGGGTTTTTTTGGCCAAGGTACAGCTGATATGCAGTTGGTAGACTAGATCCAGATTGGAGATTTAAGGTTGGGGAGAGCCTGGGTTTAAAACCATGACACTCACTGGACTGGGTGACCGGAGGCAAACATTCTCTAACCTAATCCCCAGGATTGTGGGAAGCGATGTGGCTCAGTGGCAGAGCCTCTGCTTGGCATGCAGAAGGTCCCAAGTTCAATCCCGGCATCTCCAGTTAAAAGGACCAAGCAGTAGATGACGGGAAAGACCTCTGCCTGAGACCTTGCAGAGCAGCTGCCAGTCTGAGTAGACGAGACTGACTTTGATGGCAGGGAACTGATTCAGTATAAGGCAGCTTCATGCATTCATATGACCATCATACACTACTGTTGAGCTGTGTAGAGAAAGGGCAAGGTAGAAACATACCAATAAATAATAATAATAAGATATTGGGTTTATATCCCGCCCTCCACTTCAAATCTCAGCGTCTCAGAGCAGCACTCGCAATCTCCTTTATCTTCCTCCCCCAGAACAGACACGTTGTGAAGTGGGTGGGGCTGAGAGGACTCTCACAGCAGCTGCCCTTTCAAGGACAACCTCTGCCAGAGCTGTGGCTGACCCAGGGCCATGCTAGCAGGTGCAAGTGGAGGAGTGGGGAATCAAACCCGGTTCTCCCAGATAAGAGCATGCACACTTAACCACTACACCAAACTGGCTCTCATGGTTGGTGTATTTTTAACTATTTGTCAATTTTAGACACATTGTAATATATTGTTGAGGAGCCCCGTGGCGCAGAGTGGTCAGCTGCAGTACTGCAGTCCTAGCTGTGCTCATGACCTGAGTTCGATCCCGGCGGAAGCTGGGTTCAGGTAGCCAGCTCAAGTTTGACTCAGCCTTCCACCCTTCCGAGGTCAGTAAAATGAGTACCCAGCTTGCTGGGGGTAAAGGGTAGGTGACTGGCGAAGGCCATGGCAAGCCACCCCATAAAAAATCGACCAAGAAAATGTCGTGATGTGATGTCACCCCATGGGTTGGTAACAACTCAGTGCTTGTACAGGGGACAACCTATACCTTTACCTTTTTAATGTATTGTTGCCTACACATCATGTCTTTGGGGACGGTGTGGGCAGAAAATATCCAAATTTGTAAAAAATTACTTCAGTTTCTGAAAGCGTGACAAAATAGTTATTCAAGCATTCACTCTTCCAAGAGTTATCAGCCAGATGCTACAAGCAAGGCTCTCCAGCGGGATACGATGGAAATAATAACTCCTTGTTGATAGCATCTCTGCCTATCTGTCTGCTACGTTTCTATTCCACCCTTCCTCCGAGGAGGTCGGAGTAGCAACCTGTTTGGCCTTCTGGCTTGAACAAATATACAAAGACACCTCCATATATTACGGGAGCGGCTGCGGCTTAGTAGCACAGCATCTGCTTACTTGACAATGTTCCCAGGTTCAATCCCCTGGGTCTCCAGTAAAGAATCAGGAAGCGATGTGTGTGCAGGGCTTTCTTTGAACAGGAACGCACAGGAAACACAGTTCTGGCTGGCTTGGGGTCAGGGGGGTGTAGCCTAATATGCAAATGAGCTCCTGCTGAGCTTTTTCTACAAAAAAAAAGCCGTGTGTGCGTGTCAAGTGCCTTCAAGTCACAGCTGACTTATGGTGACCCCCGGCAAGAGGCTTTCAAGGCAAGAGAGAAGCAGAGGTGGCTGGCCATTGCCTGCCTCTGCATAGCCTTCCTTGGTGGTCTCCCTTCCAAGTACTGTCCCTGCTTACCTTTCAGCTTATGGTGATCCCAGCAAGGGGCTTCCAAAGCAAGGGAGAAGCAGAGGTGGTTTGTCGTTGCCTTCCTCTGCAGATCCTTCCTTGGTGGTCTCCCTTCCAAGTACTAACCCTACTTAGCTTCCAACTTCTGGTGACCCCAGCAAGGGGCTTCCAAGGCAAGGGAGAAGCAGAGGTGGCTGGCCATTGCCTGCCTCTGCAGAGCCTTCCTTGGTGGTCTCCCTTCCAAGTACTAACCCTACTTAGCTTCCAACTTCTGGTGACCCCAGCAAGGGGCTTCCAAGGCAAGGGAGAAGCAGAGGTGGCTGGCCATTGCCTGCCTCTGCAGAGCCTTCCTTGGTGGTCTCCCTGCCAAGTATTGACCCTGCTTAGCTTCCAACTTATGGAGACTTCGGCAAGGAGTTTTTCAAGGCAAGGGAGAAGCAGAGGTGGTCTGCCATTGCCGTCCTCTGCAGAGTCTTCCTTGGCAGTCTCCCTTCCAAGTACTGAGCCTGTTTAGTTTCTGAGATCTGACAGGATCAGGCTACACCAGGGGTGGCCAAACTGTGGCTTGGGAGCCACATGCAAGTCTTTCACACATATTGTGTGGCTCCCGGAAGTCAAGGAGGAACTTAATGCAAACTTACTCTCAAGTAAGGGTGCTTAGCATTGGGATCTCAGTCAGCTTCTGAGCACTGACCCATAGGCAGGTGACTATGCCCCCCGTATGTGAAGCAGGGATGGAGGGAGAAATAGGCAGGCTTGCAAGCTCTTCTCCTCCACCACAGAGGTCACCAGAGACCTAGAGCAGAGAAAGAGAGCACAAGAGCTGTGGGAGCCACTGGAAGGAGTGGCAGAATTATAGAGGGCGGTGCAGGGTTCCACCTTAGTTTCATAGCTTTTGTAGGAGTTGTATTTACTAACCTTTGTGTCAAAGCAAAGAGAGATGCAGAATGATGCAAACGGTGGTCAGTGATTTATATAGTACCAGTGTGTTTCCTTCTCCCACTGATGCCAAAAATAACTCTCTAACCTTTCCCTATGCTGATCTTATGGGGACTGTTATTTACAGTTTTTGGTTTGTTTGGGTTTTTTTTAAGTCACCTTCTATTATAGGCATGTTGTAAAGTGCATACGTATGCACTTTATCTTTCTGTGCAAAGAAAGTAATAAGAATTTTAATAAAGACATGTGTGTTCTATTTGGTCATGTCTTGCGGCTCTCTTGACGTTATTGTATGTGCCTCTTACGTCAAGCAAGTTTGGCCACCCCTGGGCTATACCGTGTTGCCTTCCTTACTGCAGGGAGTAGTAGGTGATGTAAAAGACAAATGCCTGAAATCCTGAAGAGCCACTGCCAATCTTGATGACATGCAGGACTTTTTTTTGCAGCAGGAACTCCTTTGCATATTAGGCCACACACCCCTGATGTAGCCAATCCTCTAAGAGCTTACAGTAGGCCTTGTACTAGGAACCCCGTAAGCTCATGGAGAATTTGTCTACATCAGGGAGTGTGGTCTAATATGCAAAGGAGTTCCTGCTACAAAATAAGCCCTGCTGACATGGATGGAGCAAGGGTTTGACTCAGTTTAAGGCGGCTTCACGTAGCTTATGCTGTAGCTGTGTTGACTCACGGGTGTCCCTGGCTGGCTTTCCCTCCCTTCCCTTTATTTATGACAGTGCTTCTATGCCACCTTTTTTCCCTTTGGAGCTGGCAATACTTTCTGGGAGTCCCCATGGACAGAAAAGAACAATCAAAGCTATTCATTGCCATTCCCACTAGTCTGATGCGGCTCTCTCCCTCCCACCCACCACCCCCCCACATTGGCTAGGGGTTCTTCCTCCTTCCCGGAGTGACCCAAACCAATCAGAGATCACGTAGTCAATGTGATGATGTCACAATGCTACGTAGCCAATTAGCTGGGTCTAGTTTCAGGTAGGCAGCCATGTTGGTCTGCGGTAGAAGAGCTAGACAGGAGTCCAGTCGCATCTTAGAGATCAAAGTTCTCATCATCGGACAATTCCCACCCACCCCTTTCTCCCCCACCCCCTTTTTACATAGATGGCCATTTTTAAAACAAAAGGGTTCACGTGGCATATTTAAAACATTAAAAACATACTTGATGCAGAGGGAGAAGGGGAAGACTGTCGTTTCATTTGCATACCGTGATGAAGCCAGGCTCAGACTACAGGTGAGAACTGTGGGTTCTCTTTTGATATAATGTCTTTCTACCTCCTTAAGAGAGCCAGTTTGGTGCAGTGGTTAAGTGCGCGGACTCTTATCTGGGAGAACCGGGGTTGTTTCCCCACTCTTCCACTTGCACCTGCTGTGATGGCCTTGGGTCAGCCATAGCTCTGGCAGAGGTTGTCCTTTGAGAGGGCAGCTGCTGTGAGAGCCCTCTCAGCCCCACCCACCTCACAGGGGTGTCTGTTGTGGGGGGAGGAAGGTAAAGGAGATTGTGACCACTCTGAGACTCTGAGACTCTGAGATTCAGAGTATAGGGCAGGATATAAATCTAATATCTTCTCCTTAAATGCCAGGCCATTTTTAAGAACATAAGAGAAGCCAGGTTGGATCAGGCCAATGGCCCATCCAGTCCAACACTTTGTGTCACAAAGTGGCCATAAAAACAAAGTGCCATCAGGAGGTCCACCAGTGGGGCTAGAAGCCCTCCACTGTGCCCTCCCCCCGTAAAGCACCAAGAATACAGAGCAACACTGCCCCAGACAGAGAATTCCAAAAATACGCTGTAGCTAATAGCCACTGATGGACCTCATCAGGCATCTTTAAAAGGTAATCTCCTTTAATCTAACACCTCTCATGCCCCAGAACATATTCCTTCCCTAGACTCATGAGATACCTTCAGGTCTTTTTTTTTTTGTAGCAGGAACTCCTTTGCATATTAGGCCACACACCCCTGATGCAGCCAATCTCCCTGGAGCTTACAGTAGGCCCTCTACTAAGAGCCCTGTAGCTCTTGGAGGATCGGCTACATCAGGGGTGTGTGGCCTAATATGCAAAGGAGTTCCTGCTACCAGAAAAAGCTCTGGATACCTTTGACTCTTGAAATCTTGGTGGACATTAAGGTGCAACTGATCCAACATCTGCTCTCCTACTGCTGCTCTGTAAAGCTATCTGCTTGTAAAGGGAGTCAGCTCCTTTCACAGTTCTTGGTCTCCTCTGGCTGTTTCTGATTTCTCACTCCATTTTCTTTTGGGCAACGTTCGCTCGGAAAGCCGTGAGAGTTCAAGCCAACCCTGCATTTGTGCTGCTTCTGTCTTGGAAGCCCGAGAGCCTCGCTCAGAGTGATGCATGGGAACAAAAGAACCCATAATTTGGGACAGGAGGCCTGAATTGTTTTTTTGTCCCCCTACAGATAATAATTCCTTTCCCGGTAAGGAAGAAGTCCCTCTTTGACAGACGCCCTTGAAGTCTCATTTGTACGCCACAAGGCAACTTGCTACCCACAACACAAGTCTCCAGAACACCTGAGGGAACACCGGAGGGCCCCCTCCCCCGACGTGACGCTTTTGAAAAGCTGGCTCAGTTCTTTTGAACAGGTGTCATCTGCACACCACTTTGTTGAAATTAGAAAGATCCCCCTTCCAGTTCCCTGGCAGTTCTGAGGCACTTCATTAAACCTCACAAAAGAGTGTTAAAAAAAATATATTAAAAGAAGAGACGAGGCAAATCAAAGCGCTTGTCTCGATCAGATGAGATCTGACGCCGAGATGAGAGCCAGACGTGCTTCTCTTTGTTATTTACAGGCTCAAAATTGTCAGGCGTTTCGGCAGCTTTATGAGTTTGAAAAGAAAGCGGCGGGGGGGGGGGGGGTGTGCTGGCCTCCAAAACAGGTTGTAGAAAACAGGAATCCTGTTTTGTTTTTTTTTTAAGACGCATGGACCTGATTTCCCTGAAGCCTCTTCAAAATTCTCTTTGTGGAGGTCTCCTTTTTTGCCTAGAGTGAGGTGGAGAGAAAGCCTGCTTGAATGATCCGTGGGGGTGAAAGAAAATTTCAACCTGTAATTGGTGATATTTTTTTGACAGAGACTTCTAGTTCGGTTTTAATGGAGGGGAGGAAGTGACACTCTCTTTTTAAATGTGTGGGTCTGAAAGCAGATTGGAGAACAATCCGAAAACAGGTCTAGCTGGAACCTGAGCCCATAGGGTCGTCAACTGTAGCTCAGGAAATTCCTGGAGATTTGGAGTTGGTTCCCAAGGGGAAATGGCTTAGCAGAGTATAATGCCACAGAGTCCACCATCCCAAGCAATCAATTTTTGCTGTCGAAGGCTTTCACAGCTGAAGTTCATTTGTTGTTGTAGATTTTCCAGGCTGCAGGGCCATGGTCTTGGCATTGTGAGACCTGACGTTTCTCCAGCAACTATGACTGGCATCCTCAGAGGTGTAACCCAAAAAACTGAAGTTCTCTCTGTGTCAACGTGAGAAGAAGATGGTAGGCAGGTAATTTATATCTACTCAGTAAGGTGGGGTAGGGCTGAGTTATTATCCCATCTTCCTGAGTAGGTATAAATTACCTGCCTACCATCTTCTTCTCACCTTGACCCATAGAGAACTCCAGTTTTCTGTGTTATACCTCTGAGGATGCCAGTCACAATTGCTGGCAAAATGTCAGGTCTCACAATGCCATAACCATGGCCACACAGCCCGGGAAGTCTATAACAACTAACCTTTTTTTTCCCCAGGGGAACTGATCTCTATAGTCTAGAGGTGAATTGTAATTCTCTGGGAGATCTCCAGGCTCCAGTTTTGAAGAAGAGATTGGGGAAGCAAGTCTACAGAAAGGAGGGGAAAACAACCCAGAAGAGGAAAGAAACATTGAGCTGTTTACATGACATCTCCCAGGGTCATCTTTTGCCATTCAGATAGAAAGATTTTTGTTGTTCAGTCGCACAGTCAGGTCCGACTCTTTGCGACCCCAAGGACAAAGTCACACCAGGCCCTCCTATCTTCCACCCTCCTCCAAAGTATGCTCAAATTCATGTTTGTTACATCAGTAACTCTGTCCAGCCATCTCATCTTTCACCATCCCCTTCTTCTTTTGCCTTCTGTCTTTCCCAGCATCAGGGGCTTCTCCAGGGAGTGCTCCCTTCCCATTTGGTGGCCAATGTATTTGAGCTTCAGCTTCAGCATCTGACCTTCCAGGGAACAGTCTGGGTTGATTTCCTTTAGGACTGACTGATTTGACCTTCTTGCAGTCCAAGGGACTCTCAAGATTCTTCTCCAGCATCAAAAGCATCTATTCTTCTGTGCTCGGCCTTCCTTATGGTCCAGCTCTCACAGCCATACACTACTACTGGGAATACCATTGCTTTGACTATACGGATGAAGAAACGCAGACAAATCTTGCCAGAGTCCCACCCAAAGGGCTCCATTTGGGAAGGCAGCAAAGCCTGAAACATTTTTGTTCCTCAGCTAGAGGCAAGGAAGAAAAGGGCAGGTGCCCGGTTTGCAACTCCCATGACTTTATGGCAAATCTTGTGATAGCAATTAGAGTGATATTTCCAGCTCTATTTTTTTTCATACTATACGCCTACAGAGGAAGGAGTTAAAGGCAATAAAAGTTACTCTCCACCTGCTTCCTTCTACGGTTTGGAGGGGGGGGTTTCCAGATTTTGAATCCAAAGATTTCTACTTTTACTGCTGACTGGCCAGGATTCGCATCCATTCCAAGTGAGACTCAGAAGTCGGCCCACTCCTTGCAGTTCTCATGCCAGAAGGGAGAAACACAATTTCAAAATAAATGCATTTATTCTGCTTTTAGAACAAATTATTTTAACCAGGGCAGTTTTTTTTTTAACACAAACTCCTTTGTATATTAGGCCACACACCCCTGATATAGCCAATCCTTCCTTACAGTAGGCCCTGTACTAAGAGCCCTGTAAGCTCTGGGAGGATTGGCTACATCAGGGGTGTGTGGCCTAATATGCAAAGGAGCACCTGCTAGAATTCCACCCCTGCATATTTTCAAAATCCCTAGTTGTTGAAGAGAGGCGGGGCTTTTTTGTAGCAGGAACTCCTTTGCATATTAGGCCACACACCCCTGATGTAGCCAATCCTCCAAGAGCTTACAATAGGCCCTGGACTAAGAGCCCTGTAAGCTCTTGGAGGATTGGCTACATTGGGGGGGGGGGGGGGTGGCTTAATATGCAAAGGAGTTCCTGCTACAAAAAAAAAGCCCTGACTTTGACATTCATCAAGTCAATCTCAGGATTCTTCTGCCAATCTTGTATTTTATTATTATTATTATTTTCTGAAGAAGTGAGCGGTGACGCAGAAAACCTCATCCCCTGCCACAAATTTCGATAGTCTTGAAGGTGTTCCTCTGGACTCTTGCCCTTTTTGACTGCTACAGGCAGACTACCACGGCTACCCATCTTGATCTATTTATTTTTTAATCTATTATTTACTATTTTTCAGTCTCCAACTCGCTGGTTTTAAACAGAGTGGAGCTGTGTGTGTGTGCACGTGCAGGCACGTATTTGCATGCCTACAAACCAGGTTGCCAACTTGCAAGTGAGGCCGGGAGAGCTCCCAGAGCTTTTTTGTAGAAAAGGCTTTTTTGTAGAAAAGGCCCAGCAGGAACCTATTTGCATATTAGGCCACACCAGACCTTTTTTGCAAAAAAAGCTCAACAGGAACTCATTTGCTTATTAGGCCACACCCCCCTGACACCAAGCCAACCAGAACTGAATACTTGGGCATTCCTTTTAAAAAAAAAAGGTCCTGGTTACACCTAGGGTTGCCAGTCACAAATTCACACTCCATTTTGTCCAGAATGGAATCCTCTTCTTCAGTGGTTAGAACAGGACGTGCCTTTCTGTGCACAGAGAGAAGCATCTTTGGATTGATTTATGAACTGTTATTAAGGACTTGCTGACATATTGCCTGTTCCACCTTGTGGTTGTTCCGTGGATTAGTGTCATAAATTTATCCAAACGTCTCTATAGGGATGAACATTGGAGGTTTTGTGTTTCATCTGTTTGCAGTGTGATTGAATCTTTAACTGGAGAGCCAGTTTGGTGTAGTGGTTAAGTGTGCGGACTCTTATCTGGGAGAACCGGGTTTGATTCCCCACTCCTCCACTTGCACCTGCTGGAATGGCCTTGGGTCAGCCATAGCTCTGGCAGAGGTTGTCCTTGAAAGGGCAGCTGCTGTGAGAGCTCTCTCCAGCCCACCCACTTCACAGGGTGTCTGTTGTGGGGGAGGAAGGTAAAGGAGGTTGTGAGCCGCTCTGAGACTCTTCGGAGTGGAGGGCGGGATATAAATCCAATATCTTCATCCACCTCACAGGGTGACTGTTGTGGGGGAGGAAGGTAAAGGAGATTGTGAGCCACTCTGAGACTCTTTGGAGTGGAGGGCAGGATATAAATCCAATATCTTCTTCTATCTTCTATACATATTGGACTACTTGTCATGGGGGGGGGGGTCTGTGCCTTTCTTCTCCTGCCTCCTTCTCTGTAATTCTCAGTTTCATTGCCAAGCTTCCAGTTGGCAATAAAACAGTTTTATTGCCAAGCCTTGGAGAGCCAGTTTGGTGTAGCGGTTAAGTGTGAGGACTCTTATCTGGGAGAACCAGGTTTGATTCCCCACTCCTCCACTTGCACCTGCTAGCATGACCTTGGATCAGCCATAGCTCTGGCAGAGGTTGTCCTTGAAAGGGCAGCTGCTGTGAGAGCCCTCTCCAGCCCCACCCACCTCACAGGGTGTCTGTTGTGGGGGAGGAAGGTAAAGGAGATTGTGAGCTGCTCTGAGACTCTTCGGAGTGGAGGGTGGGATATAAATCCAATATCTTCTTCAGATAGTGGCTGGAGGTCTCTCAGAGAGCGTTGCTAAGTCCCTCCACCAGAAATGTTCTAGGATTCGCAGTAAAACTCTATGGTACCATAGAGTTTTTAGTGGGAGTCTAGAGCATCCCTGGTGTGATGTCCCCAGCACGGTGACATCACTTCTGGGTGATGTCATTGTGCCAGGGATGGAACGCACTGGCGGGGCTCCTTGGGGGCAGGCATTCCCCTGCCAGCCTGCTCCCTGCTGGCAAGTTGGGGCCCTCCCAGGTGGGGATCCCCCACCCCCAGTGGAAGCTTGGCAGCCCTGCTCTCAGAACTACAACTGATCTCCAGGTTACAGAGGTCAGTTCCCCTGGAGAAAAATTGGCTGCTTTTGGTGGAGGACTCCATGGGATGATATCCTGCTGAGGTCTAGGGTTGCCAGGTCCAACTCAAGAAATATCTGGGGACCTTGGGGGTGGAGCCAGGAGCAAGGGTGTGGCAAGCACAATGGAACTCCAAAGGGAGTTCTGGCCCTCACATTTAAAGGGACCACGCTGCTTTGAAATGCCTCCCTTCCATTTGGTATAATGAAGAATGGGGGCACCTTCTTCGGAGGCTCATAGAATTGGACCTCCTGGTCCAATCCTTTTCAAACTTGGAGAGTATTTTGAGGAGAGTCCCCAGGTGCTATGCTGAAAATGTGGTGCTCCTACCTCAAAATACAACTCCCTTAGAGGCCCATATACTGATGACACTGAAGCGTGGGGGATCTCCTTCTGCCACCTGGAGATTGAGCAACCAAACGAGCAACGTGGAAAAGTAAAGCAGGGGTAAAGCACAAAGGCATCCACGAACAACCAACAACTCTGGAAAAGTTGTGCAATAATATATTAAGTGCAAACCCATCTATAGTCATAAATACAAGGTTACAAAGTAACAAAAAAATGGCCGCTTCAGAAATTACGAAGTTGCGCTGTGTCGCCTCAGCGAATAACGCTATATATCCATTTCGACAGAAAAGATTACTCTCGGAATTCCTGCTCACGGCTCTTCCAGAAAGTTTCCCCGGACATTCACTTTATATATGAACTTTGCACCTGAAAGATAAGACTGTTTCTTGGGGGAATGTGTTTTTTTTTTTTTGTTACTTTGTAACCTTGTATTTATGACTAGAAATGGTTTTCTGTCATTTCTAGAAATGACTAGAAATGGTATTTATATCCCGCCCTGAGCTTGCCCCGGCGGGGAGGGCGGGATATAAATAAATTTTTGTTGTTGTTGTTGTTTTGTATTTAATATATTATTGCACAAGTTTTCCAGAGTTGTTGGCTGTTCGTGGCCACCTGGAAATTGGCAGCCCTACTGAAGTCCTTCTCCTCCCCAAAGTAGGGTATACCCCCCCCCCCCCCCATATCTCCAGGAATTTCCCAACCCAAAGCCGGCAACCCTATTTCCAACTGATCTCCAGAGTATAAAGATTCATTCCTCTGGAGGAAATGGCTACTTTGGCCGAAGGAGGCCAAACTGAAAGTCACTAGAGACAGGGCCTTCTCGATGGCAGCCCCCACACTGGTGGAATCAACTGCCAGAGGAAGTGAGGGCCTTGAGGAATCTTGCCCGGTTCCGCAAGGCCTGCAAAACCACTCTTTCCCGGCTGGCCTTCAAATGACATGGGGCCTATATCGTAGAAAGTAATATCGTTGCCACAGAAAATGGATAATATCAAGAGTTTAGCACGAAACAAATTTTGGATTGTTTTTATCATAAAATAATTGCTGTGCAGACAGGTTAAAACGGATAAAAGGAAGTACTTCTTCACCCAAAAGGGTGATTAACATGTGGAATTCACTGCCACAGGAGGTGGTGGCGGCCACAAGCATAGCCACCTTCAAGAGTGGGTTAGATAAAAATATGGAGCAGAGGTCCATCAGTGGCTATTAGCCACAGTGTGTGTGTATAGGTATGTGTGTGTGTGTGTGTGTATGTATGTATATATATATTTTTTTTGGCCACTGTGTGACACAGAGTGTTGGACTGGATGGGCCATTGGCCTGATCTAACATGGCTTCTCTTATGTTCTTCTGTGACACAGAGTGTTGGACTGGTTGGGCCATTGGCCTGATCTAACATGGCTTCTCTTATGTTCTTCTGTGACACAGAGTGTTGGACTGGATGGGCCACTGGCCTGATCCAACATGACTTCTCTTATGTTCTTCTGTGACACAGAGTGTTGGACTGGATGGGCCATTGGCCTGATCTAACATGGCTTCTCTTATGTTCTTAATTTTATAGAATGGATAAATTATAATATGTATTGTTTTAACTGTTTGTAGTGCTTTTATGCTGTAAGCCTGCTTCAGCAGGGAGGGCGGGATATAAATCAAATAAATAAAATAAATACTTTGGAGACTGGACTCTATGGCTCTCTGATGTCCCTTACACCCCCAAAATCTGTTCTTCCTGAAGTCTCCAAAAATTCCCCAATCCGGACCTGGCCGCTCTACCTATAGATTGCAGATGCCGCAGATGTGTGTCTCTCAGACCTCCGGCTCCTGTCAATTCTCATGCAAAGTCAATATTGCCGAGCCACGCATTCATTCTCAATGAGCAAAGATCAAAAACGAATTCCAATCCACCTCCACGTCAGCGTTTCAGAATCAGGCAATGGATTTCCACTTCCTTTCAACTGCCTCAAGTCGCAGCACGCCTTCTGAATCACGGCTTGCGCCGCACAAGTTTTTGGAACAGAAACCGAGAAGGCCTCCAGATGAAAAGCAAG
Organism: Heteronotia binoei; assembly: GCF_032191835.1. Lineage (NCBI taxonomy): Eukaryota > Metazoa > Chordata > Lepidosauria > Squamata > Gekkonidae > Heteronotia > Heteronotia binoei. The sequence continues at coordinate 11,775,673 of NC_083234.1, forward strand.
AACCTGGCTAATACCATACACAGACGAGCCCAGTGTTTGCAAAAAAAAGAATGTCAACTTTTGGTTTCTCAAGGATTTATTTCCTTCAAGAGGGCTCAGAGCTACTTACAGCAGTTACGTATTTGTTTAAGAAATCCATTTAAAAGTGTAAAAGGGAGAAGAGACGATTAAGCGTGAAACAAATTAAATCCAACAAAAAGCAGCATTTAAACTTTCTTTCTTTTTTTTTTTACAAACTATCCTACATGCAGAGATGCCAGCCTCCAGGTGGGACCTGGGGATCCCCCAGAATTACATCTCCGGATGACAGAGATCAGTTCCCCTAGAGAAAAGGGATACTTCAGAGGCTGGACTTTATGGAACTGTACTCCACTAAGCTCTCTGTCCTTCCTAGGCTCACCCCCCCCCACACACACACACAAATCTCCAGCAATGCCCCAACCTGGAGATGGCAACCCAACCCCTCCCCCCCACACACACACACACACTGGCAGCCAAGTGAGGAACAAAATCCATTTTCAAAAGCCCTCTAGAATAAGCCTGTTTTCAACTTCTAGCAGAAGGTAAGGTGAGGCTATTTGCAGGGAATTCCACCGCCTGGGGCCACAGCTAAAAAGCCCCTGCCACAATCATGCAGCAATCTTACATCTGTGGGTGCAGGCCACTGTGAAAAGACCTTGATGGTAGATCTCAGCGCCCAGGAAAATGCCACTGGGAATTCCACTGCCTGGGGCCACGGCTAAAAAGCCCCTGCCACAATCATGCAGCAATCTTACATCTGTGGGTGCAGGCCGCTGTGAAAAGACCTTGATGGCAGATCTCAGGGCCCAGGAAGATGCCTAGGGCTGGATGCAGTCTTTTGGACCAAAGCCACTTAGGACTTGAAGGGCTGTCATCACTTTTCATTTGTTTTGACTTTTCCAGCATATATGTATCAAAGTGCCATCAAGCCGCCACTGAGACAAGTGAGAAGCAGAGGCGGCTTGCCGTTGTCGTTGTCTACAGAGCCTTCCTTGGTGGTCTCCCATCCAAAGACTGACCTTTCGAGATCTGATGACAGCAACACCATGCCATTTTCCCTTCCCTTCCCAGCAGAGAGAGAAACCAAATGGTGTCTTAAACTGTCAAAGGTCAGAGGTGAATGAGAGCTTCATTCCAATCTTGTTCACCCTTGAAGGCTTCTAGACATTTGACTGCAGGCTGCCTGCTGCCCTGTTCTGGAGGTCACCACCTGCCTTCGCCTTATTCTGTGCAAACTGCAGCCTCTTTCATGCTTCTCTACCATGCTTCTCAAGGGATGAGGGCAGCCGTCACATTCTAGAGAAGGAGTGGCCAAACTGTGACTCGGAAGCCGCATGTGGCTCTTCTTCACATATTTTGTGGCTCTCAAGGCCCCCACTGCCCTGCTGGCCAGCCAGCTGGCGACTTAGAGAATGCATTTATCATTAAAGTCGCTTTCTTTCCATGGCCACCTCCCTCCTCCATCTATTTTCCTTCCTTCCTTCCTTCCTTCCTCCCTCTTTCCCTCCTTCCCTCCCTCCCCTCCCTTCCTTCCTCGCTTCCTCCCTCCCTCCCTCCCTCCCTTCCTTCCTTCCTTCCTTCCTTCCTTCCTTCCTTCCTTCCTTCCTTCCTTCCTTCCTTCCTTCCTTCCTCCCTCCCTCCCTCCCTTCCTCACTTCCTCCCTCCCTCCCTCCCTCCCTCCCTTCCTTCCTTCCATCCTCCCTTCCTCCCTCCCTCCCTTCCTCCCATCCATCCTCCCTCCCTCCCTCCCTCCCTCCCTTCCTTCCTTCCTTCCTTCCTTCCTTCCTTCCTTCCTTCCTTCCTTCCTTCCTTGCTCCTCTCAAACATCTGACATTCATTTCATGTGGCTCTCAGACATCTGACATTTATTTTATGTGGCTCTTACATGAAGCAAGTTTGGCCACCCCTGTTCTAGAAGGTGGGGTCCTGGAATGGGTCCTAACTGAGAAAGCTGATTCTTCCTCCAAGTGGTCCCTCCAGACCATTCTGGTACGGAAATGTGCCTGACCTTGCTGGGCTGCTGGCCTAGAGCCTGCTAAACCCAGGGCTTAATCTCACGTCATCAGAGGAGGGGAAGCCTATCTAGATTAGGACAGGGCTCTGGAGCGATTAGCACCGCTGTCAACCTGCCAAGATTGGGAGGCATCCCATAAATTAAGTTTCTGAAGCAGCAGGTGGGGTGGGGAAGACTGCGTGAGTCATGTGATAGAACACATCTTTTTTTTTTTTTTTTGCATGCCCGCTGGGCTCTTTTCAGCTTCTGGCCCCCAAAGTTCCATCTGGTGTAGGGATGCCAGCCAGGAGCAATTAGGCCGGAGCCAGGAGACATTGGGGTGGAGCCAGAAGCAAGGCTGTGTCAAGCATAATTGAATTCCAAAGGGAGTTCTGGCCATCACATTTCAAGGGATTGCAAGCCTTTTAAATGCCTTCCCTGTGTTGGAAATAATGGATAGGGGCACCTTCTTTGGGGGCTCATAGAATTGGACCCCCTGGTCCAATCCTTTTGAAACATAGAGGGTATTTGGAGGAGAGGCACTGGATGCTATGCTGAAAATTTGGTGCCTCTACCTCAAAAAACAGGGGGGCCCCAGAGTCCCAGATACCCACCGGTCAATTCTCCATTATATCCTATGGGAATCAGTCTCCATAGGGTATAACGGAGTGCCCAGCAGACATCCCCCGCCCCCCGCTTTCTGATGACCCTGAAGCAGGGGGAGGGCCTCCAAACCGGGGGATCCCCTGCCCCCACCTGGGGTTTGGCAACGCTATGTCCTCCCCAGGCTCCATTCCTAAATCTCCAGGAGTTTCCCCACATGGAGCGGGCAGTCCTACCCCACCACACTGGTAGCCGAGGGGGGCCTGATACCAACGTTCCCTCTAAGCTGCAGAGTCTTGTGAGCAAAAATTCTACTTTGTGAGCTGCTGGCATGAAAGTGGTGAGTGACGGCATCAATTACTGTGCTCTGAGGTCATCCTTCCTGAGCGAAGACAACATTGTGTGAGCTGGAGGCTGAAAATCTGTGAGCTAGCTCATGCTAACTCAGCTTAGAGGGAACACTACCTGGCACCCCTACAGCTGGGTCTCTTGGAGGTCCCACTGTTCATGATGGTTTGGCCACACTGAGAGCAGTCACGCACTACTGGCTTGATGCAATAGAAGCAGCAAACACTGGGATGGGTGGAATGTAGTACTTAAGAGATCGGACTGTGTCCAGAGACGTCCCCAGTTCCAATCACTTCTCCAAACCAAACTCCTTGTGTGGCCTTTGACCGGCGGCTGCTTCTCCATCTCATTATGCTGCCATTTGAGGACAGTAAAGCTGGTCCACCTAATAAGTACGGTTGCCAGCCTCCAGGCAGAATCTGGATATTTCCTGGAATCACAGGTAGCCTCCGGACATCAAAGAGCGGTTCCCTTGCTGCCTTAGACGCCTGACTCTATAACATTATGCCCTGTTGAGATCTCCACTCCTGAGTCTCCAGGGATTTCCCAGCCTGGAGTTGGCAACCCTACAAATAGCCCTGTTGTCAGGATTATGACAAAATCATTTGTGTGAGGTGCTGCGAATCCTGAACAGGGTTTTAGGAACCCCGGACCAGTCTTCCGAATGGCCTGTTTTGGTTATTCTTTTAACCCCCTGGACCTCTTTATTTTGAACGGTCTGTTTCCGGGGTCGCCAACCCCTTTGCCATGGACCGGAAGTGGCGGACTGGCCAGGGTATCAGCCTGCCCGATAGCAAGCGGGCCCCCTTTAACATTAGACAATATGTTAAAAATGTTAATGACGCTTTTAGTAGCTTGAACATACAGCAGAAGTCCCAATATTATTACTGTAATGCAGCTAAAATGTACATTGCATTTAGGGTTGCCAGCCTCCTGGTGGGGCCTGGGGATCTCCCGCTTTTACAACTGATCTCCAGCCGGCAGAGATCAGCTCCCCCGGGAGAAAATGCCATCTGTATTTACATTTAGCATCTACTGTATACTGCCAGCAAGACGTACAATAGATGTACGCTGCGATTACTAAAAAAATACAGACATTCATTTTGCAAAAGTTTTAATTGTTCCCTTTTTTTCCCCACCGATGTGTTTTTGGAAAATTTCATTTGTTTCTTATACATATTGAATGATAGCCTTAGAGTTGTGGGTGGGCCCCCTAGGTCTCCTGGCAACCAGCATTTTTAGACCCAGTCCATGGCCTGTGAGCAACCAGGCCACAAAGCGAGGCAGAGCACCACACTGCCCCTTTCGCCCACCCAGGATTCAGGTGTACAAAAGAGGCAGAGTGGCCTCGCTGAGGCAGAGCGAGGCAGAACAGCCCTTCCACCCCCACTGCCCACCTGGAACCCAGGCGGATAAAAGAGACAGCACAGCCTTGTTCTGAGACAGAGCAGCCCCTTCCACCCAACCAGGACCTTGGCAGACGAAAGAGGCAAGGTGGTCCCCCTCTGAAGCACCACCTCTTTCATCCATTCGGGTTCCGGGCGGGCGGAAGGGGCAGTGTCGCAGCGACCTTCACTTACCCCTCATTTAAAGACCCCCATGGGGAGCAGGGGTGGGGCGTGGGTGGGGGGGCAGCCTGGGCCAGCAAAAACTCCAGCACCCCCACACACGCCGGTGGGAAAATTGTCTCTCGTGAAACCAGTCCCCGGTGCCAAAAAGGCTGGGAGTCTCTGGTCTATTCAGCACCCGGTCTCCAAAGCAGACTTGATTTAGATAGCGAACTATATTTATATTCTGTAGGATCCTCTCTTTCCCTCCAGTTCTTCTGTGGTAAAGGTGTCCCTCCCAGAGCCAAGAAAAAGAATTCTAATCCCTTTTGTGATTAAATAAATATACATTTTATAGTTATTGAGAATACACACAGCTTCGACGAACCAAGGAGGATGCCCATAAAGAACATGGAGGATGCCCATCAAGACATCTGTTTTACCTGTTGAACGCTCGTCATCCAAAACTAGCTGTCACTTTCCTAAATCTGTTTCCTTCTAGCAAGAACACCCTTGCTCCCGCATTCCATCCATGCCTGTTCAGGAACAATGCACGCCACATCTTCCATTCTCTCTGTCCACACAATCCAGCAAGCACTATGCATTTTCCTGCTCTCTCGCGCGTAAGCGATCCGACAACTCTGCAAACATATCCAAACCTCACTGATCTTTCATGCCTCAAACTGCTCTGTGTCAGACAGGACTTCCAGACAAATAGACGCCGTAGATGCTACTGCAATAGATGCTATTGCAATAGATGCTATTATCTATAACAACTCAAGGAAAACAAAAATGGAATGCCAGGGTGGTGTAGCGGTTAGAGTATCTGGGAGAGTCAGGTTCGAATCCCCAGTTAGCTACAGAAGTTGGGCTGACCTTGGGTCAGTCACATCCTCTCAGCCCAACCTACCTCACAGGATTGTGAGGATAACATGGAAGAGAGAAGGATGTAAGCCTGAGGCCCCAATGGCAGATAAAGACAGAATATAAACAAAGTCAATTAAAAAATGAAGATTCTCATTGTGCGTCTGTTTTAAAAAAGAAAGTGATCCCTGATTGGCTTTCCTATTGATAATCAGGGGCCAGCTCAGCCATAACAGCATGAACCATCACAGACCCAGTGCCAGAGGTAGAATTTTAATAACACTGCAGACAAAATGTACTCCATTTAGATTTCCACTTGCAAGTAATTCAGTGGACAAAAGCCAACTCATGGATCAATATGCATTTGGGAAACCCGTTGTTTCCTTCCTTTCTTTCAGAATCCAGGCCTATCCGAAAGCGATGCGTTCAGACTCTACCTACAGCTTCTGGGAACAGGGCAGGGTAGGTGAAAGGGAGTCATCCTCCACAAAGCATGAAGGTTGAGTAAAGAGAGCGTTACCTCTTTGCCGGACTTCTCGATCTCCACCGTCACCGTGGTGTGGTTCTTGTGCTCCTGGAACATGCAGAGGTAACAGATGCAGACCTGGTCCGTCTGACAGAAGAGCTCCATGGTCTTGCCATGGATGGGGCATTTCCTGGCTTCAAAGTCCTTGATGGGGTCCAGGAGCTGGTGGTCTCGGAAGGCGGCCCCTTCTAAGTGGGGCTTCAGGTGGAGCTCGCAGAAGCTTGCCTGACACACCAGGCAGGACTTCACGGCCTTCTGCTTGTTGTCAATGCAGGAGTCGCAGAGGACCTCTTCCAGGTTTAAGCGGGGCCTTGAACTAGACCCTCTGTTGGCCCTAAGGAGGTTGGCTCTCTTGGTCTCTCCGGGTTCTGTAAGAGAGATGGAGATAGTGGGCTTCCTGAGATCCGCAATCTGCCCGCTGGAGAACAGCGGCTTTTTGGCATCCCCTTCACTGGCAAAGGGCTTCTTCGTCTCTACCGTAAACATGGGCTTCCTCAAGTCCCCCCTCTCTGGGAAGGAAACCTGGGGCCTCCTAGCTTCTCCTAGCTGAACAGTGGGGTACATGGGCTTCTTGGCCTCCCCAGGATCCACATTGTAGTAGGTTGACCTCTTCTCATCGGCTGATTCGACAAACTGGATGATGGGCCGCTTCCACTCACCCCCAGAGTAAATAGAATTTTTGATCTGACCTGTCTCCAGCGAGGGGCTGGCGGAGTTATTCTTCATGCCCTCTTTTTCCCCTCTGATGGGACTGGTGGACTTCTTCGCTTCCTCAGCTTCTTTCTTAGGGGAGACCGAGGTCTTGGGGTCCTCCGGCTTCCCTGCGGTCCCGTTGGCTCGCGCGGTCTCCATCACACAGCTTTTGTCTCCACGGTTTGTTCTGAAGGGGGAGGGGTTTTTCCCTGCCCACCCAAGCTAGCTGCCTCACAAGAAGAGATCAGATTCGGGGCCTACCTAGTCGGCTGTCTTCTGCAAAGCAAGCAACTTTGCTGCTGGCTCTTGCCCCGGCGAGAAATGCAAGAGGAATACAGGAAAAAGTTTGCCTAAATGCCACGCCCGCAAGCTGGGGAGGAGAAAGGAGACACCTGAATGGGCAGAGCCTGAGAGAAAGAGAGAGAGATTACAAAAGGCATCAAGAGATCCAGGTGTATAACTCATTATACTAAACAGTCCCCACCCAAAGCACATTCTTGTCTAACCAGGTTCAGGAACGAAGGGCTGTTTATGTGTCATTCTCCCCCAACAAATTTTTATTAAGAGGCAAGCAACCAGTTCTGCCACCGATTTTGAAAATAGCTGTCCGTTGACAGCAAGAGAGCGAGAGAGGAGTGGTTTTCCTCTGAGGAATGGGCCGGTTTAGTTAGAAAGTGTAAAGTACACAATGCGGGTTTTGACAAGGGGGTTGCTTACGCATACGGGCACACGCAATGCGGGCTTGCAAACGAAATGAATGCAAAGGTTGAGCAACCGCTTCCAGTCCTCACACCCGTGGAACCTGAGGGGAGAGTATCCAGATCAGGGAACACTGAGGAAGGACTGTCACATAGAGGATGGTGCAGAACTTTTTTCTGTGGCCCCAGAAGGATGGACCAGAAGCAATGGGATGAAGTTAAATCAAAACAGTTTCTGGCTCAACATTAGGAAGAACTTCCTGACGGTGAGAGCGGTTCCTCAGTGAAACAGGCTTCCTCGGGAGGTGGTGGTAGGGTTGCCAAGCCCAATTCAAGAAAAATCTGGGGACTTTGGGGGTGGAGCCAGGAGCAAGGGTGTGACAAGCATAATTGAACTCCAAAGGGAGTTCTGGCCATCACATTTAAAGGGACGGCCCACCTTTTCAATGCCTTCCTTCCATAGGAAATAATGAAGGATAGGGGCACCTTCTTTGGGGGCTCATAGAATTGGACCTCCTGGTGCAATCTTTTTGAAACTTGGGGGGCATTTGTGCTAGGGTTGCCAATCCCCAGGTGGGAGCAGGGGATCCCCCGTTTTGGAGACCCTTCCCCCGCTTCAGGGTCATCAGAAAGCGGGGGGAGGGGAGGGAAATGTCTTCTGGGAACTCTTCCCTATGGAGATTTATTCGCATAGAAAATCATGGAGAATTGATCCGCAGGTATCTGGGTCTCTTGGGGGGCTGTTTTTTGGGGTAGAGGCACCAAATTTTAGGTATAGCATCTAGTCCCTCTCCCCAAAATACCCCCCAAGTTTCAAAAAGATTGGACCAGGGGGTCCAATTCTATGAGCCCCAAAAGAAGGTGCCCCTATCCATTATTTCCTATGGAAGAAAGGAATTGAAAAGGTGTGCCGTCCCTTTAAATGTGAGGTCCAGAACTCCCTTTGGAGTTCAATTATGCTGGTCACAGCCTTGATCTTGGCTCCACCCCTGATGTCTCCTGGCTCCACCCCCAAAGTCTCCTGGCTCCACCCCCAAAGTCCCCAGGTATTTCTTGAATTGGACTTGGCAACCCTAATTTGTGCAAGCTGAAGCAGTAACAACCTGAAGTAGTAACAATGTATTGTATGAGAAATTGCCTTAGCACAGGTTCAGGGATATAAAGAAAATCAATCAATCAACATTTTATTTATATCCCGCCCTCCCCGCCGAGGCAGGCTCAGGGCGGCTAACAACATCAAATACAATAGGTTATACAATAAGTATTTAGAATCAGTATTTAGCTTTAAAACAGTCTAATTTAAAATTAACATTCTGGTGCTATTTCCAATAAGCACAATGGCGAAAATCACTTAGGCGAGTCCCTCTGTCATTTAATCGGCAAAGGCCATCCCAAAAAGGATGGTCTTGCAGGCCCTGCGGAACTATTCAAGGTTCTGCAGGGCCCGCGCTTCTTCTGGGAGCTGGCCCGTGGAAGGTGAACGAAACACAGTCTGAACCTAGGACCTGTGTAGCCGCCGCAGCAGCCAGATTTCGGTCTGCTACCCAAATGAGAAGTGATATTCTTTGAGGAGAAGTGATATTCATTGTGGCATTGTCTACGTCTCTCGACAAAAGGATTTTGAAGACAGTGGACTGACAGAAACTGACAGAAAGAGAATGTATTCTTGATTTAGTTATGAATTTATGAATATTGAAAACAGTTTTGGTTTGTGAAGGAAATATATTTATGATATAATACAAAAGAAATTTGTTAAGCATATGCCTGCAATGTATAATTACGCAGTGGCTTTTTTCCTAAGTTGCTATCCACCTGGGGGTTAAGAGAACATAAGAGAAGCCATGTTGGATCAGGCCAATGGCCCATCCAGTCCAACACTCTGTGTCACACAGTGGCCAAAATTTATATACACACACACACACTGTGGCTAATTGCCACTGATTGACCTCTGCTCCATATTTTTATCTAAACCCTTCCTTCCTTGGAGGTTTTTCAACAGAGGCTAGATGGCCATCTGACAGCAGTGAAGATCCTGTGAACTAAATCTTTAAATATTAACTTGCAAGAGTATAAAGTACTTTCTAGGTGGTCCTTTACTCCAGCGCATTTGGCTCGCTTGTCTCCTTCCATATCCTCTGCGTGTTGTAAAGGCTGTGGGCAACTAGGATTCTTTTTCCACACTTGGTGGTCTTGCCCGGTCATTGAGCAGTTTTGGAAACTAATATGTATCAAAAGTTACACAATTGACAGGTTTAGCGGTTCCACTCTCTCCACTAATTCTTCTAAATTTTGGGAAAGAATTTGTGGTTTCTAAACCCAGGTGAGATTTAATTTCCATAATGTTTACTGCAACTAAGTATACCATTGCTGGAGGTCACCTTCCAGCTCTATGATTCTGTGCCCTGCACCTGAGATGTCTAAAACTGTGCAGAGTCATGGGATTCTAAGTGAGGTCTAGAAGCTGAAAAGAAAGGGCTGGTGAGACTCTTTGGCTTTTTGGAGTCCCTTCTGTCTCTAGGGATGCCAGCTTCCAGATTCCCCAGAGTTACAGCTCTTCACCAGATTACAAATATCAATTTCCCCTGGGAAAAAAAATAAATGCTTTGGAGGGTGGACTCTGTGGCCTTGTACCCCGCTGTCCCTGTCTTCCTGAGGCTCCACCCCCAAATCTCCAGGAGTTTCCCAACCTGGAGCTGGCAACCCTACCCCCCATCTCCCATGGGTGGTAAGGGGGGACCCAGAACCCTATTATTCTCCGAAGCCTTCTACCTTAATGTCTACCTTGTTTGAAGTTTTCTATCTGAGTAGTCAGGACATAAATCTTAAGTAAATAAAAAGTCCGTAACACAAATTGTGTTAGTCTTTATCCTCCTCTTTATGACGATCGTAAAACGTGCTACAATTTCTTTTGCAAAAAAAAATAGAAAATTAAGTTTCTGGCATAGATAGAGACCATTATCAAGTCCAGCCTGAAACTCTTATCACTCGGATGATCTGACCCATCTAGGGTTGCCAGCCTCCAGGTGGTGGCTGGAGATCTCCTGGGATTACAACTGATCTCCAGGTGATAGAAGAACCCCATGGCGCAGAGTGTTAAAGCTGCAGTCCTAAGCTCTGCTCACGACCTGAGTTCGATCCCCGGCGGAAGCTGGGTTTTCAGGTAGCCGACTCGAGGTTGACTCAGCCTTCCATCCTTCCGAGGTCAGTATAAGGAGTACCCAGCTTGCTGGGGGGAAAGTGTAGATGACTGGGGAAGGCAATGGCAAACCACCTCGTAAAAAGTCTGCCGTGAAAACATTGTGAAAGCAATGTCACCCCATAGTTGGAAACGACTGGTGCTTGCACAGGGGACCTTTCCTTTTCCAGGTGATAGAGATCAGTTCCACTGGAGAAAATGGCTCCTTTAGTGGGCGGACTTTATGGCATTAAAACCTGGTGAGGTCCTCCCCCTCCCCAAACTCCCCCCCCCGTCCCAGGCTCCACCCCCAAAATCTCCTGGTGTTTCCCAGTTCAGAGCTGGCAACCCCATCCATCTCCCTCCCAGTTTGATGTAGTGGTTAAGTGTGCGGACTCTTATCAGGGAGAACCGGGTTTGATTCCCCACTCCTCCACTTGCAGCTGGAGTGGCCTTGGGTCAGCCATAGTTCTGGCAGAGGTTGTCCTTGAAAAGGCAGCTTCCAGTAGAGCTCTCTCAGCCCCACCCACCTCACAGGGTGTCTGTTGTGGGAGAAGAAGATAAAGGAAATCGTAAGCCACTTTGAGATTTAGAGTGGAGGGTGGGATATATCCAGTGTCTTCTTCTTCTTCCTGGTCATGCCAAATGACTGTTCCTCCATCTCATCTCATCCTCTCCACCTCCACTTTTGCTTTTAGGGCTTCAGTCTGAACTTCTAGACCCTGAACTGGCTTGAAGATTCCCAGGTAGGGTTGCCAACTCTGGGTTGGAAAATTCCTGGAGACTTGAGAGTAGAACCTGAGGAGGGCAGGTTTTGCGGAGGGGAAGGGCCTCAGTACAGTATATTGCCATAGAGTCCATCCTCCAAACCAGCTATGAAGGAGGCAGTGGTTTGCCCTCTTCTGAAGAAACCACCTTTGGACCCTACGGTCCTTACTAACTACCGCCCAGGATTGAAAATGAAAGATTATTTACTGTGCTGCTCCTGTTTCTTAATGTCTGTTTTTTTTATGATATTATTTTTAACACTGTTGTTGTATTGCTTTAAGCCGCCCTGAGCCCGCTTGCGGGATAGGGCGGGATATAAATCTAAAAATTCAATTCAATTCAATTTTCTCCAGGGGAGCTGAAGTCTGTTGACTGGAGACAAATCGTAATTCAAAGATTTCAGGTTTTCACGGCTGGTAACATCATTAGGGTTTGTAGAATCTTTCGGGCTCAAGTGCCGTGTTCTACTGGAGAAAGTTTTTCTTCCAGGTCAGAGCGCCTGCTCCGGCTGCAACGCCACTGAGAATGTTCTCCGCAGCCGAGAATGAAACCTCTGGAAGAAAAACTTTCTCCAGTAGAACACAGCACTTGAGCCCGAAAGATTCTACAAACCCTAAATCGTAATTCCTTGGGGTCTCCAGCCTCTTCCTGATGGTTTTGAGTAACCCAACAAGAGAATCGCGGCAAAACAGTCAGAGGAATAGAAAACAATGCTCCCGTGAACCCCGGCCTCAAAAAATACAATATGAAAAACAACTTAATACAAATACATAGCATATTCAAATATCATTAATGTGGTAGTTCGGTTTTACATAGTCCAAGGAACTTAAACATCAGAACACATGTCCCGTTATCCTTCAGCAATTAATGCCAGACTTCTTCAGGAAGGTTCTGGTGGAAATGACAAACACTCAATCCTTCCATATTCATGGCGGATGCAGCCAGCAATCCAAAGGCTACAGATCTGTACTGGTGCCCCTGTTTTGCAGAGAGATTTTTCAAGCTGCATGGAAAACATGTTAATATGATTTCATAAAATTATTAATTTTTTTATAACTATATTATGGAGTACTGGATTTTGTATTGACTCTTCTTAAAACTGTCCTCGCTGGGCATATAAAAGACCATTGTAATTAAGGATGTTCCTGTGCCATGTGAGATATTTCTTTAAGGAACGCTAATCGGTAACACCTGTATGTATATATTGGCTTTAACTGATGCGTGTGAGTAATGCCTTCAGGGTCGTCTACTGACGAGCATATTTGGCGTTCTTGCCCAGTGTATAAAAATCTTTATTGGAAGGTATGTATGTTGAAAATTTGCTGATATATACACATGTGTTGAATTTTAATAATTTTACGAAATTAGAAGCTCTCTGCGAAACGGGGGCACTAGTACAGGCCTGTAGCCTTTGGATTGCTGGCTGCGTTTGTCACGAATATGGAGCGATTGAACGTCTGTCATTTCCATCAGAACGTTCCTGAAGAAGTCTAGCATTAATTGATGAAGAATAATGGGACTGGTGTTCTGATGCTTAAATTCCTTGGACTATGTAAAAAATGAACTACCACGTTAATGATATTTGAATATGCTATATATTAGTCTGAAGAAGACAGAAGTTCTCCACCAGCCTGCACCCCAGGAAGATTATCACCCTCCCTGCATCACTGTGGGTGAATCAGTTCTGAAGACAGTCCAGCAGTTCAGCTACCTGGGGTGCATCATCTCCTCAGATGCCAAGATCGACAAGGAGATTGACAACAGGCTGGCAAAGGCAAACCGTGCATTTGGCCGACTGCACAAAAGAGTGTGGAGCAACAAGCATCTGAAAAAAGGCACAAAGATCAATGTTTACAAAGCGGTTGTGATGACAACCCTCATCTACGGCTCCGAATCGTGGGTTTTATACCGTCATCACCTGCGACTCCTTGAGCGCTTTCATCAGCGCTGCCTCGCACCATCCTCAACATCCACTGGAGTGACTTTGTGACCAACACTGAAGTCCTCAAGTGGGCGGAGGTTACAAGCATCGAGGCACTGCTGTTGAAGACGCAGCTGCGCTGGGCAGGGCATATTTCTAGGATGGAAAACCACCGCCTTCCCAAGATTGCCCTGTATGGTGAACTTTCCACCGGACATCGAAATAGAGGGGCACCAAAGAAGAGGTACAAGGACTCCTTGAAGAAATCCCTTGGCACCTGTCGCATCAACCATCACCAGTGGTCTGACCTAGCCTCAGATCGCAAAGCATGGAGGCACACCATCCACCAGGCTGTCTCTTCCTTTGAGAACGCACGCATAGCTGGTCTTGAGGACAAAAGGAGATTGAGGAAGAATCGCACTGCTACAGCACCAACCCCAAATCAGACTTTTCCTGCAGCCACTGTGGCCGGATCTGCCTGTCCCGCATTGGTCTTGTCAGCCATCAGCGAGCCTGCAACAGACGTGGACTACTGCACCCTTCTTAAATCTTCGTTCACGAAGTCAAGCCGAGAGAGAGATATTTGTATTTAGTTGTTTTTTATTTTGTCTTTTTTGAGGCTGGGGTTCATGGGACCATTGCTTTCTCTTCCTCTCCCTCCTGATGGTTAGCAACCCTATAATCCCAGGACATTTGGAGAAATGAGGAACTTGTGAGTGCATTTAATTTCCTTTCACTATGGGCACAATAGCTGCTCCCTGCTCAGCTGCCCTCCCTTTCAGGGGCATAGGGATTAATTTGATTTTTTAAAAACCATCAGTTATTCATCTGTTTGGTAAAATAAAGAAGGGTTATTTAAGACTTTTGTTGGTTTCCCACCCCACCCCCCCTCCTTCCATCTGTGCTTCTCAGGCCAAGGTGAAATCTTACCACAACAGCCTCAGGGAACCTTGGCCAATTAAAGAATGTTCCAGGGTGGAGTTCTGCCTTCTCAGATGTACTGACACAAATATGCAGAGCTTCTTTCTTTCCCTTTGAAGGACAGGATCATGCTGAAGGTTGGAGACAATTACAGGCAGCTGCTCAGCTCTGCCAAATGACATATCAGTATCCTGATGCTCCTTCTACACCTTATTTTGGGGCTCCAAATAACACTAGAAAGTCCATTTTCCCCACATTTTTGCTGTCTTTCTTTGCCTGGGACAGTCCCTAGTTTTTCTTTGTTCCTTTTTTTTCTGGGAGGGGAGGGGTCCCTAGTTTGCCACAATCGTATTTGGGATGAAAATTCAAAGCTACGGTTACATTATTCAAAAAGCAAAAAGCCTTCTCACCCAACCATAGAGTTGGAAGGGACCGTAGAGGCCACCTAGCCCATGGATGGCCAAACTGCAGCTTGGAAGCCACATACTTTCGCACACAGTGCGTGGCTCCCGAAACCCCCACCACCCCATTGGCCAGCTTGGAGAAGACATTTGTCTCTTTAAATCGCTTCTCTGAGCCAAGCCAGGCAGCAGTTTGGAGGATGCATTTACAGTTCCTTTCTTTCCACCTCTCCCTCCCTCCTTTTCCTTCCTTGCAGCTCTCAAGCATCTGACGTTCACGTCTTGCGGCTCTCAAACATCTGATGTTTACTCTATGTGGCTCTAACGCTGAAGAAGAAGAAGATGATGATGATGATATTGGATTTATATCCCGCCCTGCACTCCAAAGAGTCTCAGAGCGGCTCACGATCTCCTTTCCCTTCCTCCCCCACAACAGACACCCTGTGAGGTAGATGAAGATATTGGATTTATATCCCGCCCTCCACTCCCAAGAGTCTCAGAGCGGCTCACAATCTCCTTTCCCTTCCCCCCCACAACAGACACCCTGTGAGGTAGATGAAGATATTGGATTTATATCCCGCCCTCCACTCCGAAGAGTCTCAGAGCGGCTCACAATCTCCTTTACCTTCCTCCCCCACAACGGACACCCTGTGAGGTAGATGAAGATATTGGATTTATATCCCGCCCTCCACTCCGAAGAGTCTCAGAGCGGCTCACAATCTCCTTTCCCTTCCTCCCCCACAACAGACACCCTGTGAGGTAGATGAAGACATTGGATTTATATCCCGCCCTCCACTCCCAAGAGTCTCAGAGCGGCTCACAATCTCCTTTCCCTTCCCCCCCACAACAGACACCCTGTGAGGTAGATGAAGATATTGGATTTATATCCCGCCCTCCACTCCGAAGAGTCTCAGAGCAGCTCACAATCTCCTTTACCTTCCTCCCCCACAACGGACACCCTGTGAGGTAGATGAAGATATTGGATTTATATCCCGCCCTCCACTCCGAAGAGTCTCAGAGCGGCTCACAATCTCCTTTCCCTTCCTCCCCCACAACAGACACCCTGTGAGGTAGATGAAGACATTGGATTTATATCCCGCCCTCCACTCCGAAGAGTCTCAGAGCGGCTCACAATCTCCTTTCCCTTCCCCCCCACAACAGACACCCTGTGAGGTAGATGAAGATATTGGATTTATATCCCGCCCTCCACTCCGAAGAGTCTCAGAGCAGCTCACAATCTCCTTTACCTTCCTCCCCCACAACGGACACCCTGTGAGGTAGATGAAGATATTGGATTTATATCCCGCCCTCCACTCCGAAGAGTCTCAGAGCGGCTCACAATCTCCTTTCCCTTCCTCCCCCACAACAGACACCCTGTGAGGTAGATGAAGACATTGGATTTATATCCCGCCCTCCACTCCAAAGAGTCTCAGAGCGGCTCACAATCTCCTTTACCTTCCTCCCCCACAACAGACACCCTGTGAGGTAGATGAAGATATTGGATTTATATCCCACCCTCCACTCCGAAGAGTCTCAGAACGGCTCACAGTCTCCTTTCCCTTCCTCCCCCACAACAGACACCCTGTGAGGTGGGAGGGGCTGGAGAGGGCTCTCACAGCAGCTGCCCTTTCAAGGACAACCTCTGCCAGAGCTATGGCTGACCCAAGGCCATCCCAGCAGCTGCAAGTGGAGGAGTGGGGAATCAAACCCGGTTCTCCCAGATAAGAGTCCGCACACTTCACCACTACACCAAACTTGGCTCTCTGAGCAGGCTTGGCCACCCCTGATCTAGCCTAGCTCAATGCAGGATCTGCCTAAAGCATCCCTGACAAGCGATTAGAGAGACATGAAGTCTGTGGCGACGCATAATCTTCATAACAGAGTCCAAAGAACCTCCCTGAACAGTTGCAGATGGGTGCAGAGGCTACCACCACTTCTCTGTGTACGTTGGGAGACACAAGCTTCCGTTTCATATGTGGTACAAACAGGGCCGGAGCATGGGAGTAGGCCAAGGAGGTTGGGAAGACAGTGGGTACACTCATAACCGGCTCTGAGCATGCTCACTGCCACGCCCCCCCCACCTTGGCAAAGCCGGGGGCATGGCAGCAAGTGCGCTCAGAGCCAGCTCTGAGCGCGCCAGCTGTCTTTTCGACCTCTCCCATGCCTGGCCCTCTCTCTCTTCAAAGGGAGCTGGGAAGCGGTCTTTCCAGCTCCCTTTGAAGCTGGAGAGGGCCAAGCACAGGGGTGGGCCAAGTGCGCACAGCCTGATCATAGAATCATAGAGTTGGAAGGGAACTCTAGGGCCATCTAGTCCAACCCCCTGCACAATGCAGGAAACTCACAAATACCTCCCCCTAAATTCACAGATCCTCATTGCTGCCAGATGGCCATCTAGCCTCTGTTTAGAAACCTCCAAGGAAGGAGAGCCCACCACCTCCCAAGGAAGCCTGTTCCACTGAGGAATCGCTCTAACGGTCAGGAAGTTCTTCCTAATGTTGAGTCAGAAACTCTTTTGATTTAATTTCAACCCATTGGTTCTGGTCCTACCTTTCGGGGCCACAGAAGACAATTCCACACCATCTTCTATATGACAGCCCTTCAAGTACTTGAAGATGGTGATCCTATCACCTCTCAGCCGCCTCCTCTCCATGCTAAACATTCCCAGCTCCTTCAACCTTTCCTCATAGGACTTGGTCTCCAGACCCCTCACCATCTTCATCACCCCTCCTCTGGATCCATTCCAGCTTGTCCATATCCTTCTTAAAATGTGGTGCCCAAAACTGAACACAATACTCCAGGTGAGGTCTTACCAGAGCAGAGTAAAGCGATACCATCACATCACGTGATCTGGACACTATACTTCTGTTAATACAGCTCAAAATTGCATTTGCCTTTTTAGTCACAGCATCACACTGTTGACTCATGTTCAGCATATGATCCACTAAGATCCCTAGATCCTTTTCGCACAGACTACTGCTAAGACAAGTCTCCCCCATCCTATAACCATGCATTGGATTTTTCCTACCTAAATGCAGAACTTTACATTTATCCCTTTTAAGATTCATTTTATTGATTTTAGCCCAGTTTTTCCAGCCTGTCAAAGACATCCTGTATCCTGTTTCTGTCTTCTGTGTTTGCAACCCCTTCCAATTTATGATGTCACTTCCCAAGTGATGTTGTCACTTTCGGTGATGTCATCGGGCCGCATGCAAAAAGACAACATGGAAGGACGTGGGGTGCAGGTTTGGGCTTTGGGGACTGGAACCCCTAGCACCAGGTCTGGGTACAAAGTCCTTGCATTGTTCTCTGGCAAACAGAAGGATTTTGTAATAAGTAGAGCAGGGATCTCCAATGTGGTGCCCGATGGCAATTTGCCCTAGTGTCTGCCATGGGTTTTAAGAAAGTGGGTGGGGTTAGATGGGGATGCTGGACAACAGAGAAGGGATGGTGGCTCAGTGGTAGAGCATCTGCTTGGGAAGCAGAAGGTCCCAGGTTCAATCCCTGGCATCTCCAAAAAAGGGTCGAGGCAAATAGGTGTGAAAAACCTCAGCTTGAGACCCTGGAGAGCCGCTGCCAGTCTGAGAAGACAAGACTGACTTTGATGGACCCAGGGTCTGATTCAGTATAAGGCAGCTTCACATGTTCATATATGTTCATATGTTCACCTAGAGTTTCCTATTGGCCACTGGAGACCTTTAAAAGGATGTTTTTTGCAGCAGCTGCCACCACAAGTGCTGATTTTCTTCCCTCGCTTATGCAGGTTGTTTTTAATGTCTCCCTCTTTTCCTTCGCAGTTGGGCTTGGGGCGTGTGCCAGACAGAGAGACCAAGAACAGTTTCCTTAAATGGAGCATTCAACCGAGCTGCTAAGGCACTTCTACCACAGTTATGCATAACCACACCCCGTGACCAACGTTTCCCTGTAAGCTGCAGAGTCTTGTGAGCAAAAATTCTACATTGTGAGCGACTGGCCTTAAAGTTGCGAGCTCCTGCACAAATTAGTTTGCTCCGGGGCCATCTTTCCTGAGCTAAGACAAAAATGTGTGAGCTGGAGGCTAAAAATCTGTGAGCTAGCTCACGCCACCTCAGCTTCGAGGAAACACTGCCTCTGATATTGTGCGGCTCCCGCAGCAACCGTTTTGGAGCCACCTCTGCTTGACATTGCGCCCGTTTTGTGGTTGCGATAGCGTGTCACAATTTAGAAAGTGGCCGACCACAGGCTCAAAAATGTAGGGGGATCCTTGAAGGACAGGAAGCGTAATCACTTGTCTACAAGAGGTGCTAGTTTCAGTAGCCCCTCTTCTAGTGCTGCTAAGCTCCCGCCGAGGGTGGGAGATCCCCCAGTTTGGGGGGCCCCAAGCTGCCAGCACGGAGCAGGCCACTGGGGGGTCCCTGCCTTCCGAAAGCCCCATCACCGCACAACATGCCCTGTGCAATGATGTCACATGGAAGTGACATAATTGCACGGGGCACTTCATGCTGGGGACACACTAGGATTCACAGCAAAACTCTATGGTATCATGGTTGGTAGTGGGCCCAGTGAAGAAAATATATGACGTTGGTTTGTTTAAATGGTTACAACACTGTGGCCCCATGAAGAATTGCTTGATTTATGAGAAAGAGAGCAGAGGAAGGCTCTGAAACCACCAGCAAGTTCTAGATGTGGCGAGTTCTTTCCTTCTCTTGTGCAGCTTTACTATTCTGCCGTGAGTCTCTTACTTTCTGCCGTCAGTCTCTTTCTTACATAGCTGAAGTCGTTATGACTCAAATAGGATGAGGAAGAAGAAGAAGAATGCAGATTTATACCCCGCCCTTCTCTCTGCATCAGAGTCTCGGAGCAGCTTACAATCTCCGATATCTTCTCCCCCCACGACAGACACCCTGCGAGGTGGGTGGGGCTGGAGAGGGCTCTCCCAGCAGCTGCCCTTTCAAGGACAACCTCTGCCAGAGCTATGGCTGACCCAAGGCCATCCCAGCAGGTGCATGTGAAGGAATGGGGAATCAAACCCGGTTCTTCCAGATAAGAGTCCGCACACTTCACCACTAGGCCAAACTGGCTCTCAAAGAACCGTAGAAGCTGCATCTCGGATCATTCTTTGTGACTATCCCTTTAGGAGACAGGAACCCACAGAACAATGGAAGCTATATCACAATCATTATATCACTTTGTATGTTATGCTGTTAATGTTACTATTATAGATACTGTGTTATCTTTCTAAAGTGTTGTGTATCCCGGCGAGTTATTTTTACCCGTTTGGGCCGTGGGCCTTGGAAGAGGCTCCATTGTGTCAAATTTTAAAGCTGACCCTGAACATGCAGGCTGATAAATACACCGGTCTCCTTTCTAAGGCACCTTACATTGTGCCGCATGTCACAGCTGGCAGAGGCTGGTTGGGAGCTCTTCTCAGTGTGCATTTATGGCAGAGTAATAACCTCCATCACATTCACTGGGACTTGACAGGGCATGCTTGAACTGCAACCATATCCTGCACCGCCTATTTTAAATAGCTAATCTGAACGCTGAAGTTTCCTAAGCAATCCCCCCCACACACACACACACCTTTCCTAAAGCGTTTAGGTAAGCAAATGACTGAGTGTGTGCGTGTGGGGGGGGAGGAGGATGAAAGTAGACCATGCAGCTGGAGAAGGCGGAGCCGGAGAGCGATGCCAAAAGGAACGACATTGGTTCCAAAACAAACGACAAGCCAAAAGGAATGCCAAAAGGAAGCATCGATTCCTTCCTAACGACTATGGGAACCGACGCATCCCAACAGTTATTCTCTGTCGTTCCCTTTAGCATCCTTGGCAGCCTAAAGATGCAAACTGTGTTCAAAGCTTGGGCAGGTTGAGGCTGGGAAATGCTACCTGAATCGCTAATATCAGGTCCTTGCTGGACAAGTGGTGGGAAGAGGTGGGGGCAAACCCCACCTGTAGACTGATGGTTGCATAAGAGGAGGCTGACGTGGATAGCCCAGGATAGCCCCAGTCTCATCAGATCTCAGAAGCGAAACAGGGTCAACCCTGCTTACTACTTGGATGGGAGACCACCACAAAATACAAGGGTTGCTGCGCAAAAGTACACTATGGCAACTCACCTCTGTTTGCCTCTTGCCCTGATTTGGATGGTCCAGGCTATTCTGATCTTGTCACATCTCAGAAGCTAAGCAGGGTCAGCCCTGGTTAGTACTTGGATGGGAGACCACCAAGGAAGTCCAAAGTTGCTATGCAGAGGCAAGCAATGGTCAACCACCTCTGAATGGTTGGTGTAGTGGTTAAGTGTGCAGACTCTTATCTGGGAGAACGGGGTTTGATTCCCCACTCCTCCACCTGCAGCTGCTGGAATGGCCTTGGGTCAGCCAGAGCTCTCTTATCTGGGAGAACCAGGTTTGATTCCCCACTCCTCCACTTGCACCTGCTGGAATGGCCTTGGGTCAGCCATAGCTCTCTTATCAGGGAGAACCGGGTTTGATTCCCCACTCCTCCACTTGCACCTGCTGGAATGGCCTTGGGTCAGCCATAGCTCTCCTATCTGGGAGAACCAGGTTTGATTCCCCACTCCTCCACTTGCACCTGCTGGAATGGCCTTGGGTCAGCCAGAGCTCTCTCATCAGGGAGAACCAGGTTTGATTCCCCACTCCTCCACTTGCACCTGCTGGAATGGCCTTGGGTCAGCCATAGCTCTCTCATCAGGGAGAACCAGGTTTGATTCCCCACTCCACCACTTGCACCTGCTGGAATGGCCTTGGGTCAGCCAGAGCTCTCTTATCAGGGAGAACGGAGTTTGATTCCCCACTCCTCCACTTGCACCTGCTGGAATGGCCTTGGGTCAGCCAGAGCTCTCTTATCTGGGAGAACTGGGTTTGATTCCCCACTCCTTCACTTGCAGCTGCTGGAATGGCCTTGGGTCAGCCAGAGCTCTCTTATCTGGGAGAACCGGGTTTGATTCCCCACTCCTTCACTTGCACCTGCTGGAATGGCCTTGGGTCAGCCATCGCTCTCTTATCAGGGAGAACCAGGTTTGATACCCCACTCCTCCACTTGCACCTGCTGGAATGGCCTTGGGTCAGCCAGAGCTATGGCAGGAGTTGTCCTTGAAAGGGCACCTGCTGTAAAGAGCTCTCTCAGCCCCACCTACCTCACAGGGTGTCTGTTGTGGGGGGGAAGGTAAAGGAGATTGTGAGCACTCTGAGATTCAGGGTATAGGATGGGATATAAATCCAATATCATCATCTTCTTCTTCTTTTTGCCTCAGGTTGCTGCAAGTCAGCTGCAACTGGACAACAACAACAAAAAAGGAGTCATTATTTTCATATCGTTTGTTGCTTTGGTTTTATCCTGTAATGATAAGAGCCATCAAGCAACAACTGAGTCGCCCTGATCTGGACAGCTCCGGCAAGCCTGATCTCGTCAGATCTCAGAAGCACGGTTGGTCGTGGCAAGTTAGTACTTGAATGGGAGACCTCCTTGGAATAACAGAGCCGGGAAGCTGGGCAGCATTATTCAGCCACCTCTCTGAATAGCTTCCATGTCCCCAGTAGGGGGTCAGTCGCCAGAGGTCCCCATGACTTCCAGATGCATGCACACACCCACATTTTAAAAATGCAAAAATACCACCCCAAAAGTAACAACTGAGTAGGGTTGCCAATCTCCAGGTGGGAATGAAAATGCAACAAAAATACTGTGGAAAAATAACAAAAGAATCCTGAAAATACTTAACAATTCTAATAATTACTCAGTTGTGATTCACCAACATTACAATGCAACTCATTTCATGTTACAAAGGTTCATAAATCTCAAATTCAAAATGCAAGGATAGAAATAAAGTTCATAAAAGATTCTCAGTTCCTATGTGTCAATTTCTTGACTTTAAAGCACTCAAAGACGTTTACCCGACTCCGTGGGAAGAATAAAATGCAGTGCGGTTCGAATTTCGAATGCAGACGATTTAAATTTCTTCCCATTCCAGCTGGTGGAGGCCCTGTGATCCAGGCTCTGGACTTAAGTGCCTGCTAAAAGCCTTCTCAAATCAGCCCAAGCCTGAGGGCCCTCTTTGCCAGTTTGCTGTAGTGGTTAAATGTGCGGACTCTTATCTGGGAGAACCGGGTTTGATTCCCCACTCCTCCACTTGCACCTGCTAGAATGGCCTTGGGTCAGCCAGAGCTCTTGCAGAGCTGTCCTTGTGAGAGCCAGTTTGGTGTAGTGGTGAAGTGTGCAGACTCTTATCTGGGAGAACTGGGTTTGATTCCCCACTCCTCCACTTGCACCTGCTAGCATGGCCTTGGATCAGCCATAGCTCTGGCAGAGGTTGTCCTTGAAAGGGCAGCTGCTGTGAGAGCCCTCTCCAGCCCCACCCACCTCACAGGGTGTCTGTTGTGGGGGAGGAAGGTAAAGGAGATTGTGAGCCGCTCTGAGACTCTTCAGAGTGGAGGGCGGGATATAAATCCAATATCTTCATCTACCTCACAGGGTGTCTGTTGTGGGGGAGGAAGGTAAAAGAGATTGTGAGGCGCTCTGAGACTCTTCGGAGTGGAAGGCAGGATATAAATCCAATATCTTCATCTACCTCACAGGGTGTCTGTTGTGGGGGAGGAAGGGAAAGGAGATTGTGAGGCACTCTGAGACTCTTCGGAGTGGAGGACGGCATATAAATCCAATATCTTCATCTACCTCACAGGGTGTCTTTTGTAAGGGAGAAAGGGAAAGGAGATTGTGAGGTGCTCTGAGACTCTTCAGAGTGGAGGGCGGGATATAAATCCAATATCTTCATCTACCTCACAGGGTGTCTGTTGTGGGGGAGGAAGGTAAAAGAGATTGTGAGGCGCTCTGAGACTCTTCGGAGTGGAAGGCGGGATATAAATCCAATATCTTCATCTACCTCACAGGGTGTCTGTTGTGGGGGAGGAAGGGAAAGGAGATTGTGAGGCACTCAGACTCTTCGGAGTGGAGGACGGCATATAAATCCAATATCTTCATCTACCTCACAGGGTGTCTTTTGTAAGGGAGAAAGGGAAAGGAGATTGTGAGGCGCTCTGAGACTCTTCAGAGTGGTGGGCGGGATATAAATCCAATATCTTCATCTACCTCACAGGGTGTCTGTTGTGGGGGAGGAAGGTAAAGGAGATTGTGAGCCGCTCTGAGACTCTTCGGAGTGGAGGGTGGGATATAAATCCTATATCTTCATCTACCTCACAGGGTGTCTGTTGTGGGGGAGGAAGGGAAAGGAGATTGTGAGCCGCTCTGAGACTCTTCGGAGTGGAGGGTGGGATATAAATCTAATATCTTCTTCTTCTTTGGAAGAAACCAGTCTGGACCAGACTGCAGGATGCACAGAATGGAAAGGTATGTGGGAGGTGTCTCTTAGACAAAGGAATATGAAACAGTACTGCAGGCAACTTTACTGTCAGAGACTTATCATGACCCACTATTTTCAGAACTTCTACAACTGATGAAAGTTTCAATACAGCATCTGCAAGACTGAAGAAATGATTTCTAAAATTTAAATCGTCTGCATTCAAAATTCGGACCGCACTAGCGCTTTATTCTTCCAGCGGAGTCGGGTGTAGGTCTTTGAGCGCATTCAAGTCAAGAAATGGACACAGAGGAACTGAGAATCTTTTATGAACTTTATTTCTATCCTTGCACATTGAATTTGTGATTTATGAATCTTTGTAGCATGAAATGAGTTGCTTTGTAATATTGGTGAATCACAACTGAATTATTTTCAGGATTCTTCCGTTATTTTTCCACAGCATTTCTGTTGCGTTTTCATTCCTATTTTGTGGATTTTATCAATCCCCAGGTGGGGGCGGAGGATCCCCAGATTTGGAGGCCTTCCCCTGTTTCAGGGTCATCAGAAAGCAGCGGGGGGGGGGGGGGAAATGTCATTCACCCGATCCCCATAGGGTATAATTAAGAATTGATCTGCAGCTATCTGGAGGTCTGTGGGGGCTGGGGGTTTTTTTAGGTAGAGGCACCACATTTGCAGGATAGCATCCGATTCCTCGCCTCAAAACACCCTCCAAGTTTCAAAATGATTGGACCAGGGAGTCCAATTCGATGAGCCCTGAAAGAAGGTGCCCTTATCCTTCATTATTTCCAATGGAGGGAAGGCATTTAAATGGTGGGCAGTCCCATTAAATGTGATGGCCAGAACTCCCTTTGGAGTTCAAGTATGTTTGTCACAACCTTGCTCCTGGCTCCACCCCCAAAGTCTCCTGGATCCACCCCCAAAGTCACCAGATATTTCTTGAATTGGACTTGGCAACCCTACAACTGAGTCATGGTGATCCCAGGACCATGGCATTTTTGAGGCAGGAGATGAGCGGAGAAAGAAAAACACCATTGCCTTCCTCTGCCAAGCGGCCTGTCTTGGCCCATGTTCTCCTCTCCAAGCGCTGACCCTGCGTAGCTTTCAAGCTCTAACAAGCCCAGGCTATTCTGAGCTGCTCAGCCTGCGATCCCCTAATCTGCAATGCATGATTCTTGTCATTTGCAAACCGCCCTTAGCCAAGAGGAAAGGTGGGGTATCAATATTTTAATAGGAAATATTGAAAGGTGTGCTTTAATAAATAAACAATATTGAAATGTGTCCCGTATTGAAATGCGGACATGCACGTTGAAATGTGCAGGAGGGGTCAGAGCATGAGAACTGCTGAGCAGGCTTCCTATCGGTAGGTCATGAATTCTTCCAGTAGCATTCATGCAAACTTGGATAAGATTTGCTATGGTGTGCATGAGTGCAACCTTCCAGTGCATGCTTATGACAACGGTCACAGCCGCAAGTCTGTGTGCTAGGAGAGCCAGTTTCGTGTAGTGGTTAAGTGTGCAGACTCTTATCTGGGAGAACCGGGTTTGATTCCCCACTCCTCCACTTGCACCTGCTGGAATGGCCTTGGGTCAGCCATAGCTCTGGCAGAGGTTGTCCTTGAAAGGGCAGCTGCTGTGAGAGCCCTCTCCAGCCCCACCCACCTCACAGGGTGTCTGTTGTGGGGGAGGAAGGGAAAGGAGATTGTGAGCCGCTCTGAGACTCTTCGGAGTGGAGGGCGGGATATAAATCCAATATCTTCATCTACCTCACAGGGTGTCTGTTGTGGGGGAGGGAGGTAAAGGAGATTGTGAGCCGCTCTGAGACTCTTCGGAGTGGAGGGCGGGATATAAATCCAATATCTTTATCTACCTCACAGGGTGTCTGTTGTGGGGGAGGAAGGTAAAGGAGATTGTGAGCCGCTCTGAAACTCTTCGGAGTGGAGGGCGGGATATAAATCCAATATCTTCATCTACCTCACAGGGTGTCTGTTGTGGGGGAGGGAGGGAAAGGAGATTGTGAGCCGCTCTGAGACTCTTCGGAGTGGAGGGCGGGATATAAATCCAATATCTTCATCTACCTCACAGGGTGTCTGTTGTGGGGGAGGGAGGGAAAGGAGATTGTGAGCCGCTCTGAGACTCTTCGGAGTGGAGGGCGGGATATAAATCCAATATCTTTATCTACCTCACAGGGTGTCTGTTGTGGGGGAGGAAGGTAAAGGAGATTGTGAGCCGCTCTGAGACTCTTTGGAGTGGAGGGCGGGATATAAATCCAATATCTTCATCTACCTCACAGGGTGTCTGTTGTGGGGGAGGGAGGGAAAGGAGATTGTGAGCCGCTCTGAGACTCTTCGGAGTGGAGGGCGGGATATAAATCCAATATCTTTATCTACCTCACAGGGTGTCTGTTGTGGGGGAGGAAGGTAAAGGAGATTGTGAGCCGCTCTGAGACTCTTCGGAGTGGAGGGCGGGATATAAATCCAATATCTTCTTCTTCTTCTTCTACTCAAGAGTCAGCCCCCTCAAACTCAGTGGGACCTAGTGGTAATGCAGATTTATGCAGTTTCGATCAATTAATAAGGTAAAAAATGCACCAACCCACACAAGTCAGAACCATTGCCACCATAAGAACCTGCCGAGGATTCCATCCCTAACGTTCTGCCAAGATGGGTACCCAAGAGTAAATTCATAAAGAAGAAGAAGAAGAAGATGAAGATGATGATGAAGAAGATCATGAAGATGAAGCAGATGATGATTATGATGATATTGGATTTATATCCTGCCCTCCACTCCGAAGAGTCTGAGAGCAGCTCACAATCTTCTTTCCCTTCCTCCCCCACAACAGACACCCTGTGAGGTACATGAAGATATTGGATTTATATCCCGCCCTCCACTCCGAAGGGTCTCAGAGCGGCTCACAATCTCCTTTACCTTCCTCCCCCACAACAGACACCCTGTGAGGTAGGTGAAGCTGAGAGAGCCCCCCAAAAGCTGGCCTTTCAAGGACAGCTCTGCGAGAGCTATGGCTGATCCAAGGCCATTCCAGCAGCTGCAAGTGGAGGAGTGGGGAATCAAACCCAGTTCTCCCAGGTAAGAGTCGGTGCATTTAACCACTACACCAAACTGGCTCTCTATCCTATTTCAAAAAAACACGCCCAATGCAAAACTGACGGATAAAAAGATCATCGTTAAACCAGGTGTGCTAATCTGAGACTAGGAACACAACAACTGCTAGCATGAAGCAACTGCGCAGTTGGAATAGACTGACCATACGACACACACTCGTGCACACAAAAAAAAAAATCTGTAAATTTCAGTAGCACAACATTGGAAAAAAGGAAGGAAAGGTCCCCTGTGCAAGCACCAGTCATTTCTGACTCTGGGGTGACGTTGCTTTCACGTTTTCACGGCAGACTTTTTATGGGGTGGTTTGCCATTGCCTTCCCGAGTCATCTACACTCCCCACCCCCCAGCAAGCTAGGTACTCATTTTACCGACCTTGGAAGGCTGAGTCAACCTCAAGTCAGCAACCTGAACCCAGCTTCTGCCAGGATCAAACTCAGGTCGTGAGCAGAGGGCTCCGACTGCAGTACTGCAGCTTTAGCACTCTGCGCCACGGGGCACAACATTAGGCCCAGCTTTTCTCATAGGTATGCAGAATAAATATAATAATATAATAATAATGTTTTATTTATATCCCGCCCTCCCCACCGAGGCAGGCTCAGGGCGGCTAACAACATATTAATAGAATAAATTATACAATAGGTATTATGAACAGCATTTAACCTTAAAAACATTCCAGTTTAAAATTACACATTAAATATTTCTGGTGCTATTCCATCAGCAGATATGATATGACAGCGGATCTCACAGGCGAATCCATCAAGTGTTTAGTCAGGCAAAGGCCATCCTAAAGGGGATGGTCTTGCAGGCCCTGCGGAACTGTTCGAGGCTCCACAGGGCCCGCACTTCTTCCGGGAGCTGGTTCCATAGGTGTGGTGCTGCAATAGAGAAGGCTCCTATATGGGTGTTCTGTAGTTTTGCCTCCTTCGGCCCAGGGATAGTCAGTTGGTTCTTCCCCGCTGACCTCAGTGCTCTCTGGGGTTCATATGGGGAGAAACGGTCCCTCAGGTAGGCAGGTCCTCTGCCATATAGGGCTTTAATGGTAATAACCAGCACTTTGTAACGAACCTGGTATGCGACCGGCAGCCAGTGCAATCCGCGCAGCCCCGGCTGTATGTGCTCCCACTTCGGGAGCCCTAATAGTAGCCTAGACGCCACGTTCTGCACCAGCTGCAGCTTCCAGGTTCGGCACAGAGGCAGCCCCATGTAGAGGGCATTACAGTAATCCAGCCTTGAGGTGACCGTTGCATGAATCACTGTTGCTAGGTCCCGACGCTCTAGGAAGGGAGCCAACTGCCTTGCCCACCTCAGATGAAAGAACACTGACTTGGCTAAATACTCCAAATTCCAAGAAGGAAAAGGTGCAGAGCGTATGCACAGCATTCAAAGTCAACTCCTACAACTCGGCTTCCGTGAAAATCGGAAATAAGCTGTGCGTGCCTGATAGGCCTAAGATTGCTTGGTTCAGGATTAGAAGACAAGCAAGGTGCCATTTTTCGGCTTTTCCGCCACGGCAATTCTAGCTTCCCGGTCTACCGTTGCTCAGGGCTGCCAGCCACAAGTAGCATTACCAATGGAGGAGGATGGATTTCAATTGCACTCCGCAACAGCTTCAGGCAGGCAGATCTGATGAACTCTTCGGCACCATGACGTCAAGCATTATTCCATCCAGTTGGCTGGGATCACACAATAAAGAACTTGACAACGTTACGAAATCAGCAGCGTTAAAAGGCTGGAAACACAAGTGTGGGAAAGTAAGAGACTGCACATATTGGGAGTTTTCAGAGGGTCTGGTTAAAAGCCCACCCTGGCCTGGAGAGTCCAACCTAGCTTGATCTGGTTGGATCTCAGGTTGGCCCTGGTTAGCATTTGGGTGAGAGATCAAGGAAGTCCAGGCTTGCTACACAGAGGCAGGCAATGGCAAACCACCTCTGTTGTGTCTCTAGCCTTGACCTGGATGGCCCAGGCTAGCCTGATCTCATCAGATCTCAGAAGCTTAAGCAGCGTCAGCCCTTCTTAGTATGTGGATGGGAGACCACTAAGGAAGTCCGGGGTTACTACGCAGAGGCAGGCAATAGCAAACCACCTCTGTTGTGTCTCTTGCCTTGACCTGGATGGCCCAGGCTAGCCTGATCTCATCAGATCTCAGAAGCTAAGCAGGGTCAGCCCTGTTTAGTATGTGGATGGGAGACCACTAAAGATGTTCAGGGTTGCTACGCAGAGGCAGGCAATGGCAAGCCACCTGTTCGTCTCCTGCCTTGATCTTGATGGCCCAGGTTAGCCTGTTTTCATCACATCTCAGAAGCTAAGCAGGATCAGCCCTGCTTAGTATTTGGATGGGAGACCACGAAGGAAGTCGAGGGTTGCTACGCAGAGGCAGGCAATGGCAAACCGCCTCTGAATGTCTCTTGCCTTGGAAACCTTACAGGGTCACCATAAGTCAACGACGACTTGAATGCCATTCCCTCCAGCACTTAAATGCCTACTATTAATAGCAATCATCCAATCTCATGAAAATTCTGGGCAGCATGAACGGTCGATCCCCCCTTCCTGCGTTTCTCTAATTTCTTTAAGAACCACCGTTTTGCTGACGTTGATCAGAGCGTGCAGTAGGGATTTGGGGGGGTGGAGCCTAGGGAGGGACCTCAGCAGGGTACAATACCATAGAGTCCACCTTCCAGAGCTGACATTTCCTCCAGGGGAACCAATCCTTGTAGTCTGGAGATCAGTTCTAATTCTGGCAGTTCTCCAGGCCCCTCCTGGAAGCTGGCAACCCAAAATGGCAATGACTGAAGACTAGGAAACAAGACTAAGGAAACAAAGAATAGCAGGTTTTATTCTGCCTTCTGGCCCAGCAAAAATATGCAAAGTATCTAGCTTAAGGCCAGAATGGAATTTCTACGTCCTACAAAAAATTGCTCTGAGCTGGGTAAAGAAACCCGCCCCGTCTTGCATTTTTTCCATACTTATGCAGAGAGCAAAAATCCTTGTCAACACTGGCCAGTGATTCACGTGTCTGTCAGCAACTGGTCTAATAATCTTTCTGCCACTGAATCCTCACCAGGGTGTGTCTAGACAGTGGAAGGGTGTTCCAGATGCCGTTGGTGACAAACTACAATCAGTAGAAGATGAAGAAGATATTGGATTTATATGCCGCCCTCCACTCCGAAGAGTCTCAGAGCGACTCACAATCTCCTTTCCCTTCCTCCCCCACAACAGACACCCTGTGAGGTAGATGAAGATATTGGATTTATATCCCGCCCTCCATTCCGAAGAGTCTTAGAGCAGCTCACAATCTCCTTTACCTTCCTCCCCCACAACAGATACCCTGTGAGGTAGATGAAGATATTGGATTTATATCCTGCTCTCTACTCCAAAGAGTCTCAGAGCGGCTCACAATCTCCTTTACCTTCCTCCCCCACAACAGACACCCTGTAAGGTGGGTGGGGCTGGAGAGGGCTCTCACAGCAGCTGCCCTTTCAAGGACAACCTCTGCCAGAGCTATGGCTGACCCAAGGCCATGCTAGCAGGTGCAAGTGGAGGAGTGGGGAATCAAACCCGGTTCTCCCAGATAAGAGTCCGCACACTTAACCACTACACCAAACTGGCTCTCCAGTATGTCTTCTATCTTTTTTTTTTTTTTTTTAAAAAGAAGAATAAGGATTTCTATCAGAGCTGTGCTTTTGAGTGTTTCCAATCCAAAACAGTGCTCAGAATTCCCCATTTAGGCTTGGAATACCCAAAACAAAACTAAGCAAGGAATTTCAGGCACATTTTGAGTCAGAAACAGGGCTTCTTAAAAGCAGGAACTCACGGGAATGAAGTTCCAGCTGGCTTGACGTCAGGGGGTATGGCCTAATATGCAAATGAATTCCTGCTGGGCTTTTTCGACAAACAAAGCCCTGGTCAGACATATCCCGAAGTTTGAAATATCCATAAATGTTCCGTTTATCAGCGCTGGTAGCCCATGGCTAAATCACTCAGACTGAAACTCAGAGTTGTTTTATTCATTTATTTATTTGCCTCATTTATACCTCAGCTTTCTCCCTAAAAGGGAACAACAACGGCTTATATCAGGGGTGGCCAACGGTAGCTCTCCAGATGTTTTTTGCCTACAACTCCCAACAGCCCCAGCCTGCATGGCCAATGGCTGGGGCTGATGGGAGTTGTAGGCAAAAAACATCTGGAGAGCTACCATTGGCCACCCCTGGCTTATATAATCCTCGTCTCCATTTTATCCTCACAAAAACCCTATGAGGTAGGTTAAGTAGAGAGTGTGTGATAGGCCCAAAGTCACCTGGCAAGCTTCCATGGCACAAGTGGGAAGTCGAACCCAGTTCCTAGTCTGATACTCTAACCTCTCCATTCCACTGGCTTTGTCGACAGATAGCTCAGCCCATGAGAACCTTCTTTATAATGGGAGGGGGGGGGAGGGAATCGAGGCAAATCTCTTCCAAATGGCTCTAGAATAAAGGCTAGATTTCAAATGATATTAGCACCAACAGTTTTTAATTGATAAATTGTTTTAACAGCTAAATTGTTGATCTGAATTGTTTTATTGAAATGTATCCTGATGTATTGCTTTTATTTATTAATTTTATTTACCTTAAATTTGTATGCCGCCCACTCCGCACATGG
This sequence comes from Heteronotia binoei, assembly GCF_032191835.1. NCBI lineage: Eukaryota > Metazoa > Chordata > Lepidosauria > Squamata > Gekkonidae > Heteronotia > Heteronotia binoei. Next base: position 11,807,215 of record NC_083234.1, read on the forward strand.
ACTCTGGGCAGCTCACAATCATAACACAGCATTAACAATACCTTATGATTTTAAAAGCAAAACACATCTAAACGATTTATAAATTTAAAACTTAAAAATGGTGCTATAAAATTTCTTACAAGGTGGTCCAGCTTCGTTATAGTTCTTGATTCTCTGCATTGCTCTATTGGGTGTCTTATAGATGGATGGTAATATTCAGCAACATACTAGTGGCAGCTCCTCACGCATTAGTTATTGTAGGCCTGCTGGAAAAAGTCGGTTTTACAGGCCCTGCGGAATTGGGAGAGATCCCACAGGGCTCTCGTGGCCTCTGGAAGTGCGTTCCATAAATTAGGGGCTGCCACAGAGAAGGCCTTCACCTGTGTAGAGTGTCATGGGTGCTGGGGACCCTGCAGAAGAAGCCGAGCCTGCAGAGCCTGCAGAAGGAACTGTGCCCCTGCCACCTGCACCAGTGCCCCTGCCTCCTGCTGAAGAAGATCCAAGCCCCCCTGCCTCGCCCTCTCGGGTGGCTCGTGTGCGTGACCGCCTTCGTCGGGACCTCAGGGATCGGAGGAGGGCGGCACGCTCACAAGCAAGACGCTCCCTGAGCCCTGAGTGTTGAAAGGATTCTGGCCCTTCTAAGTGTGAGGATGCTTAAGTTTCGGCAGAATCCTGGCTGCTGCTCTGAGACAGCAATTAGCCCAAATGAGCAACAGGCAGCAGAGGGCTATATAGCTGTGGGCTTTGGGAGGAGGCTTTGTGGAAGCAACTAATCACATACCTGACATCCTAGCATCCACTCCGGCGCTTGACTTTGGCTTTTGGATTCCTGACTTTGGCTTGGACCTCTGGACCCCCTGACTTCGGCTTCGGAACCTCTGACCTGTGATACCTGGATTACGATTCTGTTTTGGCGCCTTGGACCCACCTTGCTCACCAGTTGCAGATCCTGGACCGCCCCTGGACTTTGCCTGACTCAGCCCCAGCTCGTGACATAGAGCATAATCTGGCCTCCCTTGTGAGCCACCCTGAGCCTGCCTAGGCGGAGAGGACAGGATATAAAGATGATGGATGGATGGATGGATGGATATAACTTCCCCACAGTTTCAGCTTCCAAATCCTCAGTGTATGTTCATGGTGAGCTAGTGATTCTTTATTGTCATTTGATTTTCTATTTCTGACATTCCACATTTTCACTTTCCAAAGGAGCTATAACTTTTCTTGTGTTAGACTAGGTTCTGGGTTCTAATTCCCCACTCGGTCATAAAGCTTACTGGGTGACCTCAGACCATTAACCCTTCCTCAGCCTAAATCACTTGGTGGTTGTGAGGGTAAAATGGGAAAGGAAGATCCACATATGCCGCCATGAGTTCATTAGAGGAAAGACAAGATTATAATGCCTTATTATTTTATGATTTATTTATTATCTAAATGATTTGGATGAAGGAATAGAGGAAATGCTAAATTGGGAGGGCTAGCAAATACAGTAGAAGACAGGGTCAGGATACAGGATGACCTTGACAGGCTGGAAAACTGGGTTAAGACAAATGAAATTAATTTTAACAGGGATAAATGTAAAGTTCTGTATTTAGGTAGGAAAAATAAAATGCAAAATTATAGGATGGGGGAGGCTTGTCTTGGCGGTAGTATGTGTGTAAAGGATCTAGGGATTTAATAGAGCATACACCGAGCATTAGTCAGCAGCGTAATACGGTAGCTAAAAAGGCCAATGTGATTTTGGGCTGTATCAACAAAAGTAGATCATGCGGAGGGATGGTATCACTTTACTCTGCTCTGGTTAGACCTCACCTGGAGCATTGTGTTCAGTTGTGGGCACCACAATTTAAGAAGGATATAGGCAAGCTGGGACGGGCCCAGAGGAGGGCGATGAAGATGGTGAGGGGTCTGGAGACCAAGTCCTATGAGGAAAGATTGAAGGAGCTGGGGATGTTTAGCCTGGAGAGGAGGCGGCTGAGAGGTGACATGATCACCATCTTCAAGAACTTGAAGGGCTGTCCTCTAGAGGAGGGGGTGAAATTGTTTTCTGCTGCCCCAGAAGATTGGACCAGAACCAATGGGTTGAAATCAAATCAAAAGAGTTTCCGGCTCAACATTAGGAAGAACTTCCTGACCGTTAGAGTGATTCCTCAGTGGAACAGGCTTCCTCAGGAGGTGCTGGGCTTTCCTTCCTTGGAGGTTTTTAAACAGAGGCTAGATGGCCATCTGACAGCGATGAACATCCCCTGAACTTGGGCAGATCGTAAGAAGGAGGGCAGGAAGGGCTGCATCAGTGCTTCGTTCTTGTGGCCCTTTCTTACACACCCAGGGAAATGCTGGTCACCACTTTGGGGTCAGTCAGCAATTTTTCTCCAAGCCAGTTTGGCCAGGGATCCTGGAGGGGGAGTTGCCATCTTCTGGGCATGAAGCAGGGGTCACTGGGCATGTGTGTTGTGGGGGGACTTTCCAGCATTGTGCAGGAGGTTGGACTAAATGACCCTGGAGGTCCCTTCCAATGCTATGATTCTATTATTGTATTTTATTCATTTATTCCCCCCCTTTCTCCCCAGTGGAGACCCACAGCAACTTACAGCATTCTCCCCATCCATTTTATCCTCCCAACAACCCTGTGAGGAAGGCTCAGTGGAGAGAGTGTGTGACTGGCCCAAGGTCACCCAGTGAACGTCTGTGGCAGAATGGGGATTCAAACCTGGATCGCTCCAATCCTAGTCCAACACTAACGATTCCACCAGACTAGTTTTCTTGTGGGGTACACATGGGGCAATGCACTGCATTACTTAGACAATTGTGTGGTGGTTTGTGTACGTCAGGCATTATGGGAAGTTTTGCTAAAGCAAGTATTTGTCTCTCTCAATGATGCCTGCCCTAGCATCTGATGAAGGGAGCTCAATTCTGGAATAGGGCTGCCAAGCTTCCACCAGGGATAGGGGATCCCCTGGTTTGGAGGGCCCCAACCCGCCAGGATGGAGCAGGCTACTGGGGGGACCCCTGTGCCCAAAGAGACCCGTCATCATGTGACGTGCCCTGCCCGTAGAGTTTTTATGGTGCCATAGAGTGTTTACCACAAATCCTAGAGTGTCATGCTGGGGACGCTCTAGGATTCATGATAAAACTCTATGGTACCATAGAGTTTTACTGTGAATCCTAGAGTGTCCCTGGCATAACATGCCCTGCGCAGTGATGTCACTTCCGGGTGATGTCATCGGGCCACGTGCGCAAAGCATGTGCGAGAGGAGTCCCCTGCCACAGCAGCAGAGGGACTTGGCAACCCTACTCTTGAAAGTTCCTACCCTGGAAATCTTGTTCGTCTCTGAACTGAACTCACGCCTAGCTGCCCTTTGACTGTATCAGCAATTCATTAAGCGTTGAACATGTGCCCTCGGGGGCTACGGATTGGCCAGCAGAAGGGACGGTGGAGGCCTCCCATTGCAAAAGCAGTACATAAACCCCAGGTCCTACTCTCTTTGAATTGTCTGAGCATATCAGACATTTGAGAGCATGGGGAGAGGCCAAGACAGCATTGTGACGAAGGTGCATTTAACATGACATCTTTTTTCCACTTTGGGGCATCTCCAAAACATTCCTTCGGAACCAGGAGCAAGTTTAGCCACAGCAGGTGAAAGGACCCATTGGATGATGCCCTGCAGTTAGTGCTGCTTTCTCCTTTGTAATTTTCTTTGAGAGGGAGAGGGAGAGAGAGAGGGAGAAGGAGAGAGAGAGAGGGAGGAAGAGAGAGAGGGAGGGAGAGAGAGAGAGAGAGGGAGAGGGAGAGAGAGGGAGGAAGAGAGAGAGAGAGAGGGAGAGAGAGAGGGAGGGAGAGAGGGAGAGGGAGAGAGGGAGGAAGAGAGAGAGAGAGAGGGAGGAAGAGAGAGAGGGAGAGAGAGAGGGAGAGAGAGAGGGAGAGAGGGAGAGAGAGGGAGAAGGAGAGAGAGAGAGGGAGGAAGAGAGAGAGGGAGGGAGAGAGAGAGGGAGAGAGAGAGGGAGGAAGAGAAAGAGAGGGAGAGGGAGAAAGAGAGAGAGGGGGAGAGAGAGAGAGGGAGGGAGAGAGAGAGAGAGCGAGACAGGGAGAGGGAGAACGCAGGAGATTATCAGCAGCGAATGGCCAATTTTCTCACTGGAGCCACCCAAACTTAATGAGGGCTTTCGAGTCTGACTCACGGCTTAGTGTCATTAACCCAGACTGGATTCCGGAGTCCTTTATGAATCGCAGTAAACCAGGCTTCACAACAAACCTGTGAAATAGGTCAGTTTTACTAGCCTCGTGTAAACAAACAGGGACGGGACGGGGCTGCAGCTCAGGAGGTGATTCATCAGCTAGCTGAGGGAGGCCTAGAAAGCTGCCATTTACCACCCGTATCCCCTGGCACTGGCTGCAATGCTCTCCACCCTTCTCAGTCCCTGGCATTTGGGGGAGAGGGACCCTCGCTGCTTCTGTGCCCAGCTGATGCTTCCTTAGGGTTGCCAGCTCCAGGCTGGGAAATTTCTGGAGATTTGGGAGCAGAGATTAACAAGGGACCTCAGTGGGGTATAATGCCATAGAGTCCACCTTCCAAAATAGCCATTTCCTCCAGGGGAACTGGTCTCTGTCATTTGGAGATCAGTGGTGATTACTGGAGACCCCCAGGCTGCATCTGGAGGAAGAGGAGGAGGAAGAAGAAGAGGAGGAGGTGGTGGTGGTTTGTGCTACACAGCTGCAAACACCTGCAGAAGTCACAAAACTGCACACACACAAAGACGCTGTCAATCCAAAGGGATCAGCACTTATCAGCGTCACTAAGGACTACTTAAATGAACATGAAACGGTAGGAATTTATTGCAACATAGCATTTATTTTTGCCTGATTCACATGATTTGTGAGTGCTCTAATCGTCCCTTTAAGAGGTGTGGTGATGCAGCACAAACCAGGGGTGGGGGTGGGGGGACCGTGTGAGGTGTGCAAGAGCACACCTGCATGAAAAGCCAATGGCGCTGCGCTGCAAAATTAGGAAGGGACGCGAGATAGAAATACAGCAGCGTAACCTGTCAAGCAAGAGCAGATCGACAAACTATCAAACTGGCTGTCAAAATACACTCTGTCTGTTTGCAACTGGCAGCCGGGGTACGAGCCACCAAGACTAGGGGATCATTTCAAGAGGGGAACCGTGTCGGTCTGTGGTAAAACAGCTCTCCAATCGAGTCCCATTCAATTCATTTCGAAAACCATGAACTCCGTGTCTGTATTTGAAGAAATCGAAATCGGGTTCCGTTGAACAGCCTGAAAACCGAGGAAGAAATACTCAAAACGTCTTGGGATATCTGGAATGGGCATCTTGAAGGCTGAACGACCTTTTCCGCTTGTGCCCCTTCCCTGGAAATGTATGGACTTAAAAGCAATCTTATATTACGGATGGAAACTATTGTGGGGAGTGGACAGTGGAAATGTGATGCGCTGAAGTATTTGTACTAAAGTATTTGGACAACTGGCGTACTGTTACAATTGTGATATACGTGGTTTACGAGTTCTATGTTTTTCTGGGATTTTGATATTGAATATATTTATATATAATAGAGACCAAGAAAATTTGGAAGTTAATTGCATTATAGCTGAATGAACTTTGATACTTAGCAGATGTCTAATTTGCATGCTCAACTCGAGTTCCAGCAGCAGCTTAAAGACCGACAAGGTTTTCATGGTGGAAGACCTCTGCCTTTCTGCCTCTGGGACTCTCCTGGAGAGCTGGAGGTGCCGTCCTTTGTGCAAAGCACTTGTGACCCTGAGACAGTCATCCTCCCTCAGCCTATGTCTGATGGTGTCCTATTACTTTAAGGTGAAATGGAACTGCCTAAGATTGAGACATCCTTGAATACAGGTGTTGTATTGTCATCGGGAGTGAGCCAATTAACCAATTTGGAATGGGATTGGCCACAGCAACGAGAAATGCAGTAGCCAGCTACCTGTTCAGTGTGGGATAGGAAAGGACGGTACTGGCGTGGCATACTGTTGGATGGATATCGGAATTGTGGACTGTGGACGGTGTATTGACTAATCCCTTGGACTGTGTATTTGTACCTCTGCCTGGCTCTGTGTGTATGTGAGTGTATGACTATTGGACTGCCTATTGACTATGATATCTGCCTGAACCCAATACAGTTTGTTGAACCTGCTATCTGTGTAGAGTGTCTTTCCTTGGGACCGCAACTGAGACTGGTCTGACCAATAGGAACTTCTGTTACAACTCTGTCAACGTCCAGGGCCAGCCTTAGACTATCTGCACCCTAGGCAAGGCTAACTTCTGGCACCCCCCCCCCTGCACTGATAACCATGTGGGGGCCGCCCAGTTTGACACCCCCAGAAGGCCAGCGCCCTAGGCAATTGCCTAGCTTGCCTAGTGGCAGGGCTGGCCCTGGCGACCTCACAAGGCTGTCGTGAGGATAAAATGGAGGGGAGAGCACCAAGTGGGACATCAGAGAGCCAGTTTGGTGCAATGGTTAAGTGTGCGGATTCTTATCTGGGAGAAGCGGGTTTGGCTCCACACTCCTTTACTTGCAGCTGCTGGAAGAAGAAGAAGATATTGGATTTATATCCCGCCCTCCGCTCCGAAGAGTCTCAAAGCGGCTCACAATCTCCTTTCCCTTCCTCCCCCACAACAGACACCCTGTGAGGTAGATGAAGATATTGGATTTATATCCCGCCCTCCACTCCAAAGAGTCTCAGAGCGGCTCACAATCTCCTTTACCTTCCTCCCCCACAACAGACACCCTGTTGTGATGAAGATATTGGATTTATATCCCGCCCTCCACTCCGAAGAGTCTCAGAGCGGCTCACAATCTCCTTTACCTTCCTCCCCCACAACAGACACCCTGTTGTGATGAAGATATTGGATTTATATCCCGCCCTCCACTCCAAAGAGTCTCAGAGCAGCTCACAATCTCCTTTACCTTCCTCCCGCACAACAGACACCCTGTTGTGATGAAGATATTGGATTTATATCCCGCCCTCCACTCCGAAGAGTCTCAAAGCAGCTCACAATCTCCTTTCCCTTCCTCCCCCACAACAGACACCCTGTGAGGTAGATGAAGATATTGGATTTATATCCCGCCCTCCACTCCAAAGAGTCTCAGAGCGGCTCACAATCTCCTTTACCTTCCTCCCCCACAACAGACACCCTGTTGTGATGAAGATATTGGATTTATATCCCGCCCTCCACTCCGAAGAGTCTCAGAGCGGCTCACAATCTCCTTTACCTTCCTCCCCCACAACAGACACCCTGTTGTGATGAAGATATTGGATTTATATCCCGCCCTCCACTCCGAAGAGTCTCAGAGCGGCTCACAATCTCCTTTAATTTCCTCCCCCACAACAGACACTCTGTGAGGTGGGTGGGGCTGGAGAGGGCTCTTACAGCAGCTGCCCTTTCAAGGACAGCGTCTCAGAGCAGCTCACAATCTCCTTTACCTTCCTCCCCCACAACAGACACCCTGTGAGGTAGATGAAGATATTGGATTTATATCCCGCCCTCCACTCCGAAGTGTCTCAGAGAGGCTCACAATCTCCTTTACCTTCCTCCCCCACAACAGACACCCTGTGAGGTGGGTGGGGCTGGAGAGGGCTCTTACAGCAGCTGCCCTTTCAAGGACAGAGTCTCAGAGCAGCTCACAATCTCCTTTACCTTCCTCCCCCACAACAGACACCCTGTGAGGTGGGTGGGGCTGGAGAGGGCTCTCACAGCAGCTGCCCTTTCAAGGACAACCTCTGCCAGAGCTATGGCTGACCCAAGGCCATGTTAGCAGATGCAAGTGGAGGAGTGGGGAATCAAACCCGGTTCTCCCAGATAAGAGTCCGCACACTTAACCACTACACCAAACTGGCTCTCCACACCAAACTGGAATGGCCTTGGGTCAGCCATAGCTCTTGCAGAGCTGTCCTTGAAAGGACAGCTTCTGGGAGAGGTCTCTTAGCCTCACCCACCTCACAGGGTGTGGGGGAGGAAGGTAAAGGAAATTGTGAGCCGCTGTGAGATTCGGAGTGAAGATTCGGGTATAAATTCCAATTCTTCTTCTTCTTCTGTAGTAAGTAACTTTTATTTGTTTATTTGCTTGTTTGTTTGTTACATTCTAAACCGCCCTTCCCTGCCCAGCAGGGCTCAGGGTGGGGTGCAGTATAATAAATAATTCAAACATAACTTCACAATATATTAAAATCATTCCAACAGCAGTGCTTAATAAAATCAAAGCTTTGCAGCTGGTACCAATCGAAGAGTTAAATGAGAGGGATCACAACCAGTAGGACAGAGGGCAGTGCTCTTCACCATCCCTATCCCTGACTATATCCCTGGTCAAACAGCAGAACCCACAGGACCTGGGTTTCCCTAGACAGAGTTCCACCAAGTTGGGGCCAGGGCCAAAAAGGCCCTTTCCCTAGCTGCCAATAGGCAGATGGTTTGGGGCAGGGCTTTTTTGGTAGAAAAAGTCCAGCAGGAACTTATTTGCGTATTAGGCCACACTCCTGACATCACCATTGTTTGGCACAGGGCTTTTCTGTAGAAAAAGCTCAGTGTGAACTCATTTCCATATTAGGCCACACCCTTTGGCATCAAGCCAGCCAGAACTGTATTCCTGTGCGTTCCTGCTCCCCTCCCCCCCCCCAAAAAAAGCCCTTGGTTTTGGGACCAGGGACACCAGCTGGTTGTCATTAGCTTTAAAGGGTAAAGGTAATCCCCTGTGCAAGCACCAGTCATTTCCGACTCTGGGGTGACATCTCATTATGACGTTTTCACAGCAGACTTTGCCACTGCCTTCCCCAGTCATCTGCACTTTGCCCCCAGCAAGCTGGGGACTCATTTTACCAACCCCGGAAGGATGGAAAGCTGAGTCAACCTTGAGCCAGCTTCCGCCGGGATCGAACTCAGGTCGTGAGCAGAGAGCTCGGACTGCAGTACTGCAGCTTTACAACTCTGCGCCATGGGGCTCCTCGTCATTAGCTTATAAATCACTAAAAATAAAGTCATTTTCTTCTGTTTCTTTGAACCGATTGCTTCTGTCAAGCATTCCCAGCTCTATTTGTGAAACTCATCATTCTCCATTTCGATAATATACATTATGCATGTAAATTAGGAGTATATGACATTTAAAAAAAAAAATCCATGACACTAAAGAATGCCAGCAGGAACAATGGGGGGGGGGGACTGCAACCATTCAAAGAGACAACAAGCAGAAAGAACCCGACGGGCTGACCATCCATCTTTTCCTCTTTGCCTCTCTCCCACAATTGCTTGCAAAACTTTTCCATTCCCAACAGCTTTGCCCAGCTTGCTGATGCTTAGTGGTGATTTCACTGGCTGTTTCAATCTACCTTTACGGGATCTGTACTTCCTGCTTCTTTGTTCTTTTAATTAATATGTAGCCCTCGTTGGAAAAGTAGCCTAGAAATGGACTTGATCGAACAAATAAAATATGTTGATGCCATGAGAGAAAACGAAGGTACAAGACATGCGGTTGCAAGCGCTTCCTAATTATAAGAACATTTCTTAAAGGCATTTTTATTTATTAATTATATTTTTATCCCACGCTCCCTCCAAGGAGCGGAAGGCATCAGGAAAGCCCTGAGAGGTAGATTGGCCCAAAGTCACCCACAGCAAGCAGAGATGTGAACTTGGTCTTCCCCAATCTAGACCAATCCTCTAACCACTATGCCATACTGTCTAATAAGGATGCTTGTAAAAAGGGTTTTTTTGTAGCAGGAAATTTTTTTTTCATAAAACAATTTTTTATTAGTAACATATGGTAATAAATCTATATCTATATCTTACATCTTTAAAAATTTCTTTTATCTACCCCATATATTACTTTCCACCCACCCCTCCCCCCGTTACTTGACCCCCTTAACTATTAAAACAAAAAATTATATTCTTCTTCTTTTTAAAACTTAATTATTATCAAAAATTGTCCAATGTCCTTTTATTTTCCACTCTTTTTCTATATATCTTCTAAACTGTTTCCACTCCGTCTTAAAAACTTCTAAGTCATCGTCTCTTAATATTTGTAGCAGGAACTCCTTTGCATATTAGGCTACACTCCCCCCCCCCCCCCCATGTAGCCAATCCTCCAAGAGTTTACAGAGCTCTTAGTACAGGGCCTACTGTAAGCTCCAGAAGAATTGGCTACATTTGGTATAGTGGTTAAGTGTGCGGACTCTTATCTGGGAGAACCGGGTTTGATTCCCCACTCCTCCACTTGCACCTGGAATGGCCTTGGGTCAGCCATAGCTCTGGCAGAGGTTGTCCTTGAAAGGGCAGCTGCTGTGAGAGCCCTCTCCAGCCCCACCCACCTCACAGGGTGTCTGTTGTGGGGGAGAAAGTATAGGAGATTGTAAGCCGCTCTGAGTCTCTGATTCAGAGAGAAGGGCGGGGTATAAATCTGTAATTCTTCTTCATCAAGGGGGTGTGGCCTAATATGCAAAGGAGTTCCTGCTACAAAAAAAGCCCTGCTTGTAATTAGGATTCCAATTTGCTTGCTTATGGCAGAAGACACCCTGCCGGTTTTCAGTCTTTTCCCACCAATGGCCAACTGATCAACGGGTGGAAGCTGGAGTCAAAGGTGAGACTGGGTGATCTTCCCTGGAAGAAAAATTAAAAAGAAGAATAAGGCCTTAGCTACTTAGTGGAAGTTCTGACCATAGATTTCCTGGCAAGTCCTAGAGCTACCTGGAAGTGACAACTGTAGCTCTAGCAATCATCAGAAACTCTATGGTAGTATTATCAACCTATAACACTCCCATAGATATGAAAAGCATGGATGCTGCAGGCAAACGGTTTGCTTACCGCCCCCCCCCCCCCCGCCAGATCAGGATGTTGACCTGCTGCCTGACCCTAGAAGTGAGAACCCTTGTATGGTGCCCCGAAAAGAGATTCTGGTGGTTTAAAAGTGCTGCCATAAAGATCCTCTCAGGCAGGGGGTCCCCAGCTCAACTTTGGTATTCTTGCACAGGGAGTTGTGGCCACAATGGAAAATGGCTGCCGCAAGAGGTGGAGTTAACCACAAAATGGCTGCCATAGAAGTCGAGGCCATGCATACAGAGGAAGCCCAAGCGCAAGGGAGAAGGATAATTTAAAAATACATTGAGAAGAATAAAAAGAGATTGGATTTATACCCCGCCCTTTGCTCCAAGTCTCAGAGCGGCTTACAACCTCCTTCTCTTCCTCTCCCCACAACAGACACCCTGTGAGGCAGGTGAGGCTGAGAGAGCTCTGAGAGAACAGCTCTTGAAAGAAGTGTGAATGACCCAAGCCTATTCCAGCAGCTGCAAGAGGAGGACTGGGGAATCAAACCTGGTTCTCCCATATTAGAGTCAATCACTCTTAACCACTACACCAAACTGGGGGGGGGGGGGGGAGGGAGGAGGAGGAGGAGAAGAAGAAGAAGATTGGATTTATACCCTGCCCTTCACTTGGAGTCTCAGAGCGGCTTATAATCTCCTTTCCTTCCTCTCAACACAACAAACACCCTGTGAGGTTGGTGGGGCTGAGAGAACTGTTAATGACTCAAGGTCACCCAGCAGCTGCACGTGGAGGAGTGGGGAATCAAACCCGGTTCTCCCAGATTAGCGACTTCCGCTATTAACCATTACACCAAACTGGGTCTCTGGAATAAGGGGTAAAAAGGTAAAGGTAGTCCCCTGTGCAAGCACCAGTCGTTTTCGACTCTAGGGTGACGTTGCTGTCACAATGCTTTCACGGCAAGACTTTTTATGGGGCGGTTTGCCATTGCCTTCCCCAGTCATCTACCCTTTCCCCCCAGCAAGCTGGGTACTCATTTTACTGACCTCGGAAGGCTGGAAGGCTGAGTCAACCTGGAGCCGGCTACCTGAAGCAGTGAGACACCATTAAACAAACACTGCAGCAACAGCTGCCACTGAAACCATGTTATTTCAATCTGCATGGCCAATCAAAGGCTCAGGAGCAAATCAGAAGTCCTGAGGCAAAAGCCCCACCCACTTTCTAAAAACACCTGTTGGGCATCAAAAACACTGTTGGGTGCCACAAACAGCCTTGGTGGTGCAAGGTGCCCATGGGCACTATGTTGTGGACCTTGCTCGAAAGCACTACAAATTGGGCTTTTTTGTAGAAGCCCAGCAGGAATTCATTTGCATATTAGGTCAAACCCCCTGATGTCACCGTTGTTTCACACAGGGCTTTTTGTGGGAAAAGCCCAGCAGAACTCATTTCCATATTAGGCCACACCTCCAGATGCCCAGCTAGGGTTGCCAAGTCCAATTCAAGAAATATCTGGGGACTTTGGGGGTGGAGCCAGGAGACTTTAGGGGTGGAGCCAGGAGACATGAGGGGTGGAGCCAAGATCAAGGCTGTGACAAGCAGAATTGAACTCCAAAGGGAGTTCTGGCCATCACATTTAAAGGGACGGCACACCTTTTCAATGCCTTCCTTCCATAGGAAATAATGAAGAATAGGGGCACCTTCTTTTGGGGCTCATAGAATTGGACCCCCCTAGTCCAATCGTTTTGAAACTTGAGGGATATTTTGGGGAGAGGCACTAGATGCTGTACTTAAACTTTGGTGCCTCTACCTCAAAACACACACACACACCCCAGAGGCCCAGATACCCGTGGATCAATTCTCCATTATTTTCTATGGGAATAAATCTCCATAGGGAATAACAGAGTTCCCAGCAGACATTTCCCTTCTCTCCCCTCCCCCCGCTTTCTGATAACCCTGAAGCGGGGGGAGGGTCTCCAAGCCGGGAGATCCCCTGCCCCCACCTGGGGATTGGCAACCCTATGCCCAGCCAGCTGCAACTGCGTTCCTGTGCATTCGTACTCAGAAAAAGCCCTGACCACTGCAGTACTGCAGTCCTAAGCTCTGCTCGTGACCTGAGTTCGATCCCATAAGAACATAAGAGAAGCCATGTTGGATCAGGCCAATGGCCCATCCAGTCCAACACTGTGTCACACAGTGGCCAAAAAAACCAAGTGCCATCAAGAGGTCCACCAGTGGGGCTAGAAGCCCTTCCACTGTGCCTCCCCACCACCCAAGCACCAAGAATACAGAGCATCACTGCCCCAGAGAGTTCCAACGATAAGCTGTGGCTAATAGCCACTGATGGACCTCTGCTCATATGTTTATCCAATCCCCTCTTAAAGCTGACTGTGCTTGTAGGTGCCACCACCTCCTGTGGCAGTGAATCCCATCTGTTAATCACCCTTTGGGTGAAGAAGGACTTCCTTTTATCCATTCTAACCCAACTGCTCAGCAATTTCATTGAATGCCCACAAGTTCTTTCTCTACCTTCTCTATCCCGTGCATAATCTTGTAAACCTATATCATGTCACCCCACAGTCTACATTTCTCCAAGCTAAAGAGCCCCAAGTGTTTTAACCTTTCTTCATAGGGAAAGTGTTCCAGCCATTTAATCATTCTAGTTGCCCTTTTCTGCACATCCCTGTGGAAGCTGGGTTCAGGTAGCCGGCTCAAGGTTGACTCAGCCTTCCATCCTTCTGAAGTCGGTAAAATGAGTCCCCAGCTTGCTGGGGGGAAAGTGTAGATGACTGTGGAAGACAAGGGCAAACCACCCCATTAAAAAGTCTGCCGTGAAAACGTCATGATGCGACTTCACCCAAGAGTCGGAAATGACTGGTGCTTGCACGGGGGACTACCTTTACCTTTTACAACTGATTCCACACTTAGGGTTGCCAAGTCCAACACAAGAAATATCTGGGGACTTTGGGGGTGGAGCCAGGAGACTTTGGGGATGGAGCCAGGAGCAAGGCTGTGACAAGCACAGTTGAACTCCAAAGGGAGTTCTGGCCATCACATTTAAAGGGACCACAGGCCTTCCCTCCTAGGAAATAATGAATGATAGGGGCACCTTCTTTGGAAGCTCATAGAATTGGACCCCGCAGTCCAATCCTTTTGAAACTTGGAGAGTCTTTTGAGAAGTCTTTTGCTATGCTGCAAATTTGCTGTCTCTACCTCAAAAAATACCCCCCCCAGACCCCCAGATACCCGCTGATCAATTCTCCATTATTCCCTATGGGAATTTGTCTCCATAGGGAATGAGTGCCCGGCAGATATTTCCCTCCCCCTCCCCACCCCACCACTTTCTGATGACCCTGAAGCAGGGGAGGGCCTCCAAACCGGGGGATCCCCTGCCCCCACCTGGGAATTGGCAACCCTATTCCACATCCTGTTCTTTCAACACTCCGGATGGAATAAACCCTTCTTTTGTTTTCCACCGTTCCCCTATAAGAGGGCCCATGCCACAGCAGCCAGGTTGAAGAGGGAGTCTTTTGCTCTGGAGAAATGAGGCTCTGGTGTGCAGCCAGAGGGCAGGAGTAAAATGCTTGGGAGGAGTTTTCACTGTGTGAGAAACTCTCAGGCGGCCGGGGAGGGAGGCAGGTTTCAACAAGAACAGTTATTCACTGCGCAGCTGAGTCATCCAGCCCGATTTCTTTTTTGTCAGCTCTTTTTTTTTTCTTTTAAAAGAAAATCAAGTGAGAAAATACAAAGTCCCAGGCGTAGAAAACTCCCAACTGGGAGGGCGAAAAGGGTGGGAGCCAAGAAAAGTGGAAGTCAGACTGATGAGAACCTGAAAGCGAGGAACAGAACTGGAAAAACATGAAAAGGTTTCACACCTTTGAAGAGAACCTGACAGAGGCAGACCTCTCCTTGATGGGGAGAACGCATGCTGAGAGCCAGCACGGTGCGCTGGTTACAGTCTCAGACAGGGGTCTGTCGGGGAGATGAAGGTTCTAATCTCCATTCTGCCATGGAAGTTTGCTGGATAGCTATCGATAAAACCCTGGCCAAAAAGCACCCGCAGTGTTACTTATGTCAAGTACAGTCATGTCAAGATGTAGTCATGCCCAGGAATCTTTTTGTAGAAGAATAGGAGGTGGACCTCATTAGCATAACTCATTAGCATATCCCCCCCCCCCCGCCAGCCAAAAGCAAAGCAAGAAAGGAGAGCCCTGGGCAAGCGAGGCCTGCTTGGGCTAGCTAGAGATCCAGCCAGTCCAAGCAGGCCTCGCTCACCTGGGGCTCTTCTTGGCCACCCCCCTCCACAATCAAAAGGCCAGAAAGCCACCTGCTGCCCAAAATCACATAAGAAGCGGAGAAAGGGTGGTGTGGGCTTCTCCAGGGATAAATGAGGGCTGCTGGGGTTGCGGCAAAACTCCTAGTGGATGGCTGGCTTCCACTCTCCTAATCCAGGGATTGTTATGCAGCTGCACCTACTACTCAAAGGACAAGGTAGGTGGGGAGAAAGAGAGGGAACCCTCAGAACGGTTCAGGAGCTGCGCTTCTATGAGTTCCTGCTGAATTCAAGGCCTGGTCATGCCCCAGAAGGATGGACCAGAACCAACAGGTTGAAATTAAATCAGAAGAGTTTTTGACTAACCATTAGGAATAGGGTTGCCAAGTCCAATTTAAGAAATATCTGGGGACTTTGGGGGTGGAGCCAGGAGACTTTGCGAGTGGAGCCAGGAGACTTTGGGGCGGAGCCAAGATCAAGGCTGTGACAAGCATAATTGAACTCCCAAGGGAGTTCTGGCCATCGCATTTAAAGGGACTGCACATCTTTTTAAATGCCTTCCTTCCATAGGAAATAATGAAGGATAGGGGCACTTTCTTTTGGGGCTCATAGAATTGGGCCCCCTGGTCCAATCTTTTTGAAACTTTGGAGGTATTTTGGGGAGAGGCACTAGATGCTATACTGAAAATTTGGTGCCTCTATCTCAAAAAACAGCCCCCCCCCAGAGCCCCCGATACCCGCAGCTCAATTCCCCATCATTCCCTATGGGAATCGTTCATGGAGGTGCATGATGGCTATGGGGGTGGGGCTTCCTCCGCCAGCCAGCTGGCTGGGGGAGGGGGGAAGCCTGTAAAACCGGGGGATCCCCCTCTGGGACCTGGGGATTGGGAGGCCTAATTAGGAAGAACTTCCTGACAGAGCAGTTCCTCAGTAGAACAGGCTTCCTTGGGAGGTGGCGGGCCCTTCTTCTTTTGAGGTTTTTATTAAGCAGAGGCTAGATGGCATTCTGATGGCAATGCAGATCCTGTGAACTTAAAGGTAAAGGTAGTCCCCTGTGCAAGCACTGAGTCATTACCGACTCATGGGGTAATGTCACATCAGGTTGTTTTCTTCGCAGACTTTTCTAGGGTGGTTTGCCATTGCCTTTCCCAGTCATCTACACTTTAGCCTCCCAGCAAGGTGGGGACTCATTTTACCGACTTTGGAAGGATGGAAGGCTGAATCATTTTGAAGGTTGGAAGGCCTACCTGAATCCAGTTTCCTTCAGGATCGAACTCAGGTCATGAGCAGAGCTTGGACTGCAGTACTGCAGCTTTCCACCCTGTGCCACGGGGCTCCTCCTAAAAGTAAAAATAGTCCCCTGGGCAAGCACCAGGTCATTACCCACCCATAGGGTGCCATCACATCACAATGTTTTCTTTGCAGACTTTTATGGGATGGTTTGCCATTGCCTTCCCCAGTCATCTACACTTTATCCCAGCAAGCTGGGTGCTCATTTGACCTACCTCAGAAGGATGGAAGGCGGAGTCAACCTGGAGCCGGCTACCTGAACCCAGCTTCCACCGGGATCGGACTCAGGTCGTGAGCAGAGCTTGGACTGCTGTACTGCAGCTGACCACTCTGCACCACGGGGCTCCCTCCTGTGAACTTAGGGAGTAGTGTTTGTGAATTTCCCACATTGTGCAGGATGTTGGACTAGATGACCCTGGAGGTTCCTTCTAAGGCTGCTAACAGACCAGCACTTTGGGCCAACTCAGAGATGCCCCTGAAACCGACCCAAAAAATTCTTCCACACACAAACATCTGACACCCATCCTTGTCCCGTCCTCACCCCATCCTCCGTCCTCCACAGTGCAACTCAAAAATCTACCACTTCCAAAGTGGTAGCAGATTGTTGCGCCTCATGCCAGTCATCTCCTTGGCACCTGAAAGTGGAAGGGCACAAGCGAGGTGCCTTGGCAGTGTGACTACTGCATGTGCATGACTACTGAAAATGTACAGAGAAGCTGAGTGACGGTGACGGGAATGGTGCGCAACAGCCGTATGAACACGCCCATGTTGCCCCATGGACAGGATGGGGACGGCTTGTAGGGGACCATGTGGAGGCTTTTAGATGCCTCTTTTTGAGCTGGCCCAATTCAATTCAAGAGAGCCAGTTTGATGTAGTGGTTAAGCACGTAGATTCTTATCTGGGAGAACCCGGGTTTGATTCCCCACTCCTCCACTTGCACCTGCTGGAATGGCCTTGGGTCAGCCAAAGCTCTGGCAGAGCTGTCCTTGTGAGAGCCAGTTTGGTGTAGTGGTGAAGTGTGCGGACTCTTATCTGGGAGAACTGGGTTTGATTCCCCACTCCAGCACTTGCACCTGCTGGAATGGCCTTGGGTCAGCCATAGCTCTGGCAGAGGTTGTCCTTGAAAGGGCAGCTGCTGAGAGAGCCCTTTCAGCCCCACCCACCTCACAGGGTGTCTGTTGTGGGGGAAGAAGATAAAGGAGAATGTGACCTCTCTGATACTCTGAGCGGAAGGTGGAATATAAATCCAATGTCTTTGCTCTTCTTCAAGACACCTCCCAACCACTCCAAAATGCCAGTCTGTTATCACCCTATGATTGCTTTTCTTGCACTGTTTTGCCAGTACACAACAGAGCCGTGATGTTGACGTTGAATGCAGATGTCAATGCAAGGAAGAAAGGAATGGGAAGCTGTGGCAATACGTCGCTGTTCCAATTCCAAAATTAATTTTAAAAACCGGACTTATGGAAGAATGGAATTTAAGATCCAGTTAAAACTCTGAAGGCACAAGAAATTCTGCTCATCCTTGGCTCTGTGCCACAGAATACTCTGTGCCCATTCTTCCCGTCCCCCCTCCTTGATAGTCACAGGGGCCCCGATTTGGACTGGGCCGTATTCCAGGCTGAGACTCAATTTCAGTGTGGTGTTGGTGAGACCAAAGAACCTTCCTGTGGTACTTTTATTCATATGACGTCTCGTCCAAACTGGACTGCAAAAGCAGCTATGCGGGACACATAACTTTGGCATGGACAGTAGCCCAGGTTCGACCAAATGCTGGTTGAATGCAAAGCCCCGGGGATGAGTCATGCAGGCACTCATGCTTAAATCAGGCCTGATACAGACGTAAAAGAGAGGCATCCGTGCAAGTCGGATCCTGTACCTTTCTTTCATCAATAAATAAGCTTTACTGCATTCCAGAGGATTGACTTCACAGTAATTGGACATAGAATTGGAGATTTAAGGCTGCATTACATTGTCCAGAATTGCAGCTGAAACTCTAGTTGGGGTTTGGAGACTACTTTGATATCAGTCAAGAAGAGGCCAATCAAAATAGCCAGGGGCAGAACAACAGTTTGGTGTAGTGGTTAAGTGCACAGATCTGGGAGAACCGGGTTTGATTCCCCACTCCTCCACTTGCACCTGCTGGAATGGCCTTGGGTCAGCCATCGCTCTCGTAAGAGTTGTCCTTGAAAGGGCAGCTGCTGTGAGAGCTCTCTCAGCCCCACCCACCTCACAGGGTGTCTGCTGTGGGGGGGGAGAAGATAGAGGAGATCGTAAGCCGCTCTGAGTCTCTGATTCAGAGAGAAGGGCGGGGTATAAATCTGCAGGCTTCTTCGTCTTCGATATCGTAATCACCGCATGTGAAAAATATAATTGATGCAAACCAGGAGAGTTTGAAACAAGTCTGGTGTGAAGAAGCCTGCCAATAGACATGTTGAAAAACGCCTCGTCCCTTTAATAGAGGTTTAATGTGTTGGAGAGAGGCAGCTGAAGTTTTTCATGGTGTGGAGATAAATAACAGTGCCTAGCAAGTAACATCCCATTAAGCCTCATTTAAGGGCAGGAGGTGTTTGGAGGGTTTTTTCCCCCCCTCCAGGCTGTTGGCACCCCTAGGTGTAAATCAGAAATTAATATTAGGGAAGTAATCCTATGCATGCCCTGACCTGGATCCTGCAGGCTTGCACAGCCTTGTCAGATTGCAAAAGCTAAGCAGGCCGGGCCATGGTTTCTACTTGGATGGAACCAGGGTGGAATTCTAGCAGGAGCTCCTTTGCATATTAGGCCACACACCCCTGATGTAGCCAATCCTCCAAGACCTTGCAAAGAAGAGCCTTGTCAGCTCTTGGAGGATTGCCTACATCAGGGGGTGTGTGTAGGGTTGCCAAGTCCAATTCAAGAAATATCTGGGGACTTTGGGGGTGGAGCCAGGAGACTTTGGGGGTGGAGCCAGGAGACATGAGGGGTGGAGCCAAGATCAAGGCTGTGACAAGCATAATTGAACTCCAAAGGGAGTGCTGGCCATCACATTTAAAGGGACAGCACACCTTTTCAATTCCTTCCTTCCATAGAAAATAATGAAGGATAGGGGCACCTTCTTTTGGGGCTCATAGAATTGGACCCCCTGATCCAATCTTTTTGAAACTTGGGGGGTATTTTGGGGAGAGGCATGAGATGCTATACTGAAAATTTGGTGCCTCTACCCAAAAAAATAGCTCCCCCAGAGACCAAGATACCCGCAGATCAATTCTCCATGATTTTCTATGGGAATAAATCTCCATAGGGAATAATAGAGTTCCCAGCAGACATTTCCCTCACCTCCCCCCACTTTCTGACGACCCTGAAACGGGGGAAGGTTCCCCAAAGCGGGGGATCCCCTGCCCCCACCTGGGGATTGGCAACCCTAGGTGTGTGGCCTACGATGCAAAGGAGCTCCTGCTAGAATTCCACCCCTGGATGGGAGACCGCCAAGGAAATCCAGGGTTGCTAATGCAGAGGCAGGCAATGGCAAACCCCCTCAGAGTGTATCTAAGATCCTGGGATATGAATTCAACAAAGAAGCAGAGACTTTTCTGCTGGGATTACAAATGGAAAAATTTCCAAAAGAAGATAGAACTTTAATATGGTACTTGCTCTCAGCTGCTAGGACATTGTATGCGCAGTTGTGGAAGCAAGAAAGAATACCAGAAAAATGGGAATGGACTATAAAAGTTATGTCATGGAGTGAAATGGACAAATTAACAAGAAAACTAAGAGACTGCAATTTAGAACTTTTTAATCGGGAGTGGAAGAAATTCAGAAGATATGTAGAAAAAGAGTGGAAAATAAAAGGACATTGGACAATTTTTGATGACTAAGATTTTTAAGATAAGAATATAACTTTTGAAGGGGGGATCTTTTTCTTTATCAATTTTTTGTTTTTTCTTGATAGTTAAAGGTACCTTTAATATCTGTTTTTTTTTTTTCAAAAAAAATAACACTGGCGGGGGTCAAGTAATGGGGGGAGGGGTGGGAGGAAAGTAAGATGTGGGGTAGAATGATGGTTTTTTTTATCTTAAGCTTTTTATAAGTTGTAGATATAGTTCTACTACCATATGTTACTAATAAAAATTGTTTATACAAAAAGAGTGTGTCTTGCCTTAAAAACGAAATGAGGTCGCCATGAGCCAGCTGCAACTGGATGGCACTTTCTCTTGACTTGGATAGCCCTGGCTAACGTGATCCTGGAAACTTAAGCGGCATCAACCCTGGTTAGTATGTGGATGGGAGACCATGGTTAGAAGTCCAGGGTTGCTACACAGAGGCAGGCCATGGCAAACCACCTTTGGATGTCTCTCCTCGAAAGCCCCAGGGGATCACCATAAACTGGCTGTGTCTAGATAGCAATTTGTATATACAATCTCAGGCACATCAGTTTGGGAGCAAGCTCCACCAGGTTCATTTACATCTGTGTAAACACTGCACAAACAAGTGGGTCATAGATCTAATATCCATATGAAGCTGCCTTATACTGAACCAGACCCTCGGTCCATCAAAGTCAGTATTGTCTTCTCAGACTGGCAGCGGCTCTCCAGGGTCTCAAGCTGAGGTTTTTCATACCTATTTGCCTGGACCCTTTTTTGGAGATGCCAGGGATTCAACCTGGGACCTTCTGCTTGCGAAGCAGAAGGTTCCAGGTTCAATCCCCGGCATCTCCAACTGAAAAGGGTCCAGGCAAGTAGGCGTGAAAAACCTCAGCTTGAGATCCTGGAGAGCCGCTGTCAGTCTGAGTGGACAATACTGACTTTGATGGACCGAGGGTCTGATTCAGTATAAGGCAGCTTCATATGTTCATATGTTCACTCCACAAACAAGTGGGTCATAGATCTAATAAAGCCTGTACTCTTCCTAGAAGTTAAAATGACTAAACTGTATTGTACTTTGGTCATATCTTGGGAAGGCGAGGGTCATTTGAGTGGTCCTTCTTGCTTCCCCACTCAAATAGTTGCTCTGGGGCAGCACTTTTGGGGCCCGAAGTGGCCCAAATAACCTCATTTTGGGGTGGAATTTCCCCTCCCCAAATCAGGGGATCCCCCCGCTCAGATCAGGAGGTTGGGATCCCTAAGTCAGAGGCTGCATTGACTCTATATGCAAAGGTTGTGTGTGTTGGAATACCCCTTGTTAGGGCTTTATAGTGGGGCTGTTATGTCCTCTGTGTCATATTTGCTGGTTTCTCTAAAACATCTGGTTTTGGGTTGCCAAGTCCAATTCAAGAAATATCTGGGGACTTTGGGGGTGGAGCCAGGAGACTTTGGGGGTGGAGCCAGGAGCAAGGGAGTGACAAGCACAATTGAACTCCAAAGGGAGTTCTGGCCATCAGATTTAAAGGGACCGCACACCTTTTTAATGCCTTCCTTCCATAGAAAATAATGAAAGATAGGGGCTCCTTCTTTTGGGGCTCATAGATTTTCACCCCCTGGTCCAATCTTTTTGAAACCCGGGGGGTATTTTGGGGAGAGGCGCTGGATGTTATACTGAAAATGTGGTCCCTCTACCTAAAAAAAACAGCCCCCCCCCAGAGCCCCAGATACCCGCGGATCAATTCTCCATTATTTCCTATGGGAATAAGTCTCCATGGAGAATAATGGAGTGTCCAACAGACATTTCCCTCCCCTTCCCTGCCACTTTCTGACAACCCTGAAGCTGGCGGAGGGCTTCCAAACCGGGGGATCCCCTGCCCCCACCTGGGGATTGGCAACCCTAATCTGGTTAGCCTCTGTAGAAAATGGAATGCTGAACTAGTTGGGTGCCGAGGGTTCCAAAACAAAAAAAAACACCCTTGTGCCAACCCTGGATGGGTCACCATTCCGAGTGAATTTGGGCAAGTGGGTCACCATACCGCAAAAACTGAGAACCGCTGGTTCTTGCCACATACAAATGTCAGGGGAAGCTAGGCTTCCCAATCCCCAGGTGCCAGAGGGGGATCCCCCGGTTTTACAGGCTTCCCCCCTCCCCCAGCCAGCTGGCCGGCGGGGGAAGCCCCGCCCCCAGAGCCATCATGCACCTCCATGAACGATTCCCATAGGGAATGATGGGGAATTGAATCATGGGTATTGGGGGCTCTGGGGGGGGCTGTTTTTTGAGATAGAGGCGCCAAATTTTCAGTATAGCATCTAGTGCCTCTCCCCAAAATACCTACCAAGTTTCAAACAGATTGGACCAGGGGGTCCAATTCTATGAGCCCCAAAAGAAGGTGCCCCTATCCTTCATTATTTCCTATGGAAGGAATGCATTTAAAAATGTGTGCAGTCCCTTTAAATGTGATGGCCAAAACTCCCTTTGGAGTTCAATTATGCTTGTCACAGCCTTGCTCTTGGCTCCGCCCCAATGTCTCCTGGCTCCACCCCCAAAGTCTCCTGGCTCCACCCCCGAAGTCCCCAGATAGTTCTTAAATTGGACTTGGCAACCCTAGGGGAAGCCCCCTTCTGTATAGCAGGTAACACTTCCCCTGGTGAATTCCTGCTGGCCGTACAGCTGCAAGAGGCACGGGGTCCCTAGGAGAAGAAGAAGATGGCACCTCAGTCAGGAAGAGGAGTCAAGAACCAGCACCTTAGAGGCTCTCGCATGGCTTGCCAGAAAGATTGGGCGTGCTCCTTGTTCCTCCCTCGGGAAGACCTGCCAGAGCCTGCAGAACAGCTTTCCTTTGATGAGAGCTGTTTCCACTCTGAAGTGGCTTCTCAAGAGGTTTTTATGGGCACTTGGTTAGCCTTGTGGGATAACGTGGGAAGGCCAGGCGAAGCAAGGATAGTTTCTGCCTCCTGCGGACCTACAGTGCCGAAAACCTCATATTTACTTTGGGATCAGAAGTACAGCCACGCTTGCTCTCCTCAAGGAGGCAAAGTGGAGGAAGGTTATGTGATCCAAGCAGCTTGCGGTGGAGGGTTAAATCTCTGTCTCCCCTCATACCACAGCCCTCATTCTAGTCGAGGAGCCCTGTGGCTGCAATTTCCCTTTCAAAACTGAGTGATGTGTTTGTTTCATTGACACCCTGCCTTTCCCCTCAATGGGGAGCCAAAGCGACTTGTATCGTTCTCCTGTCCTCCATTTTATTCTCCCAAAAATGCTGCGGGATAAGTTAGGGAGTGAGTGACTGGCCAATGTCACTATGATGGGCACAAATCACATTTTGGCAGTTTGCTTCCTGGCTCATGGCTGAACCACAAACCTATACCACAAACCTAAATACGGGGCTTTTTTTTTTTGTAGCAGGAACTCCTTTGCCTATTAGGCCACACCCACCTGATGTAGCCAATCCTTCAAGAGCTTACAGTAGACCATGTAAGAAGAGCCCTGTAAGCTCTTGGAGGATTGGTTACATCAGGGGGGTGGAGCCCAACAGGCAAGGAGTTCCTGCTACAAAAAAAGCCCTGCAATATATATCATTTAAAGGGATACAGAATTTTAAAAGGGGTAAAATGGAAAATAAGGAGCATAAAGCATCATTCCTTAAACACATTTTAAGGACATTGCATGATATGAAAATATAAAACATGAAAAAACAGCATGGCAGGTCAGAATGCGGTAAAAAGCAATCAATATGACCACATAATATATTTCCATTATTCCCTATCTATAGGGCTAGGTAAGAAAGTATATAGGAAAGGAAAGGTCCCCTGCGCAAGCACCAGTCGTTTCCAACTCTGGGGTAATGTTGCTTTCACAACGTTTTCATGGCAGACTTTTTATGGGGTGATTTTCCATTGCCTTCCCCAAGCATATAAGCAAGGAACAAAAGAGAAGAAAAGAAAAGAAAAGAAAAGAAAAGAAAAGAAAAGAAAAGAAAAGAAAAGAAAAGAAAAGAAAAGAAAATATTTTTCTCATCTTTATGTAAGTTTTATCAGGGCTTTTCCTGAGCAGAAACGCACAGGAACACAGTTCCAGCTGGCTTGGTGTCAGGGGGTGTGGCCTAATATGCAAATGAACCCCTGCTGGACTTTTTCTATTAAAAGCCGTGTGTGAAACAATGGTGACATCCAGGGGTGTGGCCTAATATGCAAATAAGTTCCTGCTGGCCTTTTCCTACCAAAAAAGCCCTGAGTTTTATACTATATAATGACTAGTAAATATATATAAAATTAATAATAACTACAGAAATGTGATTATATAACTTTGACTATTAATCAATTTAAATCTCTATATATCTTCTCTGACGGCTTTATCTAATCTATGTCATTTGTCTGTAGTAATTATAAAAGGCTCTCCACTTATTCTCAAAATAGGTGATCTGCTTTTTATTTATATAGTTCATCATTTCTGCCATAACGGCATATTCTTACATTTTATCTCTCCAATTCTAAAGATTTGGGCAAACTTCAGCCTTCCACTTGGTTGCAAACACTCAGCGTACTGTGGTTAGCATATATCTTATATTCTAATCTATTTATATTAGATGGTAAAATTCTTATCAAAGATTTCAGGTTTTCACGGCTGGTAACATCATTAGGGTTTGTAGAATCTTTCGGGATCAAGTGCCGTGTTCTACTGGAGAAAGTTTTCCTTCCAGACGTTTCGTTCTCAGCTGCGGAGAACATCCTCAGTGGCGTTGCAGCCGGAGCAGGCGCTCAGACCTTCTTGGAAAAGAAATAGCAGCTCTCCAGCAGCCCTGGCCCCACTCAATGCACAGCAGCCAAGAAGGTCTGAGCGCCTGCTCCGGCTGCAACGCCACTGAGGATGTTCTCCGCAGCTGAGAACAGTCTGGAAGGAAAACTTTCTCCAGTAGAACACGGCACTTGATCCCGAAAGATTCTACAAACCCTAATGGTAAAATTCTTAATAGCATGGTTTGACATTTCATGGGAAATTTTATGTTCAAGATTTCCTGAATTTCAGCATGTGTTCCTTTTAAAAAAAAAATGTTCTTTTTGCAGGACCAACAAATATGGTAAAAAGTACTGTCTGTGTCTTTACATTTCCAGCACTTTCCTTTATAATTTTTATCCGTCTTCTCAATATCTTTCGGAATAATATACCAATGGTAGAACTTCTCGTACCACTTTTCTCTCAGTGCTTGTCTCACTGTGAACATTCTATCTTTAATCCATAAACTTCCCCGCTGCTGAAGTGAAATGTCTTCATCAAACTTTTCCATCCGTTGCACCATACACCTGTTCTGTTTCTGTATCATACTGAAGTAAAAGTTTGTAAATGTGATGTAAGCCTTTGCATATTAGGCCACACAACCCTGATGTAGCCAATCCTCCAAGAGCTTACAAAAAAGAGCCTTATAAGCTCTTGGAGGATTGGCTACATCAGGGGTGTGTGGCCTAATATGAATTCCACCCCTGGAATCTGGAGGTAAGAGATGTTCTATATTATTTAGACAAAACAGACCTGGTTCATATTGGTCCGTGAGGCATTTAAAGTTTAAACCTCAGCTTTTTTGTTCCCCATGGTTTTTTTCTTGAGGAGCAGAAAACAGGAGATTCAAACAGCCGAGAGGCAGGGAGTTCCCCGTTGCTCAGCTGTTTACCCCTCTTTCGGCTCTCCACTAACCGCCACAAAACACTACGAACTGCATCAAAATTTGTGGAAAGTTCATGGCGGTGCTTCAGTTAGTGAATATTGCTTCGTGAACCATGAAATGGCCAAAATTCATGACAAGCTTCAGTCCGTCAGCCAGTTTGTGCCCCTCTCTACTAAGAGAGCCAGTCTGGTGTAGTGGTTAAGTGCGCGAACTCTTATCTGGGGGGAACCGGGTTTGATTCCCCACTCCTCCACTTGCACCTGCTGGAATGGCCTTGCATCAGCCATAGCTCTGGCAGAGGTTGTCCTTGGAAGGGCAGCTGCTGTGAGAGCCCTCTCCAGCCCCACCCACCTCACAGGGTGTCTGTTGTGGGGGAGAAAGGTAAAGGAGATTGTGAGCCGCTCTGAGACTCTTCGGAGTGGAGGGCGGGATATAAATCCAATATCTTCACCTACCTCACAGGGTGTCTGTTGTGGGGGAGGAAGGGAAAGGAGATTGTGAGCCGCTCTGAGACTCTTCGGAGTGGAGGGCGGGATATAAGTCCAATCATCTTCCTCACAGGGTGTCTGTTGTGGGGGAGGAAGGGAAAGGAGATTGTGAGCCGCTCCGAGCCTCTGATTCAGAGAGAAGGACGGGTTATAATTATGCAGTCTTCTTCTTCTAAGTTCTGCTCACAGATGGCCACATCTGACTTAAACCATATTTGAAAGGCCAACATACACCCTGATGAAACACCCTCCAGAAATTATGATTTGCCAGGAATATTGCTTACAACTCAGCTTGAAGCATTAAACCACCCTGGGAAATACCATCCTGGAGAAAAACTAAAGAACACCATCAATGATTTTTCTGAAAGACATATCTAAGATCAGGACTTTTTTGTAGCAGGAACTCCTTTGCATATTAAGCCACGTACCCCTGATTTGGCCAATCGCCCAAGAGCTTGCAGGGCTCTTAGTACAGGATCTACTGTAAATTCTTGGAAGACTGGCTACATCGGGGGGGGGGGGGTGACCTAATATGCAAAGGCGCTCCTTCTGAAAAAAAGAAAAGGCCTTGTCTAAGATCTACAAAGAGATGACCAGCCAGTTTTGAAAGAACCTGGGAACATTGTTTTCCTTCAGCTGCACTGCTAGATCTCAAAGTCCTGGAACGATTCGAACCAGACTTCTTATCTGTCCCAGGGTGGAAAACGGAGTGTTCCGGTGTAACCTGCTCTCAGCAAGGAGGTCCAGAGTTGCAACGCTTTGCATCAGGTGTTTCCAGAAAACCACCCAGTGGTCCATGGGAAGGTCCACCCCGAGCAGTGGCTGCCACAAATTAATAACTTATTGACTGCAGACATGGATAAGATGAAGAAGGCATTGGGTTTATATCCTGCCCTATACCCTGAATCTCAGCGTCTCGGAGAGGCTCACAATCTCCTTTACCTCCCCACCCCCCACAAAAGACTCCCTGTGATGTAGGTGGGACTGAGAGAGCTCTTCCAGAAGCTGCGCTTTTAAGGACAACTCCTATGAGAGCTATGGCTGACCTAGGGGCATTCCAGCAGGTGCAAGTGGAGGAGTGGGGAATCAAACCCAGTTCTCGCAGATAAGAGTCCGTGCACTTCACCACTACACCAAACTGGCTCTCAGTCGATGATCCCCAGCAGGAGTCTACATTAAAGAGCAGTGTGGGATGGCTTGGAGATTTGCAAGACCTGAGCAACGGGGTGGGAAATATCCCATAAGGTTTGACTGCCTGCAGCATGGAGATGGATCCAGCGGATCATTTCTGCGAACAGCAGGGAGGCTTCTGCTGATGCAAGAGTTTCAAGGGAAGGCTTCTCGGCCCGGAGGAAAGCGCTGCTGGTGCTGGAATAGATCAACAAGATCCAAGCCAGAGTGATTTTGGCAGCTCTCCTTTCGACTCTGCCATCTCCAGGGCTTCTTTCTTCTGAAAGTTCTCTCTCTGCGCTGCTGAGGCCAGGAGATCCCTCCCAGAATAGCCATGAATCCTTTGGCTTTACAGGTTGATTCTCCCCTCGGGCTGTAATGGATCATATTTTTTGTTCTGCTCTTCATGGTGTTCTTCTCCTTCTCGTTCTGCTCCTTCTTGTTCTTCTCCTTGTTCTTCTCTTCAGCATGGTGTTCTTCTCCTTCTCGTTTGATTTGTTCTCACAACAACCCTGTGGGGAGGTTGGCTGACAGAGAGAGAGACTGGCCCACAGTCACTCGGTCAATTTCATGACTGAGTCAGGATTTGAATTCAGACCCCTCAGGTCTTAGTTTGACATTCCAGCCTCTGGCTTTCTGGTGAACCCTAAGTGTGTATGCCAGGGATTCCCCGGGCTTTTCTATTTTCTATTCTTTTAAAAGCAGGAATGCACAGGTACGCCGTTCCGGCTGACTATGCACCAGGGGTGTGTGGCCTAATATGCAAATAGGTTCCTGCCAGGCTTCTTCTACAAAAAGCCCTATGTGAAACAATAGCGATGTCAGGGGGTGTGGCCTAATATGCAAATGAGTTCCTGCTAGGCCTTTTCTGCTAGAAAAGCCCTGTGTGAAACAATAGTGATATCAGGTAGGGTTGCCAAGTCCAATTCAAGAAATATCTGGGGACTTTGGGGGTGGAGCCAGGAGCAAGGGGGTGACCAGCGTGACTGAACCCCAAAGGGAGTTCTGGCCATCACACCGAAAGGGATTGTGCTCCTTTTAAATGCCTCCCCTACCTTGGAAATAATTAAGGATAGGGGCACCTTCTTTTGGGGGTTCATAGAATTGGACCCCCAGGTCCAATATTTTTGAAACTTGGGGGGGGGGGGTAGTTTGGGGAGAGGCATTGGATGCTATGTTGAAAATTTGGTGCCTCTATCTCAAAAAACAGCCCCAGATACCTATGGATCAATTCTCCACTATACCCGATGGGAATGGGTCTCCATAGGGAACAAGGGAGCGCCCAGCAGACATTTCCCTCCCCCCCCCCCGCTTTCTGATGATCCTGAAGCGGGGGGAGGGCCTCCAAACCGGGGGATCCCCTGCCCCCACCTGGGGATTGGCAACCCTAAAGGTGGCCTATCAATGAAGACATCTTCGTCATCATCATCCCATCCAGTTTAAAGGCTCGAGAAGGAGGTGATGTGAAAGGCATGCAACTGAGAAGCTGGGGAACCCCAGCCAATCAGAGAAGACAACAGCAGCCTTGAGGGACCAATGGCCACCTGGCTCAGTCTAAGGCCACTTCCTGTGCAGATAGGCCAATTGGTTGACTCAGTCAAAGGCTGCTGGTTGGGGAAAGGAGGAAGGACTTGGGGGCATGACGGAGGTATGTACCTGTGACACTTCCCTCAAGCCCATATTTGGTTGCCCACCTGCTGGAGCTCAAGGCACAAAGGAAGTCCTTACGGCTTGGATACGATTCATCTAGGTGGGAGGACGGTTGCAAAGGTATGTTTTGGGAACTTCAACACCCCCTCCCTCCAGATTTTGGCAGTGCCACCCAGTTGCTTGATTGCTTTGGCCCATGTCCACTGACTCCCTGTGCGAACGTTAGCTGATGCAGTTGGTTCATCTAATTGCAATTAACTTGAAAGCTCCGTCAAGTCCAAACGCAGCCCGGCATAGCGTCATGGGGCTGGCTGACGCCCAGGGAGTGCACACTGGGCTCGCCCCAGGGCTTCGACGGCCTACATGAAGGCAAGGCCGGGCTTGCAGCCCCACGTTCGTAGCTCCACCCAGACCCCCTACCTCTTCTCCAGGGCTCTCCCTCCCTCTCCTCAGAAGGGCTGGAGTCAGCGGGGAACGAGCAGGATCGAGACGGGAAGGTTCGCCAGGGTCCCTAGCGAAAGCAGAGCGGAAGTACAAAGCCCCAACCTCAAAATGAGTCCTCAGCCCAATTACTCAGACCTAATAAATGTCAACTAGACCTGTGCAGGCGAGTCTCCTCCACTCAGTGGACTAGCGATATTGCCTGAAAACACACTTTGGTTAAGTGGCTGCTGTCTTGATACTGTTGGACGCCTTTGAGCCTTTCAACTGCAACGTCTCCCTTCATCTCAGATTAGCCGGGTGAGTTGTCCTAACCAACTAGGGAGCACACGACGAAGGGAATGATGTCACCCAGGGCCGGCCCTAGACTGTCTGGCACCCTAGGCGAGGCTAACTTCTGGCACCTCCCCTCTGCACTGATGACATCACCAGTCACACGGGGGGTGCCCGATTCGACAATCGCCTGGCTTACAACCGGCAAGGGCGGCCCTGCGCCCGTCCACTTTGGGGGCGGAGGAAAGCCCTGCACATGAGGAGTAACACATTTCCACCAGGAATCCTGAACATTGATCACAGGGGTGGCCGACGGTAGCTCTCCGGATGTTCTTTGCCTACAACTCCCATCAGCCCCAGCCACCAGCCATGTTGGCTGGGGCTGATGGGAGTTGTAGGCAAAAAAAACATCTGGAGAGCTACCGTTGGCCACCCCTGATTGATCAGAAGGAATTGTTCTTAGAATCATAGAGTTGGCAGGGGCCATACAGACCATCTAGTCCAACCCCCTGCTCCATACAGGATCAGCCTAAAGCAAAAAAAAAAGCCATGCTACCCTTAGGAGAGCCAGTTTGGTGTAGTGGTTAAGTGTGCGGATTCTTATCTGGGAGAACCGGGTTTGATTCCCCACTCCTCCACTTGCACCTGCTAGCATGGCCTTGGGTCAGCCAGAGCTCTGGCAGAGGTTGTCCTTGAAAGGGCAGCTGATGTGAGAGCCCTCTCAGCCCCACCCACCTCACAGGGTGTCTGTTGTGGGGGAGGAAGGTAAAGGAGATTGTGAGCCGCTCTGAGACTCTTTGGAGTGGAGGGCGGGATATAAATCCAATATCTTCATCTACCTCACAGGGTGTCTGTTGTGGGGGAGGAAAGGAAAGGAGATTGTGAGCCGCTCTGAGACTCTTTGGAGTGGAGGGCGGGATATAAATCCAATATCTTCATCTACCTCACAGGGTGTCTGTTGTGGGGGAGGAAAGGAAAGGAGATTGTGAGCCGCTCTGAGACTCTTCGGAGTGGAGGGCGGGATATAAATCCAATATCTTCATCTACCTCACAGGGTGTCTGTTGTGGGGGAGGAAGGGAAAGGAGATTGTGAGCCGCTCTGAGACTCTTTGGAGTGGAGGGCGGGATATAAATCCAATATCTTCATCTACCTCACAGGGTGTCTGTTGTGGGGGAGGAACGGAAAGGAGATTGTGAGCCGCTCTGAGACTCTTCGGAGTGGAGGGCGGGATATAAATCCAATATCTTCATCTACCTCACAGGGTGTCTGTTGTGGGGGAGGAAGGGAAAGGAGATTGTGAGTCGCTCTGAGACTCTTCGGAGTGGAGGGCGGGATATAAATCCAATATCTTCATCTACCTCACAGGGTGTCTGTTGTGGAGGGGGGAAGGTAAAGGAGATTGTGAGCCGCTCTGAGACTCTTTGGAGTGGAGGGCGGGATATAAATCCAATATCTTCATCTACCTCACAGGGTGTCTGTTGTGGGGGAGGAAAGGAAAGGAGATTGTGAGCCGCTCTGAGACTCTTCGGAGTGGAGGGCGGGATATAAATCCTATCTCTTCATCTACCTCACAGGGTGTCTGTTGTGGGGGAGGAAGGTAAAGGAGATTGTGAGCCACTCTGAGACTCTTCGGAGTGGAGGGCGGGATATAAATCCAATAGCTTCATCTTCTTCTTCATCATCTCTGACAAATAATCATCCAGCCGCGTTTTGAAGACCACCAATGAAGGGGAGCTCACCGCCTTCCTAGGCAGCTGGTTCCAACTCTGAACTACTCTGTCTGTAAAAAAATGTTTTCCTAATATCCAGTCGGTACCTTTCTGCTTGTAATTTGAGCTCATTGCTTCGGGTCCTACCCTCAGCTGCCAAGTGGAACAGCTCCTTGCCTTCCTCGAAATGACAGCCTTTCAATTATTTAAAGAGAGCAATCCTGTCCCCCCCTCAATCTTCTCTTCTCCAGACGGAACATTCCCAAGGCCCTCAGCCTTTCCTCGGAGGGTTCTTCCTCCAGGCCTTTGATCATCCTTGTTCTTCTTTGACGCTGCAGAAAAGGTTTGCAAAGAAATTGTTCCAACTCTCCTGTAATGTGAAAGAACAAAGAACGCAGGCGGAAGGCTCATGTTTTCACATCACTGGGAGATGTTTTTAATATATACATCTCCATTCTTCCCTGGAAGCTTTTTGCGTAAATGAGCCAGTAACACCCTCACGCCTACCCTACTTCACTGGGGTTGGTGTGAGGATAAACTAGAGGAGAGGAGTACAATGGCAGTCAGAGAGTCAGCCTGGCGTAGTGGTTAAGAGCAGTGGACTCTAAGCTGGAGAACCAGGTTTGATTCCGCACTCCTCTATATGCAGCCAGCTGGGTGGCCTTAAGTCAGTCACAGGTCTCTTGGGGTTCTCTCAGCCCCACCCACCTCAGAGGGTGTCTGTTGTGAGGGGGGAGGTGGGAGGAGGGAGAAAAAGGAGATTGTGACCACTCTGAGATTCAGAGTCTAGGGCGGGATATGAATCCAATATCTTCTTCTTTTTCTTGGGTCCCCAGTGGGGGAGAAAGCCAGAGTATAAACGAAGTTGTGCGCATGTGTGCTTTAGGATGGGAAATAATTACTTTTGTAGAGTAGGACTGTTTCCTGAGAAACATTTGAATTATGCAGATTCCTTCTCTGTTTTTTTAAAAAATTGTTTTACTGCCCTTCAGGGCTTTTTTTGGTAGAAAAAGCTTAGCAGGAACTCATTTGCGTATTAAGCCACCCCCTCTGGTGTCATCATTGTTTCACATTTGGCTTTTCTGTAGAAAAAGCCCAGCAAGGATTCATTTGCGTATCGGGCTACACCCCCTGACACCAAGCTCTTTGGAACCACGTTCCTGTGTTTGAACAAAGCAGGAGCCAAGTTGCACCTTTAAGACCAAGTTTTATTTGGAATGTTTCTTCAGAAAGACAATCCCCTCGTCTGATGAAGTGTGCTTAGAGAGCACATGAAAGCTGACGTTCTGAATAAAACTTGGTTGGTCTTAAAGGTGCGCCTTGACTCCTGCTCTGTTCCACTGCTTCAGACCAACACGGCTGCCCGCCTGGATCTATCTGCGTTCCTGCTCAAAAAAAGCCCTGCTACTCTTACTTTCCCTGGCCACTGCTGCTGGTGCCCTTTCTTGCAGCTCTTGCATCTGTTTTCCTGGAAAACCCCCGTGGATGGCCCCAGATACTCAGAAATTGCAGAGTCCATGGGATGGCATTGTGATGCTGTGAAGAGAATCCGCTTTGGCTCTAGGATGACTTCCTGGATCAGCCACAGGGGTTCAGGAAGTGAGCAGGATAACAGCCAATCCCATTGGACAGCAGTAGGGGCAGAGGAAATTGATGGAGCATAAAGTCATGGTTAGGGGCCCCATGGCACAGAGTGGTAAAGCTGAAGTACTGCAGTCGGAGCCCTCTGCTCACGACCTGAGTTCGATCCCAGCGGAAGCTGGGTCCAGGTAGCCGGCTCCAGGTTGACTCAGCCTTCCATCCTTCTGAGGTCGGTAAAATGAGTCCCCAGCTTGCTGGGGGGGAAGCGTAGATGACGGGGGAAGGCAATGGCAAACCACCCTGTAAAAAGTCTGCCATGAAAACATTATGAAAGCAACGTCACCCCAGAGTCGGAAACGACTGGTGCTTGCACAGGAGACTACTTTTTTAAAAAAAACAGTCGTGGCTAATATTTTTATTTATTTATTTTTGAGCAGGCACACAAAAGAATGACGTTCCAGCTGGCCTGGTCTTGGGGGTGTGGCTTAATATGTAAATAAGTTCCCGCTGGGCTTTCTCTACAAAAAAAAAAAGCCCTAGTCAGGGTCGATGTAGATGAATGGGCACATGTTTCTCAAGGAGAGTCAAAACTGAAGGTATTGTTCAATACAGTTGATATTCAACTCAAAAAAAAAACCCTCACAGGGCAGCGATGTTTAATAATATGCATGTATTTGTAGACAAGTGTGGGCTGATTTGTGGATACTTGTTGCATAAAGGAAGCCAGAGACGCACCCTCACTCCTACCCTACTGCAGATTGGGGCTGCACTGCTACAAAAAGAGAGAGAGAGAACCTGAGAGACCTCTAGGCTTGCAGAAAATCCTGAAAAACTTTTTTAAAAAATTCATTTGGGCATTTAAATCCCTCCTAAATAAAGCACTTTTCTCCCTTTCTCACAATACAAGAACTCATGGGCATTCAATGAAATTGCTGAGCGGTCGGTTTGGAACAGATAAAAGGAAGTCCTTCTTCACCCAAAGGGTGATTAACATGTGGAATTCACTGCCACAGGTGGTGGTGGCAGCTGCAAGCATAGCCAGCTTCAAGAAGGGATTGGATAAACATATGGAGCAGAGGTCCATCAGTGGCTGTTAGCCACAGCTTATCATTGGAACTCTCTGGGGCAGTGATGCTCTGTATTCTGGTGCTTCGGCGGGCACAGTGGAAGGGCTTCTAGCCCCACCGGTGG
Organism: Heteronotia binoei; assembly: GCF_032191835.1. Classification (NCBI taxonomy): domain Eukaryota; kingdom Metazoa; phylum Chordata; class Lepidosauria; order Squamata; family Gekkonidae; genus Heteronotia; species Heteronotia binoei. The sequence goes on from NC_083234.1 coordinate 11,841,530, forward strand.
ACCTCTTGATGGCACTTGTGTTTGGGGATGTTTTTGGCCACTGTGTGACACAGAGTGTTGGACTGGATGGGCCACTGGCCTGATCCAACATGGCTTCTCTTATGTTCTTATGGGACACAGAGTGTTGGACTGGATGGGCCATTGGCCTGATCCAACATGGCTTCTTTTATGTTCTTATGTGACACAGAGTGTTGCACTGGATGGGCCATTGCCCTGATCCAACATGGCTTCTCTTATGTTCTTATGTGACACAGAGTGTTGGACTGGAGGGGCCATTGGCCTGATCCAACAGGGCTTCTCTTATGTTCTTATGTGACACAGAGTGTTGGACTGGATGGGCCATTGGCCTGATCCAACAGGGCTTCTCTTATGTTCTTATGTGACACAGAGTGTTGGACTGGAGGGGCCATTGGCCTGATCCAACATGGCTTCTCTTATGTTCTTATGTGACACAAGAGTGTTGGACTGGATGGGCCACTGGCCTGATCCAACATGGCTTCTCTTATGTTCTTATGTGACACAGAGTGTTGGACTGGAGGGGCCATTGGCCTGATCCAACAGGGCTTCTCTTATGTTCTTATGTGACACAGAGTGTTGGACTGGAGGGGCCATTGGCCTGATCCAACAGGGCTTCTCTTATGTTCTTATGTGACACAGAGTGTTGGACTGGAGGGGACATTGGCCTGATCCAACATGGCTTCTCTTATGTTCTTATGTGACACAGAGTGTTGGACTGGATGGGCCACTGGCCTGATCCAACATGACTTCTCTTATGTTCTTATGTGACACAGAGTGTTGCACTGGATGGACCATTGGCCTGATCCAACATGGCTTCTCTTATGTTCTTATGTGACACAGAGTGTTGGACTGGATGGGTCATTGGCCTGATCCAACAGGGCTTCTCTTATGTTCTTATGTGACACAGAGTGTTGGACTGGAGGGGCCATTGGCCTGATCCAACAGGGCTTCTCTTATGTTCTTATGTGACACAGAGTGTTGGACTGGATGGGCCATTGGCCTGATCCAACAGGGCTTCTCTTATGTTCTTATGTGACACAGAGTGTTGGACTGGAGAGGCCATTGGCCTGATCCAACATGGCTTCTCTTATGTTCTTATGTGACACAGAGTGTTGGACTGGATGGGCCATTGGCCTGATCCAACAGGGCTTCTCTTATGTTCTTATGTGACACAGAGTGTTGGACTGGAGGGGACATTGGCCTGATCCAACATGGCTTCTCTTATGTTCTTATGTGACACAGAGTGTTGGACTGGATGGGCCACTGGCCTGATCCAACATGACTTCTCTTATGTTCTTATGTGACACAGAGTGTTGCACTGGATGGGCCATTGGCCTGATCCAACATGGTTTCTCTTATGTTCTTATGTGACACAGAGTGTTGTACTGGATGGGCCATTGGCATGATCCAACATGGCTTCTCTTATGTTCTTATGTGACACAGAGTGTTGGACTGGATGGGTCATTGGCCTGATCCAACATGGCTTCTCTTATGTTCTTATGTGACACAGAGGGTTGGACTGGATGGGCCATTGGCCTGATCCAACAGGGCTTCTCTTATGTTCTTATGTGACACAGAGTGTTTCACTGGATGGGCCATTGGCATGATCCAACATGGCTTCTCTTATGTTCTTATGTGACACAGAGTGTTGGACTGGATGGGTCACTGGCCTGATCCAACATGACTTCTCTTATGTTCTTATGTGACACAGAGTGTTGCACTGGATGGGCCATTGGCCTGATCCAACATGGCTTCTCTTATGTTCTTATGTGACACAGAGTGTTGCACTGGATGGGCCATTGGCATGATCCAACATGGCTTCTCTTATGTTCTTATGTGACACAGAGTGTTGGACTGGATGGGTCATTGGCCTGATCCAACATGGCTTCTCTTATGTTCTTATGTTCACATGTACAGACTGGAATCGAGGAGCCACTCCTGGCCTGGTGGTGGCAGCAACAGCCAAGAGGCCCACTTGGGTCAGCAGCAGCCTCAGGTGGACTTTTAGAACATGCTGGCCACGGCTGGGCCATCAGCAGACTCCCGGGGCCATGCTGGGCCTGGCAGCAGTGTCTGAGAGCCAGGCTGGGTCCAAAGACAGCTGCACAGAACTGGATTAATAATTAGGCCAAGTAGGCGCTGACCTATGAACCCCCACACATTTAGGGGCCCCGGGCTGGCTCCCCACCCCCGCCAGTTTCCCCCCTGCTTGCAGCCCTCCCAGCCTGCACGCACTGCCAGCAAGTGAGCTGCTCTTTGCCCGACTTGCCTGGTGTGGTGGCTGCTGATGTTGTCACCAAGTTTGCCTCTCTCTGCTCTGTCTCTTCCCTGCAGCTTTCTCAAAGGGGCTTATGAGAAGGGGCCTGGAGGCTGCAGCGGGGGCTGAACACCGCAGGGCAAGGCTGCAACTCTGAGATAATTTGCAAGGGGGTCCCCAATATTTTGACTGCCCAGGGGCCTCCACAGGGTTTAATCCTGCACTGTAGCTGCAGTGGGAACTGGGAGCCCCACAGAGCCCAGTTTTACAACAGGGGTTTTTAGGGAGTTGTGTCTGGGCTGAGTGAGTGAGTGGGGGGATGAGATTCCCCCAGGAGTCTTACAGAGGGTTGCCAGATCCAACTCAAGAAATATCTGGGGATTTTGGGGGTGGAGCCAGGAGCAAGGGTGTGACAAGCACAACTGAACTCCTGGCCAAAGGATTTCAGCTTCAGCATCTGTCCTTCCAGGGAAAAGTCAGGGTTGATTTCCCTTAGGACTGACTGATTGGATCTCCTTGCAGTCCAAGGGACTCTCAAGAGTCTTCTCCAGGGAGTGCTCCCTTCTCCTTTGGTGGCCAAAGTATTTGAGCTTCAGCTTCAGCATCTGACCTTCCAGGGAACAGTCAGGGTTGATTTCCCTTAGGACTGACTGATTGGATCTCCTTGCAGTCCAAGGGACTCTCAAGAGTCTTCTCCAGGGAGTGCTCCCTTCTCCTTTGGTGGCCAAAGTATTTGAGCTTCAGCATCTGTCCTTCCAGGGAACAGTCAGGGTTGATTTCCCTTAGGACTGACTGATTGGATCTCCTTGCAGTCCAAGGGACTCTCAAGAGTCTTCTCCAGCAGGAGACTCCATTACCCCATCGATAACCCCAAACCTAGAAGGATCTGCCTGCTCAGGCCAAAGGATCTTTCTGCAGATTTTTGTTAAACACTGTCTGGTGCTGCAGGGTAATAAGATGACATTTCATTACTCCTATCCAGGGGTCCCCAACTTGGTGCCCATGGGCACCATTGTGCCTGCTGACCCCTCCCCTAGCACACACGAAGAAGAAGATAATGTTGACGATGATGTTGGATTTATTCCCCGCCCTCCACTTTGAATCTCAGAGCGGTCACAATCTCCTTTACCTCCCAATCGCACACAGCAGACACCCTGCAAGGTAGGTGGGGCTGAGAGAGCTCCGAGAGAACTGCTCTTGAGAGAACAGCGCTGAGGGAACTGTGACTGACCCAAGGCCATTCCAGCAGGTGCAAGTGGAGGAGTGGGGAATCAAACCCGGTTCTCTCAGATAAGGGTCTGCGCACTTAACCACCACACCAGACTGGCTGGGTCAGGTGGAGCTTTTGTCCTGCAGGGCTTCTGATTGGCCACTGGAGATTTCATTGGCTGTGCAGATTTTCTTTTTTTAAAAAAGGTTGCTTTGGCAGCAGCAAAGGGGCTTCATGGCGTGACTGAAGGGAAGCTGCAGGGATCGTTTAGTGGCTGGCTGCGCCTCCTGCAGGAATCATTTTGCAGCGGCCATTTCCTGGCTGTGCCCACCATCCCCCTGTGTCAGGATTCTAGAGGTGCCCACAGGCCCCTGCTGTTATTACTATTCAGCAACCTGAGCAAGTCAGGAGCAGAGACTGGGTGGAAATCTGCCTTGAAGGCTGAGATCTCCCAAACTGAGCACTAGATGTCCTCGTTGGTGCATGAAAACTACGGAAGAGAAGGACGCCCACAGCCCTGCCTGTAAAACTTCTTGCTGGAAAGATCCAAGCGGGTAGCTGTGTTGGTCTGAAGAGGTTGAACAAAGCAGGAGTCAAGTCGCACCTTTAAGACCAACCCATTTTCATTTAGAACGTCAGCTTTCGTGTGCTCTTCAGCACACTTCATCCGACGAGGAATCCAGCACAGTGAGCAAAGCCATACATAGCTGGTAGGTAGTGGCCCAGAAGGCAACATAGTACAGATTTAAGAACCAATGACAATGAAGTAAAATTATCTGGTAGGCAGTGGTTTAGAATGTAAAAGGGTACAATGACAGAACAGTAAAATTAACAAACTGAGCAAACCTTTGATCTGAGTAGCATGAGCATGCGAAAGCAACAAAACTGCAGTATGCAGTAAAATTAACAAATGCGACAAAACAGTAGTATGCTCATGCTACTCAGATCAAAGTTTTGCTCAATTTGTTAATTTTACTGCATCCTGCTGTTTTGTTGCTTTCGCATGCTCATGCTCCTCAGATCAAAGGTTTGCTCAATTCGTTAATTTTACTGTTCTGTCATTGTACCCTTTTACATTCTAAACCACTGCCTACCAGATAATTTTACTTCATTGTCATTGATTTTTAAATCTGTACCATGTTGCATTCTGGGCCACTGCCTACCAGCTATGTATGGCTTTGCTCACCGTGCTGGATTCCTCGGCTGATGAAGTGTTCTTAAGAGCACGCGAAAACTGACGTTCTAAATGAAAATCGGTTGGTCTTAAAGGTGCAGCTTGACTCTTGCTGGAAAGATGTCATGTTTTTGACACGCCTTCTGCTGAAACTCAGAGCCCTTGGAAGGAAGCTGGCAGCAGAAGCCCAGAGGAACTCAGTCGCATGTGCTAAAATCTGGGGAGATGATGGAGGTGGAGGTGGAGGGGAAGGCAGAACTCCAGTGGCTTGGCAGGGTGGCCAACTATGGACTGGGAAGACCCTGGAAAGAGGGTTGCCAACCTCCAGGTGGAACCTGGTATATCCTGGAATTACAAGCGGTCTCCAGACTAAAACATTTGTTCCGTTCCTCCAGGATAAAATGGCTGCTTTGGAAGGTGTGCTGCACGGCTTTATACCTACCAAGGTCCCTTCTCTAGGGTTGCCAGGTCAGGGCTGGAAAATACCAGGAAAATGTTGGGGTGCATCTGGGAGTGGGAGGGGTTTGGGATGGGAGGGACCTCAACATGGTACAATGCCATAGAGTCCACCCTTCAAGGCAGCCATTTTCTCCAGGGGAGCTTATTGCAATTAGGATCCTAACGAAGATCCTGTGAATTGAGGGGGAGGAGTTTGTGAGTTTCCTGCATTGTGCAGGGGGTTGGACAAGATGACCCTAGAGGTCCCTTCCAACTCTATGATTCTGTGATCCTGTTTGTGTAATTACTGTACTGCATAATGTGTCAAGTGAATACTTATGTGATGCTTCGGTTCAGTTCTTTCCGGTGGTTCCAGACTTCTAGAATTAGCTGGATTCATGGGCAGACATCAAGAGCACATGGAGAGATTAATAGTAAGCCTCCGTTCAAAAAATTAGAGAGCACAGCTGATGAGTGGATAGGCAGCTGTATTCAAGTCACGTGAGAAAGCACTGTAGTCATACCAACGGACGGACCGAGATGCTCAGTCTCATGAGTTCCCTATGAAGAAAGGTTGAAACGCTTGGGGCTCTTTAGCTTGGAGAAACGTCGACTGCAGGGTGACATGATAGAGGTTTACAAGATAATGCATGGGATGAAGAAAGCAGAGAAAGAAGTACTTTTCTCCCTTTCTCACAATACAAGAACTAGTGCACATTCGATGAAATTGCTGAGCAGACAGGTTAAAACGGATAAAAGGAAGTCCTTCTTCACCCAAAGGGTGATTAACATGTGGACTTCACTGCCACAGGAGGTGGTGGCGGACACAAGTATAGCCACCTTCAAGAGGGGGTTTGATAAAAATATAGAGCAGAGGTCCATCAGTGGCTATTAGCCACAGTGTGTGTGTGTGTATATATATATATATAATTGTTTTGGGGCCACTGTGTGACACAGAGTGTTGGACTGGATGGGCCACTGGCCTGATCCAACATGGCTTCTCTTATGTTCTTATGTGATGCAGAGTGTTGGACTGGATGGGCCATTGACCTGATCCAACATGGCTTCTCTTATGTTCTTATGTGATGCAGAGTGTTGGACTGGATGGGCCATTGGCCTGATCCAACATGGCTTCTCTTGTGTTCTTATGTGATGCAGAGTGTTGGACTGGATGGGCCATTGGCCTGATCCAGCAGGGCTTCTCTTATGTTCTTATGTGATGCAGAGTGTTGGACTGGATGGGCCACTGGCCTGATCCAACATGGCTTCTCTTATGTTCTTATGCATTTGGAAACCTCTGAACAGTTCACCCAATGATCCATCTCTCGTATCATACACCTTTCTTGGCATATCAGCATGATCCGTCTCTTTGGTGATCAGGATACAAGTCAAACCAGCGGAGCGTTTGAGCATGTTTGCTCGGGATGCTTTGAAAATGCTCTTCCTCCAAATTTCTCTCCAGACTTTAGAGTTCTGATTTATCCAGTCTCATTTCCAAAGGCACTTTATTATGTGAGGAATTCTCCCCCCCATCCCAATATTCTTTAACTCATTGGCAATCTGCCACAACTGAAGTGCTGCAAGATTTCAGACTCACCCTGGATGGTGTGACTGCCATTTCTCTTGGCACAACATGGCATTTCTGCGTGGGGGAGGGCAATGAACAGTGCCCAGGAAAAGGTGACAAGCCCAACCGAGGGCATGCGTGGAACACACCTATTGATGCTTCCCGGAGCTGCATTCGCACCTCATAAATACAGTCCCCACATTTTCTTTGACAGCTTGTGAAATCTGTACATGCTGAATTCAGCCCAGCAACATTAAACACACTCGCTCCGCTGCCTAGGGGAGGAATACGCTTCTCCTCCCCACCCACCCCACCCCAAGAAACCCATGTGATTTCAGCATTCGGTTTGGGGGGAATCCAGAGACTGTTCCCCGCTTCCCTGGTTTCAGGGCTCCAGAAGGGGAGCGCGTCTCCTTCCCCATCCTTGAGGGTAAGGAACAAGATGTTTACTGCCAGATGTTCCCCAGATGTCACTGAAGGATTTTAAATAGCGCTGGTCTAATCCACCACATGTCTATGGGGTATATGGTATTTTATTTTTACAACATCCCTTGAAATATGCAGATTTCCTCTCCTCCCTCCCTTCTTTTAAATATGCAGATACTGCAGCGGCACATGCAAAATACAGTGCGAGAAGAAAGCCACATTGTGGGCTATTTTTTCTGTTTCATTAGCCCATTCTGCATATTTCCCAGGAATGCTACGGGAGCGCATGAGGCCGCTTTGGTCTTGTCAGTGGGCAGCAGTGCTCCAAGACCACAGATTCTTGCCCAATACCCACTACGTGAAGTCTTCCCATGGGGGTTGAATAGGGTTGCCAAATCCAATTCAAGAAAGATCTGGGGACTTTGGGGGTAGAGCCAGGAGACTTTGGGGGTGGAGCCAGGAGACATTGGGGACGGAGCCAGGAACAAGGATGTGACAAGCATCATTGAACTCCAAGAGAGTTCTGGCCATCACATTTAAAGGAACAGCACACCTTTTTAAATGCCTTCCTTCCATAGGAGATAATGGATGGGGCACCTTCTTTTGGGGCTCATAGAATTGGACCCCCTGGTCCAATCGTTTTGAAACTTGGGGGGGTACTTTGGGGAGAGGCACTAGATACTATACTGAAAATTTGGTGCCTCCACCTCAAAAAACAGCTCCCCCAGAGCCCCCGAAACCTCCAGATCAATTCCCCATTATACCCTATGAGAATCGATCTCCACATAGGGAATAATGAAGTGCTTAGCAGACGTTCCCCCCACCACCACCGTTTCTAGCAACTCTGAAGCAGGGGATTGGCCTCTCTACTCACAAGTTGCTGCCAGCTTCTTCACAGCAACACAGACACACCATCCCAAGAGGAAGCCTTTCAATCGGAGACTGAAGCCTCCGGAGGAGTAAAGGCACATGGTCCTCTGGGGGCAGAGCTTCCCCCCGCCAGCCAGCTGACTGGGGGCGGGAAGGAGTCTGGGAAAGCGGAAGAACCCCCACTGGGACCTGGGGATTGGCAAGCCTAGGGTTGAAGATACCTGGGCTAGAACATGGAGTCTTCTGCATGCATAGCAGGTGCATTCCCACCAATGCTCCCTCTAAGCTGTGGAGTCTTGTGAGCAAAAATTCTACTTTGTGAGCTACTGGCATGAAAGTTGGGAGCGAGCGATTTGGCTGCTACATCAATTCATTTGTTCTGGGACTGTCCTTTCTGAGCTAAGCCAAAAATGTGTGAGGCTAAAAAGCTGTGAGCTAGCTCACACTAACTCAGTTTAGAGGGAGCAATGATTCCCACATAAAAACATAAGAAAAACCCTGCTGGATTAGATTAAGGGTCCATCTACTCCAGTGCCTTGTCTCACACAGTGGTCAACCAGTTCCTCTTGAGGGCCAACAACAAGGCATAGAGGACAAGGTCTTCTCCTGATATGAATGTAAGAAAAACTCTGCTGGATCAGACCAGTGGTTTATAGTATCCTATCTCACACAGTGGCCAACCAATTAATCTGGAGGTCTGACAACAGGGCATATTTGCCAAGGCCTTCCTAAGAACATCAGAAGAAGCTGCTGGATCAGACTAGTAGTCCCTCTAGCCCAGCATTCTGCCTCACACAGGGGCCAGCCAGTTCCTCTGGAGGGTCAACAACAGGGCAGAGAGACTGAGGCCTTCATTAGAACATCAGAAGAGGCTGCTGGATCAGACTAGTAGTCCCTCTAGCCCAGCATTCTGCTTCACATAGGGGGCAGCCAGTTCCTCTGGAGGGCCAACAACAGAGCAGAGAGTCTGAGGCCTTCATTAGAACATCAGAAGAGGCTGCTGGAGCAGACTAGTAGTCCCTCTAGCCCAGCATTCTGCCTCACACAGGGGCCAGCCAGTTCCTCTGGAGGGCCAACAACAGGGCAGAGAGACTGAGGCCTTCCTAAGAACATCAGAAGAGGCTTCTAAATCAAACTAGTAGTCCCTCTAGCCCAGCATCCTGCCTCACACAGTGGCCAGCCCTTCTCCTGATGTGGCCTCCTGGCTCTGGAACTCAGAAGCCAAATGACTTAATGTGAAGGTTCATGGCTCTTACCCAGAAAAAAAGAAAGAGTTCTCCAGGAAGTCAGGCAAAAAACAACACCAGGGACCTGAAATATTTAGAACAGAGCTACTATGAACTGGATTTGAGACCTTCATGGAAAACAAGCATTCAACCCCCAAGCTATACCCATCCAGCGTGGTGCGATGGTTGAAGTCTTGGAATGGGATTTGGCAGACCCAGATTCAAAGACCCTCCCTGCGATAAAGTTCACCTTGTGACCATGACCGGTCAGTCTTTCGCAGGCCAGGCTACCTCGTAGGGCTGTTGTGGGGGCAAGATGGGAAAGGAGAATCACATGTGACTCCCTGAGCATTGCAGAGGAAGGGAAGCATAAAAAGGTACAGAACTGATCGATTGGGGGCCAGATCTGCCTGAATAGATGCAAGCAGGGTTTGGTGTTTTTTTAGAAAAAACCCAGCAGGGACTCATTTGCACATTAGGCCACACCCCCTGATGCCAAGCCGGCCAGAACTGCGTTCCTGCTTTAAAAAAAACAAAAACAAAACCTGGATGCACAAACCAACATGGGCTACCTTTCTTGGATTTAATTTCTGCATAGGGCAAGAGCCCTCTCGGCCCCACCCACCTCACAGGGTGTCTGTTGTGGGGGAAGAAGATGTAGGAGATTGTGAGCCGCTCGGAGTCTCTGCTTCAGAGAGAAGGGCGGGGTATAAATCTGCCTCCACCTCACAGGGCGTCTGTTGTGGGGGGAGAAGATATAGGAGATTGTGAGCTGCTCTGAGTCTCTGCTTCAGAGAGAAGGGCAGGGTATAAATCTGCAGTCTTCTTCTTCTGCATTCACAAAATGGCTGCCAGAGGAGGTGGAACCAGCCACCAAATGGTTGCTGCAGCCTACCTTCAAACACAGTGACGCTCCTTGTGTTGTGGTGGCAGCTGCAGCCAAAGCAAACGAAAACAAAATCTGCACAGTCAATCAAATCTCCAGTGGCCAATCAGAAGCCTTGCTGGGCAAAAGCCTCACCTGGCCCTGCCCACTTTCTTAAACCGCTTGGTGCTCATGGGTACCACCTGGCAGTGCTAAGGCTTGACCTGGCTAAAAAGCCAGCCTGGAGGGATCATCTCAATGCACTATGGATTTTCCATAGGGTTGCCAGGTCCGACTCAAGAAATATCTGGGGACTTTGGAGGTGGAGCCAGGAGACTTTGGGGGTGGAGCCAGGAGCAAGGGTGTGACAAGCACAATTGAACTCCAAAGGGAGTTCTGGCGATCACATTTAAAGGGACCACACGCCTTTTAAATACCTTCCCTTCATTGGAAATGATGAAGGATAGAGCCAAGGCACCTACTTTGGGGGCTCAGAACTGGACCTTTGTAAAACTTGGAGGGTGTTTTGAGGAGAGGCACCAGATGCTATGTTGCAAATGTGGTGCCTCTACCTCAAAAAACAGCCCCTCCCCCAGAGCCCCAGATACCCACTGATCAATTCTCCATTATACCCTATGGGAATCAGTCTCCATAGGGAATAATGGAGTGCCCAGCAGACATTTCCCTCCCTCCTTCCTGCTTTCTGATGACCCTGAAGCGGGGGGAGGGGCTCCAAACTGGGGGATCCCCTGCCCCACCTCAAGATTGAAAACGGTTCTCTCTGGGAAAGACTGCAGAGGAGAAATCAGCAGGAGGGTTCCCTCATCCAAGGGGCTTGAAGAAGCTTTAAGTGAAGCAGGGCATCACATACAACCCTATTGCGTGCACACTGCAGATGGTGACTGTAGCCATGAAATTAAAAGACGTTTGCTCCTTGGGAGGACAGCTATGGTGAACCTGGGCAGTATAATAAAAAGTAGAGACGTCACCCTGCCAACAAAAGTCCGTATAGTCAAAGCGATGGTATTCCAGTAGTAATGTATGGCTGTGAGAGATGGACCATGAGGAAGGCCGAGCGCAGAAGAATAGATGCTTTCGAGATGTGGTGCTGGAGAAGACTCTTGAGAGTCCCTTGGACTGCAAGAAGATCCAATCAGTCAGTCCTAAGGGAAATCAACCCAGACTGTTCCCTGGAAGGTCAGATGCTGAAGCTCAAATACTTTGGCCACCAAAGGAGAAGGGAGCACTCCCTGGAGAAGACTCTTGAGAGTCCCTTGGACTGCAAGAAGATCCAATCAGTCAGTCCTAAGGGAAACCCAAACTGTTCCCTGGAAGGTCAGATGCTGAAGCTGAAGCTCCAATACTTTGGCCACCCAATGAGAAAGGAACACTCACTGGAGAAGATCCTGATGCTGGGAAAGACAGAAGGCAAAAGAAGAAGGGGACGGCAAATGAGGAGATGGCTGGACAGCGTTACCGATTTGACAAACACGAATTTGAGCAGACTTCGGAGGATGGTGGAAGACAGGAGCGCCTGGCATGACTATCCATGGGGTCGCAAAGAGTCGGACTCGACTGTGCGACTGAACAACAACAGCAAATGTGCCTTGCTGCACTGGATTGTTTCATCTCTCGACTGTGAAAAGAGGACTGGAGCTTCGGACTCCGTTTAAGAATCGACCTTTGCTACAGCCTGACCTTTCTTTTGGAGAATTTGGCATTAATTTGCCACCTGTGAGACTCTGTGGTGCGGGCATGGGCAGCGTTCTTCTTCTGTTTATGTGATTAATTTCACCTTATATTTTGGAACTTTGTTCTGTATTTATAAAGCGCTGATAAGTTTTGTATTATTATTGAGGCTGGTTTTTTGCGGAGGTATATTTACCTTTTCCCGGCTCCATTTTTTGCAGTACTCTATTTGGTTGCCCAACTGGGAATTGACAGCCCAAATTTTCCACAAACCTTCTCCTGGTTTTTCCACTAGGTCTGCTGCCCCATCAGAGCCAGCTCCTGCCCCCTGTCTGGCTCCTGTTTCACTGAGCCGATCAGATTCCTGCCACTGCCAGCTCTTGCCACATCTGGCTGCAAAGAAACAGAATATCTGTTCCAAAAGCTGCGTTCCAGTGCCAAGTTTAAACTCAATGGAAATTGCCAGCGGGTAACGGGGAGGCAAGAAATCTGAAATGCAGAGACATGATGAAAGGAGTGAAATATTTTATTTAAACAAAGAAACGTATAAATCAATGCGCAGCACCGTTCAGGTGGGGAGAGACTGCAGCGAAGTGGCAAGGATCCAAACTAGACCCAACGCAGAGAGAGTCACAAACACATCTTGGAGCATTTTTAGTGGTGCGAATATCAGATCAGGCGTGTAGCGCAGGCCGAAACCTCCACTCCCCGAGAACACAAGTGTTCTTTTGAAAAGAAGAGCAGGTCTCTAGACCTTAGGAAGGCAGCGTGTGAGTGAAGCCTCCTTAAAACCTCAGGATACAGAGAGGAAGTCGCTGAAAAAGATTTCAAGTCTGGCTCTCCCCCTCCCATAACTTGTAAAAGCAGCATAACGTAGGCCAACGAACAAAAACCAACTATGCAAAAGAAGAGGAATCCAGATCTTAGTTCAGAATTTGAATTGCTGGGAGTCGGTTTGTCAACCACCAGGTGGGCCTGGAGATCTGCTGGAATTACAATAAATCTGCAGATTACCCAGATCCCATAGAGGAAATGGTGCTTTGGATGGGGAGGGGGACTCTACTGCGTTATACCCTCCTGAGCTCTCATGCTTCTTCCAACCCTGCTCTCCCCAGGATCCATACCCAAATCTTGTTCCTGAGCTGGAATTTGCAGCTCTAGTCTGGATACTGAATCTAACTTCTATAATATAATAAAAGCCCTTTCGTCTTGGCAAAACCCAGCAGCCTGATTGGTTGGGACTGGGTGAGACTGTGGTGCATCAACCTTTGGCCCATCAAACTATCATTCAACTGCTCTTGTGTCGCATTGGCTGACTCTGTTCTCCCCCACCCACTGCTGGCCCCAGGACAGATGAGTATTCGCCCTCTGGGGGGGTGGGACTGCTATGGTGGGGTGGCCAACCTGGCTTAACATAACAGCCATATAGAATAAATGTCAGATGTTTGAGAGCCACGAGACATGACAGACGGAAGGAAGGAAGGAAGGAAGGAAGGAAGGAAGGAAGGAAGGAAGGAAGGAAGGAAGGAAGGAAGGAAGGAAGGAAGGAAGGAAGGAAGGAAGGAAGGAAGGAAGGAACCAGCTAGATTATAAGATTCAGTATAAGTACATTCAGTATAATTATATAAGCTTCAGGAAGAGCCCCATGGCGCAGAGTGTTAAAGCTGCAGTACTGCAGTCTTAAGCTCTGCTCATGACCTGAGTTCGATCCTGGCAGAAGCTGGGTTCAGGTAGCCGGCTCAAGGTTGACTCAGCCTTCCATCCTTCTGAGGTCGGTAAAATGAGTCCCCAGCTTGCTGTGGGGGAAAGTGTAGATGGCTGGGGAAGGCAAGGGCAAACCACCCCGTAAAAAGTCTGCCGTGAAAACGTTGCGTTTCCAGAGTCGGAAACGACTGGTGCTTGCACAGGGGACTGTCTTTTTATATAAGATTCAGTATAACTAGATTATAAGATTCAGGTAAGTACGTGAGACTGTTTTTTTTGTAAATGTCTTCCACAATACCATGTCCCCCTCCCCAAACCGTCTTGCCATCTGTTAGGCGCTACTTCGCAACCATAACTTTGGGCCTGCCGTGTCCACTCAAAAATCTCCTTTCCCCTCTCTTCAAGATGTGTGAAAAGCACAAGATTTTGGATCCGGAAGCCCGAGGTCCCCATCCTGGGACCAGCATGATTGGATTCCCTACACGGAGGAGACCATCAGCCAGTGCTTTCTGGACATGGGCAGAGAAGAGAAAGTCTCCTTTTAAATTTCCGTTCCCTCTTGGCCAGTTCACATTTCGCCATTGGTGGCAATCTTCTTTGGAACTCCTCCCCTCCCCATGAGAAATCTCTAATACATCCCTGAGGCGGAATGGATTACCGGGTCGAAGCTAAGATGAAAGGGATTCCAGGCAACGCCGGCTGATATTAATCTTTTATTGCACACGCCGGTGTCCTTGGCCAATTCACTTAATCCCGCTTCCCACAGCGCTCGGCCCCTGCGGGCACACAGGCTCTCCGCCCTTACGGGAACCAAATGCTCTCCCACCCTTCCTTCCTCGGTTCCTGTTCACATTGCCACAAGCACACCTTTCTTCATCCTCCTGACCAAGAGCAGAGCCGAAGACCCAGGTATCCTTGAGGGCAACACCAAAACAATAACTGTTATAGTCTTTCCTTTTCTCTCTCCTCATGCCATTCTCCTCCTTGAGGGAGCAATCTTGGCAGCTAAATCTGTAAAAAAAAAAAAACGCCCCCCCCCCCCAAACCCCAGTGTTTAAAAATAAAAATGGAAGAAACTGCAACATACAGGTACAGAGGGGTTGGAGAGCCAGTTTGGTGTAGTGGTTAAGTGTGCAGACTCTTATCTGGGAGAACTGGGTTTAATTCCCCACTCCTCCACTTGCAGCTTCTGGAATGGCCTTGGATCAGCCATAGCTCTCTTATCTGGGAGAACCAGGTTTGATTCCCGACTCCTCCACTTGCACCTGCTAGCATGTCATAGCTCTGGCATAGGTTGTCCTTGAAAGGGCAGCTGCTGCGAGAGCTCTCTCAGCCCCACCACAAGAAAGCCAGTTTGGTGTAGCAGTTAAGTGCATGGACTCTTATCTGGGAGAACCGGGTTTGATTCCCCGCTCCTCCACTTGCACCTGCTGGAATGGCCTTGGGTCAGCATAGCTCTGGCTGAGGTTGTCCTTGAAAGGGCAGCTGCTGTGAGAGCCCTCTCCAGCCCCACCCACCTCACAGGGTGTCTGTTGTGGGGGTGGAAGGTAAAGTAGCTTGTGAGCCACTCTGAGACTCTTGGGAGTGGAGGGCGGGATATAAATTCAATATCTTCATCTACCTCACAGGGTGTCTGTTGTGGGGGAGGGAGATAAAGGAGATTGTGAGCCGCTCTGAGACTCTTTGGAGTGGAGGGCGGGATATAAATCCAATATCTTCATCTACCTCACAGGGTGTCTGTTGTGAGGGAGGAAGGTAAAGGAGATTGTGAGCCGCTCTGAGACTCTTCGGAGTGGAGGGCGGGATATAAATTCAATATCTTCATCTACCTCACAGGGTGTCTGTTGTGGGGGAGGGAGATAAAGGAGATTGTGAGCCGCTCTGAGACTCTTCGGAGTGGAGGGCGGGATATAAATCCAATATCTTCATCTACCTCACAGGGTGTCTGTTGTGGGGGTGGAAGGTAAAGGAGATTGTGAGCCGCTCTGAGACTCTTCGGAGTGGAGGGCGGGATATAAATCCAATATCTTCTTCTTCTTCTTCAGTGGTGGAGCATCTGCTTGGTATGCGGAAGGCCCAGCCCCCGGCATCTCCAGTGAAAAGGGGCCAGGGAAAAGTTGATGTGAGGCCTGAGATCCTGGTAAGGTTGCCAGCTTCCAGCTGGGGCCTGGAGATCTCTTGCTTTTACACAGGCCTCGGATTCAGCGGGAGCTCACAGGAGCACAGCTCCTGCACCTTTCTGACAGTTCCACCTCCTGCTTCCCACCTTGTCCATTGAATAGTAGGTGCAGCTGCATAACAATCCCTGGATGAGCTCCGCCACCTATTTTTTTACAAAACGACCCCTGCTTTTACAACCGATCTCCAGCTGGCAGAGATCAGCTCCCCTGGAGAAAATGGCTGCTTGGAAGGGAGGACTCTAGGGCATTGTATCATGCTGAGGCCCCTCCCCTCCCCAAACCCCGCCCTCTCTCGGCTTAAACCCCTCCCCCCAAGTCTCCAGGTATTTTCCAACATAGACCTGGCAACCCTAGACCCTGGGGAGACACTGGCAGTCTGAATCGACAATACTGCCTGCCCTAGTTGCAGAGATTATGACTTTATAGCATTGACTCCCTTCTGTCTTTGACAAGCTCGCTATCATTTCACACAAAGCTGCCTTCTACTGCCGGTGGCTTGGAGAATGCATTTCAGGTTGCTTTTTCCCATCTCTCCCTCCCATCTATTTGCTTCCTTCCTTCCTTCCTTCCCTCCCTCCCTCCCTTCCCTCCTCCCTTTCTTGCAGCTCTCGGACATCTGACATTTATGTCACTCTTATGTTAAGCAAGTTTGCCCCACATACACACTATAGGACATCATACCCCCTTGAGGTTCCACCCCTCCATAAACCCTGCTCTCCTCAGGCTTTACCCCCAAATCTCCAGGAATTTCCCAACCTGGAGTTGGGAACCCTAGTGTTTGCAGGCCTGGAAAGGAGAGCGTCCCTCTCTCTCTCTGGGAGGTTATCCCAGGAGAGACAGAAAGAAGACCAGATGGGAATGAAGTGGAGAAGGAAAAGGCTTTTATTTTATGGTAGGAACTGCTTTGCATATTAGGCCACACACCCCTGATGTAGCCAATCCTCCAAGAGCTTACAGAGCTCTTAGTACAGGGCTTACTGTAAGCCGCAGGAGGACTGGCTACATCAGTGGGGTGTGGCTTAATATGCAAAGGAGTTCCTGCTACAAAAAAAGCCCTAAGGATATGGCGCATGTGGCATTTAAATGCTGGGTTATCTCTCTCTCTCTCTCTCTCCCCCCCCCCCTCTGTTTTTGTGTGTGTGTGTGTGCGTGTGTTTGATGAGAGAGTTGCAGATTGCCAGCTCTTTCCTGCCAGCTCTTTCCCAGCAGCTCCAGCATTCGCCTTCGGGCTCTCATGCCCTTGAAGATTCGCTTTGATTCCTTATATGGGCGAAGGTTGTTCTTTCCAAGTTTGGCTATGCAAGATTCCACCTGAAGTATCTGGGCTGCGGCAGGGAAGCAAAGTTCCCAGAGGAAAAACAGCTTCAAGGGAGAGCCGAGGGAGCTGCCGAAAACCCTCCCTCCCCCTTTTTTTTTCCTCCTTAGTCTGCAGATTCCCCTTATCCTTTCCTATGGCTTTCCATTCCCATATGAATCTGTCTTATGCCAGGAAGGGACCATGATGTGGCTTAGCATGGTTGCTACCCTGACGGCACTCTTGTCTGGGGTCCGCTGTGGCTCACTGGCAGAGCATCTGCATGGCATGCAGAAGGTCTCAGATTTGGTCTCAGCATCTCCAGTTGATCTAGGAGGTGATGGGAAAGATCTCTGCCCAAGATCCTGGAGATCCATAGCTACAGCTCTTTACAGTTCCAGCTAATAACCTGTCTGGAACTATAAAAAGCTGAAGCTATGGATCTTTGTTGGAAGTGCCTTGTCATGATTGGAGTTTAGAGAAAGCCTGGGAGGTGAAAATGGGTCCTGAATTTCTGGATACTTAATTTAGCTCTTATGCAGTAAAAATGGAAATTTTCTGGACGTCTAAGAACCTACATTGGCCAGCCGACATTCGCCCGTTCTTAGCATTCTTAAGGCAGGCCTTCATTGTATTTGCTTCATGGGAAGAAAAAGAAGAATTGCAGATTTATACCCCGCCCTTCTCTCTGAATAGCAGCCCCGTGGCGCAGAGTGGTAAAGCAGCAGTACTGCAGTACTGTGATCTGAACTCTCTGCTCACGACTCAAGTTCTATCCCAGCAAAAGCTGGTTCAGGTAGCCGGCCTAAGGCTGACTCAGCCTTTCATCCTTCTGAGGTCAGTAAAATGAGTACCCAGCTTGCTGGGGGGAAAGTGTAAAAAGACTGGGGAAGGCAATGGCAAACCACCTGTCAAAAGTCTGCCGTGAAAACGCTGTGAAAGCAACTTCACCCCAGAGTCGGAAACGACTGGTGCTTGCACAGGTGACCTTTCCTTTTCCTTCTCTCTGAATCATAGAATCAGAGTGGTTTACAATCTCCTATATCTTCTCCCCCACCACAACAGACACCCTGTGAGGTGGGTGGGGCTGAGAGGGCTCTCACAGCAGCTGCCCTTTCAAGGACAACGCCTGCGAGAGCTATGTCTGACCCAAGGCTAGGCTTGCCAAGTCCCAGCGGGGGTTCTTCCGCTTTCCCAGGCTCCTTCCTGCCCCCAGTCAGCTGGCTGGCGGGGGAAAGCCCCGCCCTCCGGAGGCTTCAATCTCCATTTGGAAAGGCTTCCTCTTGGGATGGGGTGTCTGTGTTACTTTGAAGAAGTTGGCAGCAATGCATGAGTAGAGAGGCCAATCCCTCGCTTCAGAGTCGCCAGAAGCGGGGGGGGGGGGGGGAGAGGGAAACATCTGCTGAGCACTTCATTATTCCCTATGTGGAGATTGATTCTCATAGGGTATAATGGGGAATTGATCTGGAGGTTTAGGGGGCTCTGGAGGAGCTGGTTTCTTAGGTAGGTGCACCAAAATTTCAGTATCTGCATGGCATGCAGAAGGTCTCCCCAAAATACTCCCCAAGTTTCAAAACAACTGGACCAGGGGGTCCAATTCTATGAGCCCCAAAAGAAGGTGCCCCTATCCTTCATTATTTCCTATGAAAGGAAGGCATTTAAAAAGGTATGCTGTCCCTTTAAATGTGATGGCCAAAACTCCCTTGGAGTTCAATTATGCTTGTCACACTCTTGCTCCTGGCTCCGCCCCCAATGTCTGCTGGCTCCACCCCCAAAGTCTCCTGGCTCCACCCCCAAAGTCCTCAGATATTTCTTGAATTGGACTTGGTAGCCCTACCCAAGGCCATTCCAGCAGGTGCAAGTGGAGGAATGGGGAATCAAACCCGGTTCTCCCAGTTAAGAGTCCATGCGCTTAACCACTACACCAAACTGGCTCTCAGTTGGGAGACCTGCACCTTCTACAGAATAGGCTTTAAAAATGATATTGTTTCTTTGAACTTTTTTTTTTAATGTGTTATTAGGTGTTAGGCTCTTCTCCCCTCGATGTTTTGCTTACTATAAATATAAATATATTTTTATAAGCTATAATTCTCTTGTTATAGTAGCTTTAATTGCTACAGCTTTTAGAGGCATGTTTGAGACTAACTTGTACACAGAAGCTGGAGTTGCCAAGTCCATATTCAAAAAAATATCTGGGGGACTTCAGGGGTGAAGCCAGGAGACACTGGGGTGGAGCCAAGACCAAGGTTGTGACAGGCATAATTGAGCTTCAAAGGGAGTTCTGCCCATCACATTTAAAGAGACTGCACAGCTTTTAAATGTCTTCCCTCCATTGGAAATAATGAAGGATAGGGGCACCTTCTTTTGGGGCTCATAGAATTGGACCCCGTGGTCCAATCTTTCTGAAACTCGGAGGGTCTTTTGAGGAGAAGTGTTGGATGCTGTGCTGCAAATTTGGTGCCTCTACCTCAAAAGACATCCCCCAGAGCCCCAGATACTCATGGATCAATTCTCCATTATTCCCATAGGATCTCCATAGGGAATAAAGGAATGCCCAGCAGACATTTCCCTCCCCACCCCACTTTCTGACGACCCTGAGGCAGGGGAAGGACCTCCAAACCGGGGGATCCTCTGCCCCCACCTGGGGACTGGCGACCCTAATGAAGAAGAAGAAGAAGATATTGGATTTATATCCCGCCCTCCACTCCGAAGAGTCTCAGAGCGGCTCACAATCTCCTTTCCCTTCCTCCCCCACAACAGACACCCTGTGAGGGAGATGAAGATATTGGATTTCTATCCCGCCCTCCACTCCGAAGAGTCTCAGAGCGGCTCACAATCTCCTTTCCCTTCCTTCCCCACAACAGACACCCTGTGAGGTGGGTGGGGCTGGAGAGGGCTCTCACAGCAGCTGCCCTTTCAAGGACAACCTCTGCCAGGGCTATGGCTGACCCAAGGCCATGCTAGCAGCTGCAAGTGGAGGAGCGGGGAATCAAACCCGGTTCTCCCAGATAAGAGTCCGCACACTTAACCACCACACCAAACTGGCTCTAATGGAAGCGCTGCTTCAAACCTGTGCCCCACCTGGAGGCTGGCATCCTTACTGGAGCCTCATTTGGGGGCACGTGAGAGCAGGGCTGGAAAGCATTCCTCTGCCCCAGGCCTTGGACATGCTTTGCCCGGTTTCAGTACTCATTGCACCATCGATATAGTTGAAATGGTAATGGGGATGTTGGTTGGGTTGCCAACCTCCCGGTGGGGGCTGGCTATCTCCTACTATGACAACTGAACTCCAGGTGAGAGAGATCCGTTCACTTGGGGGAAACGGCCAGTCTGGAAGGTGGACTCTATGGCATTATGCCCAGACTGCATCCTCTTCAGGCTCCACCCCCGCAAAATCGCCACGTGTTTCCCAACCTGGAACTGGCAACCCTGGCTGTGAACACTTTTGTAGAAAAAGAGGTGCCAGAGCTCATTAGCACAACTCATTTGCATACGCCATACACCCCTGACACACCCGGAAGGTGTGCTAAATTCTGTTAGCTCCGCATCTGCCTTAAAATGCTTCTTGAGTTAGAAGCATCATAACAAAACCTGACTCCCATCCTACTTCTTAAATCCCTTTCTCCGATGCGACCACAGCGGCATAATGAAGATTTCCATCTGTCTGCTTTACATGTTTTGCCGATTTTCCTATTTCTTGTGTGTGGGGGGGGGGGGGCGGTATTAGAAAGTTTGTTAAATTTTACAGTGCAGCAAAATTCTCACAGGGCACTTGAATAATGAGCCCCGTGGCGCAGAGTGGTAAAGCCGCAGTACTGCAGTCGGGGCCCTCTGCTCACGGCTTGAGTTTGATCCCGGCGGAAGCTGGTTTCAGGTAGCCGGCTCCAGGTTGACTCAGCCTTTCGTCCTTCCGAGATCGGTCAAATGAGTCCCCATCTTGCTGGGGGGGGGGGAAGTGTAGATGACCGAGGAAGACGATGGCAAACCACCCCGTAAAAAGGCTGCCGTGAAAACGTTGTGAAAGCAATGTCACCCCAGAGTCGGAAACGACTGGTGCTTGCACAGGGGACTATCTTTACCTTTACTTGAATAATGGAGCCCAGAAGCAAGGGGTTTTTTTTAGAGGGGCAAGAAGAAAGAAAGAGCACAATACAATTTAACAGTTCTGGAGCTCTGCTCCTGTGAGCTCCTGCCTAAAATGCCTGGTTACTAGAACACTCTGTGAAAAGCTATAACGGAGGAAGATGAGGAAAAGGCGATGCTCCATGTTCTCGAGCGCCACCTGCTGGTTCAGGGACTCTCACAAATCAACAGACAAGCAACAGATCTCTCCGGGACACCAAGGCTGTTTCTTCATAACTCAGTCCCCCACCCCCTGCCCCCGTTTCATGGTGTTGGAAGCATCCAGGGACGGATTAACAATTAGGCCAAGTAAGCAGTGGCCTATGGGCCCCCACACCTTTAGAGCTCCCGGCCACTCCCCCCCCCCCCGTTTCCCCCCTGCTTGCAGCCCTCCCCGCCTGCACGTGCAGCCAGCAACTGAGCCGCTCTTTGCCTGACTTGCCTGGTGTGGGTACTGCTGGCGTTGTCACCAGGTTTGCCTCTCTCCGCCTCTCCCCTGAAGTTTAGTCAAAGGGGCTTTAAGAAGGGGCCTGCAGGCTTCAGTGGGGGCCATGGTCAGCGGGGCGGGCACTCAGACTCTGAGATAATTTATGAGCCCCCCCCCCCCCGCAAGATTTCGACTGCCTAAGGGCCTCCACGGGGTTTAATTCAGCACTGGAAACATGGCTTGTTTGTTTGTTTCCTGCTTCCCCCAAAGCGCTGTGGTGTATTCGTGCACCTATGGGGGTTTCCAGCGAGCAAGCTTCAGGGCAAACAGATAGCCGTTACTGTTCAAAGTAGGGAAAGCGGATCTGGCCCTTTTGTTGTTGTTTTCCAGTGCTATCTGTTACCTTTATCATCAGTTTCAACGCCTCACGTTTCTGTTTATTGTCACTGGCTGTCATTCACTTCTTCTGCCTCATTTAAGGCAACGCTTGATGGGCTGTATAATAATAATAATTGTCTCGAAAGCAGCTCCAGAATCATGAGGTTTTCAAAGCAAGAGGTGTTCAGAGTCGCCAAGGCCAGGGTCGCAACGCAGAGGCGGGCAATGGAGACCCACCTCTGAACAGTGGCGGACTGGCCAGGGTGTAGGGTTGCCAAGTCCAATTCAAGAAATATCTGGGGACTTTGGGGGTGGAGCCAGGAGTCGTTGGGGCGGAGCCAGGAGCAAGGGTGTGACAAGCATAATTGAACTCCAAAGGGAGTTCTGGCCATCACATTTAAAGGGACAGAACACCTTTTTAAATGCCTTCCTTCCATAGGAAATAATGAAGGATAGGGGCACCTTCTTTTGGGGCTCATAGAATTGGATCCCCTGGTCCAATCATTTTGAAACTTGGGGGGTATTTTGGGGAGAGGCACTAGATGCCATACTGAAAATTTGGTGCCTCTACCTCAAAAAACAGCCCCCCAGAGCCCTCGATCCCTTCAGATCAATTCCCCATTATTCCCTATGGGAATCGTTCTCCATAGGGAATAATTGCCCAGCAGACATTCCCCCCCCCTCCGTTTCTGTCGAGGGATTGGCGTCTCTACTCACGAGTTGATGCCGACGTCTTCAAGGTAACACAGTCACACCATCCCAAGAGGAAGCCTTTCAATCGGAGACTGAAGCCTCTGGAGGAGGAAAGTCACATGGTGGCTTTGGGGGCGGGGCTTCCCCCTCTGGCCAGCTGACTGGGGGCGGGAAGGAGCCTGGGAAAGCGGAAGAACCCCCACTGGGACCTGGGGATTGGCAAGCCTACCAGGGTGTCAGCTTGCCCAATGGCAAGCGGGCCCAGTGGGCCCCTGATGAAGTGGGCGACCTTAAACGTTAGGCAATATGTTAAAAATGCTAACGACCTTTTAGTAGCTTGAAAATACAATAAAAGTTCCAGTATTATTACTGCAATGCGACTAAAATTTATGTTGTGGTTAGGGTTGCCAGCCTCCAGGTGAGGCCTGGGTATCTCCCGCTTTTACAACTGACCTCCAGCTGGCAGAGATCGGCTCCCCTGGAGAAAATGCAATCTGTATTTACGTTTAGTATCTACTGTATACTGCCAGTGATATGTTTAATGTATGTACACTATAATTACACACACGCGCCCGCACGCACACACACGCACATAGGGGAGGGATGGTGGCTCAGTGGTTGAGCATCTGCTTGGTAAGCAGAAGGTCCCAGGTTCAATCCCCGGCATCTCCAACTAAAAAGGGTCCAGGCAAGTAGGCGTGAAAAACCTTCGCTTGGAGAGCCGCTGCCAGTCTGAGTAGACAATACGGACTTGGATGGACCAAGGGTCTGATTCAGTATAAGGCAGCTTCATATGTTCATATATATAAATAGCAAAAGTTTTAATTGTACCTTTTTCCAATGATGTATTTTTTGAAAATTTTATTTATTTCTTACAAAAATTAAATGATAGCCTTATACCGTAGTTGTGGGTGGGCCCCCTATGTCTCCTGGCAACCAATATTTTTAGGCCCAATCCACCAGTACCTCTGAACATCTCTTGCTGTGAAAACCCTACAGTTACCGTGAGTTGGCTGTGTCTTGCGGGCACTTTTGGAAGCAGAACTGTACGTGTATTGGGGATTTCTCATTGCTGTTATTTTATATCTCTGAACTTCATGCAAAAATACCGTACGCCCGTCTTGATGGCATTTTTCAACCCCCACCCCCAATGGAACCTCCTTGTTCAGGAACAGTCATCCTCAGAATGCTGGTGCCGGAGGATGAGAACATGGAAAAGCTTTGGCCTTCGTGCCCCATTGGTAGGCCTTCAGGAGGCATCTGGGTAACCACTCGATGACACATGGTTCTGATCAGCGGGAACTCATTTGCATATTAGGCCACACACCCCTGATGTCACCATAATAATAATAATAAATTTTATTTATATCCCGCCCTCCCCACCTCGGCAGGCTCAGGGCGGCTAACAACATTTTATAAAAACATACAGTGGTTAAAAGCCTTTAGATTTAACAATATAAAACATTAAACACTAAACTTAACAACATTAAAACCAATCCAATGAGTACAGTTATTCAGCGGTATAGGTCTTCAAACCGCATTGGCGGATCCTTAATTACCGATCTTCTTAGCAGTCCAAGTGTGCAAGCTTAAAAAGGACGGTCTTGCAGGCCCTGCGGAACTGATCAAGGTTCCGCAGGGCCCGCACCTCCTCGGGGAGTCAGTTCCATAGGGTAGGGACCATTGTTTCGCACAGGGCTTTTTGGGGTAGAAAAACATTGGACTCACCACTGGACTTTTTGATACTGGACTCAAGCTTTGTTCTGCTGCTTCAGACCCACACGACTGCCTATCCGAATCTGTTGACAAGTGTAGGTGGACCAGTGATTTTCTTTTTCCTGCCCTGCTTCGGTTTTGTGGTTTTATTTACTTTGAGTGCGATGGAGAAGAGTTGTGCACGGCCTCTCCAGAGAGCCTCTCCAGGGGGCAGCGAGGGCTTTATTGCTCCAGTCTGGTGGGACTCTCTTGCCTTGAGCGGGCTTTATTGCTCTACCCCAGGGGTGGCCAAACTGTGGCTCAAGAGCCACATGTGACTCTTTCACACATATTGTGTGGCTCTCGAAACCCCCCTCGTCACCCCGCCATCCACTGACTTGGAAAAGGCATTTCTCTCTTTAAATCACTTCTCCAAGTCAAGCCTGATAGAGGTTTACAAGATAATGCATGGGATGGAGAAAGTAGAGAAAGAGGTACTTTTCTCCCTTTCACACAATGCAAGAACTCGTGGGCATTCGATGAAATTGCTGAGCAAACAGGTTAAAAAGGGTAAAAGGAAGTAATAATGATAATAATAATAAATTTATTTTTGTATCCCGCCCTCCCCCGCCAAAGTACTTCTTCACCCAAAGGGTGATTAACATGTGGAATTCACTGCCACAAGAGATGGTGGCGGCCACAAGCATGGCCACTTTCAAGAGGGGTTTAGATAAAAATATGGAGCACAAGTCCATCAGTGGCTATTAGCCACAGTGTGTGTGTGTGTGTGTGTATGTGTGTGTGTGTGTGTGTATATATATATATATATATATATATATATATATATGTATGTATGTATATAAAAATTTGGCCACTGTGTGACACAGAGTGTTGGACTAGATGGGCCATTGGCCTGATTCAACATGGCTTCTCTTATGTTCTTATGTAAGCCTGCTGGCGGCTTAGAGCATGCGTTTAGAGTTAAAGTGGTTTTCTTTCCATCTCTCCCTTCCTCCCCCAATCTTTTTATAGAATCATAGAGTTGGAAGGGACCTCCAGGGTCATCTAGTCCAACCCTCTGCACAATGCAGGAAACTCACAAACACCTCCCCCTAAATTCACAGGATCCTCATTGCTGTCAGATGGCCATCTAGCCTCTGTTTAAAAACCTCCAAGGAAGGAGAGCCCACCACCTCCTGAGGAAGCCTGTTCCACTGAGGAACCGCTCTAACGGTCAGGAAGTTCTTCCTAATGTTGAGCCGGAAACTCTTCTGATTTAATTTCAACCTATTGGTTCTGGTCCTTCCTTCCGGGGCCACAGAAAACAATTCCACCCCATCTTCTATAGGACAGCCTTTCAAGTCCTTGAAGATGGTGATCATGTCACCAGTTTGGTGTAGTGGTTAAGTGTGCAGACTCTTATCTGCGATCACTGGGTTTGATTCCCCACTCCTCCACTTGCACCTGCTAGCATGGCCTTGGGTCAGCCATAGCTCTGGCAGAGGTTGTCCTCGAAAGGGCAGCTGCTGTGAGAGCCCTCTCCAGCCCCACTCACCTCACAGGGTGTCTGTTGTGGGGGAGGAAGGTAAAGGAGATTGTGAGCCACTCTGGGACTCTTCAGAGTGGAGGGTGGGATATAAATCCAATATCTTCATCTACCTCACAGGGTGTCTGTTGTGAGGGGGGAGGAAGGTAAAGGAGATCGTGAGCCACTCTGAGACTCTTCGGAGTGGAGGGCGGGATATAAATCCAATATCTTCATCTACCTCACAGGGTGTCTGTTGTGGGGGAGGAAGGTAAAGGAGATTGTGAGCCGCTCTGAGACTCTTCGGAGTGGAGGGCGGGATATAAATCCAATATCTTCATGTACCTCGCAGGGTGTCTGTTGTGGGGGAGGAAGGGAAAGGAGATTGTGAGCCGCTCTGAGACTCTTCGGAGTGGAGGGCGGGATATAAATCCAATATCTTCATCTACCTCACAGGGTGTCTGTTGTGGGGGAGGAAGGTAAAGGAGATTGTGAGCCGCTCTGAGACTCTTCGGAGTGGAGGGCGGGATATAAATCCAATATCTTCATGTACCTCGCAGGGTGTCTGTTGTGGGGGAGGAAGGGAAAGGAGATTGTGAGCCGCTCTGAGACTCTTCGGAGTGGAGGGCGGGATATAAATCCAATATCTTCATCTACCTCACAGGGTGTTTGTTGTGGGGGAGGAAGGTAAAGGAGATTGTGAGCCGCTCTGAGACTCTTCGGAGTGGAGGGCGGGATATAAATCCAATATCTTCATCTACCTCACAGGGTGTCTGTTGTGGGGGAGGAAGGTAAAGGAGATTGTGAGCCACTCTGAGACTCTTCGGAGTGGAGGGCGGGATATAAATCCAATATCTTCTTCTTCTTTCAGCTGCCTCCTCTCCAGGCTAAACATCCTGGATCTATTTGCCTACTTGTCATCCTGCCTGCCTTGCGGCTCTCAAGTATCTGATGTTCATGTCTTGCGGCTCTCAGAGACCTGACATTTATTCTGTTTGGCTCTTACAATAAACAAGCTTGGCCCCCCCTGCTCTAACCCATCAGAATGGCATGGGTTTCACTGAGACTGCGGAAGAAGGTTGTTATCTCTGCTTTATCATTGGTGTTGGTTTCTTTCTAACTTGGAGAAGTCCTTTAAAAAAAAAAAAAACTGAGAATGCAGGACAAAATGCTTGAAATACATACACTGAAGTCTTGGGTTGCCAGCTCTGGGTTGGGAGAAACCTGGAGATGTCGGGATGGCACCTAGATGGGGGGGCGTGGTTTGGGAAGGGAGGGACCTCAGAAAGGTATAATGCCCTAGAGCCCACCCTCCAAAGCAGCCACTCTCTCCAGGGGAATCGATCTTGGTCCTCTGGAGATCAGTTGTAGTCATAGGAGACCTTCATGTGCCACCTGAAGGTTGGCGATTCTCCTGGGTGGGATTCTAGCAGGAGCTCCTTTGCATATTAGGCCACACCCCCTTGATGTAGCCAATCCTCCAAGAGTTTACAAGGCTCTTTTT
Organism: Heteronotia binoei; assembly: GCF_032191835.1. NCBI lineage: Eukaryota > Metazoa > Chordata > Lepidosauria > Squamata > Gekkonidae > Heteronotia > Heteronotia binoei. The sequence goes on from NC_083234.1 coordinate 11,868,792, forward strand.
TGTGAGCTCTTGGAGGATTGGCTACATCAAGGCTGTGTGGCCTAATATGCAGAGGAGCTCCTGCTAGAATCCCACCCCTGGTGACTCTAGAAATTACTCAGAAACACCCCCTGCCCTGTCCTTCTCGCATCTTTCCCCCGACCCCTCCCATTCATTTTGCCAGCTCTGGGATGGGAAATGCCCCCTAGACATTTAGGGGCAGAGTGTGAGAAGGGTGGGATTTGGACAGGGGGATGGAGCCCAGCAGGGATCTGATGCCATGAACTGTCCACCTTCACAAGTGTCCTGTACCGGGAGCTTCAAACAAAGACCCATTGTTGGAGAGGCTTCTTGCAGCCGCATTCAGATTGGCTGGCTCAGCAAAGGCGACCAATCAGGTAATCTCCATTTGAATGAAGTCCCTTGTTTGAGAGGCTCCTTGCAGCTACACTCAGCATGGCCGCTCTTGCTGAGCCAGCCAATCAGGTAATATCCATTTGAATGAAAACCATGCAAATTAGGGTTCCAAGTGCTTGTTTTTCTATTGGGTTATTTGCTGGAAGTGTGTTTTGGGTGGAGTTTCTGAGTACATAGTTGCAGCCAGCCACATGTGTTTTCAATGGTGTTTCTCGCTAATAAAGAGCTATGCTGAAATGACTCTAGCGTCTGAACCCAGTACGTTGCACCAAGCAACCGTTTCCTCCAGCAGAACTGCTCTCCATAGTCTGATCTCTGCAGTAATTCCAGATCTCCAGGCCACACCTGGGAGTTGGCAACCCCTTCCCCCAGTCTATATTGCTCTGCCATTCCAACGCCTGCATTCCGAATCTCTCCCTGACTTGTTAGAATCTGTTTGAAGGGTGACATGGAGCTGATTCTGGCACTGGGTCCACGTTCTTTACTTTTGCTAGGGAAAGGGGATTTCGACCCAACTCGGGAAAGAGATCCAATGTATACTGGACTTCTTCACTGAGATTCTAGCCCCCACCCCCTGCTTTATGCACATTCCCCCCTTCCTGCCCCCCCAGTACAAAACCGCTTGTCCTTTCTCAATCCTAAAAGCGACTCTTTCCCGTTAGGTAAAGGTCCACCAGGGTGTCCTTCCCTTTAACTGGAACCGTTTCCTTTGAACTTGCCTTGAATGGGTGTCTCCATGGCAATGGGCTGGGGGGCTTTGTCCCTTCTGACCTGCCCTTCACCCCTTTGCAAGAAATTTTCAAAGGGAAGGGAAAGGACATCAGTGTGGCCAAGTCTGCCTTCTGGCTGTGCGAGATGATCAAAGTGTAACCAAATTCTGGCATGCAAAGCCAGGAAAAGGATGCCGTCGCTAGGAGGGCTGCTTGCCAGCCCCAGCTTGAGACATTCCTGGAGGTTTGGGGAGGTTTGCATATTCCGCCACACCCCTCGATGCCGCCATTGTTTCACGCAAGGCTTTCAGGTAGAAAAAGTCCAGCAGGAACTCATTCGCATATTAAGCCACACACCCCCTGATACCAAGCCGGCCAGAACTGCATTCCTGTGTATTCCTGCTCAAAAAAAGAAAGAAAAAGAGCCCTGAGCAGAGAGTTATTTCTAGGGCTGTCAACTTCTCCTTGGGAAATCCCTGGAGATTTGAGGTGTAGCCTGGGAACGGTGGAAGGGTGGATTTTGGGATGAGCCCCGTGGTGCAGAGTGTTAAAGCTGCAGTACTGCAGTCCTAAGCTCTGCTCACGACCTGAGTTCGATCCCCGGAGGAAGCTGGGTTTTCAGGTAGCCGGCTCGAGATTGACTCAGCCTTCCATCCTTCCGAGGTTGGTAAAATGAGGACCCAGCTTTCTGGGAGGAAAGTGTAGATGACTGGGGAAGGCAATGGCAAACCACCCCGTAAAAAGTCTGCTGCGAAAACGTTGTGAAAGCAACGTCACCCCAGAGTCGGAAACGACTAGTGCTTGCACAGGGGACCTTTCCTTTTCCTGGGAAACGTGGAAGGGTAGATTTTGGGGATGAGGTATATGATGCTGTAGAGGCCACCTTCTAAAGCAGCCATTTTCTCCAGGGGGGTAGGGTTGCCAATCCCCAGGAGAGGTCAGGGGATCCCCCAGTTTGGAGGCCTACTCCCCACTTCAGGGTCATCAAAAAGTGTGGGGGGGGATGTCTCCTGGCCACTCCATTATTCCCTATGGAGACGTATTACCACAGGGTATAATGGAAAATTGATCCATGGGTCTCTGGTGGGGGGCTGTTTTTTGAGGTAGAGGCATCAAATTTGCAGCATAGCTTCTGATGCCTCTCCACAAAGCACCCTCCAAGGTTCAACAGAATTGGACCAAGGGGTCCAATTCTATGAGCCTCAAAAGTAGGTGCCCCTATCCTTCATTATTTCCACTGGAGGGAAAGCATTTAAAAGGTCTGTGGTCCCCTTAAATCTGATGGCCAGAACTCCCTTTGGAGTTCAGTTGTGCTTGTCGCAACCTAGCTCCTGCTCCGCCCCTAAAGTCCCCAGATGTTTCTTGAATTGGACCTGGCAACCCTAGGGTCTCTGTCCTCTGGAGATCCATTGCAATTCCGGGGGATCTCCAGGCTTTACCTGGAGGTTGGCAACCTTCACACACACAATTTGGCCCCGAGCTATTCGGCAGACCCCTTTCCCTTTGGCACGAATCACTTCCCATTCTGTTTTGTTTTGCTTCTGCCGGCAGCAACCTTTCTGAAAACGCCGGCGCTGCCCCAAGGCCGGAGTAGAGGCTCTTAGGATAAAGGCCGGCTTCATTCCCTTCCCTTTTGCTCTCCCACTGCCCTCTTGGGCTTGCGTGAGCAGAGGGCTGGCAACAATGCTTGTTTCTTTTCAGTTTAGAGGAACTTCTTTGTAACCAGAGCTGTAGGTGGGGGGACGCACGGGACCCTTTGCACTTTGCCCAGCTCTGGCTCATTTCTTTGGAAGCCTCTGGACAAAACGCTCATTTCCTTCTCACACGGAGGGGCTAGAAACTTCCCACGCCAAGTGCTTTCCTTCTCTCTTCTGCTTTTGCTCTTCGGGCACAACAGTACTGTGGGAAGAAGTCTCTGGTCTCTTGGATAAGCCAGGATGTCCCTAATTTTAAACCCAGACGGGTAGCTGTGTTCCTTTCTTGCAGCAAATGTACACAACAGTCTAGGGCAGTGGTCCCGAATGTGGCGTCATGGCACCTGCTGACAACTTTCCTGGTGCCTCCCAATTGTTTTTAGAAAGGGAACCTAGTCAGGTTGGGCTGTTGACCAGCAAGGCTTCTGACTGGCCACTGCAGATTTGATTGGCTGTGGAGACTGTTTTTAAAATGTTGCTTTGGCAGCAGTTGCCACCACAACACAAGCATCTTCACTGCATGTGGGAAAGTAAACTATGGCAGCCATTTTGTGGCCAGCTATCTCCTGCAGCAGCCATTTTGTAGCTGTGCCCACCACAAACAGTGCGGAGGCAGTAGTGGGAGGGTTTTTAGTGTCCTGGCCCCACTGGTGGACCTCCTGATGGCACCTGGTTTTTTGACTACTGTGTGACACAGAGTGTTGGACTGGATGGACCATTGGCCTGATCCAACATGGCTTCTCATGTTCTTATGTGACACACAGTGTTGGACTGGATGGGCCATTGGCCTGACCCAACATGGCTTCTCTTCTGTTCTTACATCCACGCTGTCTGATTTCCAAAGGTGCCCACAGGCTCAAAAAGGCTGCAGACTAGGATTGGCAGGTCTGTATTGGAAAAAACCTGGAGGCTTTCCAGGTGGATCCAGGAGAGGGTGTGGTTTGGGGAAGGGAGGGGCCTCAGTAGGGTACAATGCCACAGACTCCTCCCTTCCAAGCAGCCATTTTCTCCAGGGGAGCTGATCTCTGCCAGCTGGAGATCAGTTGTAAAAGCGGAACATCTCCAGGCCCCACCTGGAGGCTGGCAACTCTACTGCAGACCCCTGGTGTAGCGGCACCTTTAAGAAGAACAATATGTATTCTCACATCTGTGCTCATGAGCCAGGCCAAACTTCATCAAATCCAGATGTCCCCTTCTTCCTCCAAATTCACATGCGCATATCCTTGAGGGAATCTTGGAAATGTGAAAGTCAAATCTAAGACTACTAGTTACAACTGTTTCCAAGAATGATCCTTCCCTAGTCAAAGAGGGAGTTGATCCCAAGAGCTTCACAGGCAGGGCGAGACCAAGCTTTCACACCGCTCCAGTTGAATTTTTAAAACTATAGAGAAGCTTAGAGGTGGAGCATCTGTTTTGCATGCAGAGAGTCCCTGGTTCAGTCCCCACCACCTCCAGAAAAAAGAACCCTAGGTTGCCAACTCTGGGTTGGGAAATACCTGGAGATTTGGGGGACTGCCCCTGGGAAGGGCAGGGGTTGGGGAGGGAAGGAACTTTGATGGGATACAACGCCACACAGTCCGTCTTCCAAATAGGGTTGCCAAGTCCAATTCAAGAAATATCTGGGGACTTTGGGGGTGGAGCCAGGAGACTTTGGGGGTGGAGCCAGGAGACATTAGGGGTGGAGCCAAGATCAAGGCTGTGACAAGCATAATTGAACAAAGGGAGTTCTGGCCGTCACATTTAAAGCACACCTTTTCAATTCCTTCCTTCCATAGGAAATAATGAAGGATAGAGGCACCTTCTTGTGGGGCTCATAGAATTCGACTCCCTGGTCCAATCTTTTTGAAACTTGGGGGGTATTTTGGGGAGAGGCACTAGATGCTATACTGAAAATTTGGTGCCTCTACCCCAAAAAACAGCCCCCTCAGAGCCCTAGATACCGGCTGATCAATTCTCCATGATTTTCTATGGGAATAAATCTCCATAGGGAATAACAGAGTTCCCAACAGACATTTCCCTCCCCTCCCCCTGCTTTCTGACGACCCTGAAGCGGGGGGGAGGGCCTCCAAATGGGGGATCCCCTGCCCCCACCTGGGGATTGGCAACCCTACTTCCAAAATGGCCGTTTTCTCCAGGGGAACTGATCTCTGTCACTTGGACATCAGTTGTAATCAGTGTTCCCCCTAAGCTGATTTAGTGTGAGCTAGCCCACAGTTTCTTTAGCCTCCAGCTCATATATTTTTGTCTTCACTAAGGAAAATGGCCCCTGTTAAATAGTGGGTTCGATACATGAAGAGGTGAGGTTGCAGTGATCAAAGCTCTTTATTGTAATCAGGGGTCCTTTCCTAGAAAAATAGGTAGTGGAGCTCATTGGCATAACTCATTAGATTATGATGCCCCCCCCCCAGCCAAAAGCAACCTGATGCAAGAAAGGAGAGCCCCGGGCAAGTGAGGCCTGCTTGGGCTGACTAGAGATCCAGCCAGCCCAAGCAGGCCTCACTCACCTGAAGAAGAAGAAGAAGATATTGGATTTATATCCCGCCCTCCACTCCAAAGAGTCTCAGAGCAGCTCACAATCTCCTTTCCCTTCCTCCCCCACAACAGACACCCTGTGAGGTAGATGAAGATATTGGATTTATATCCCGCCCTCCACTCCGAAGAGTCTCAGAGCGGCTCACAATCTCCTTTACCTTCCTCCCCCACAACAGACACCCTGTGAGGTGGGTGGGGCTGGAGAGGGCTCTCACAGCAGCTGCCCTTTCAAGGACAACCTCTGCGAGAGCTATGGCTGACCCAAGGCCATTCCAGCAGCTGCAAGCGGAGGAGTGGGGAATCAAAGAAGAAAGATATTGGATTTATATCCCACCCTCCACTCCAAAGAGTCTCAGAGCAGCTCACAATCTCCTTAACCTTCCTCCCCCACAACAGACACCCTGTGAGGTGGGTGGGGCTGAGAGAACTCTCCCAGCAGCTGCCCTTTCAAGGACAACCTCTGCCAGAGCTATGGCTGACCCAAGGCCATTCCAGCAGCTGCAAGCGGAGGAGTGGGGAATCAAAGAAGAAAGATATTGGATTTATATCCCACCCTCCACTCCAAAGAGTCTCAGAGCAGCTCACAATCTCCTTAACCTTCCTCCCCCACAACAGACACCCTGTGAGGTGGGTGGGGCTGAGAGAACTCTCCCAGCAGCTGCCCTTTCAAGGACAACCTCTGCCAGAGCTATGGCTGACCCAAGGCCATTCCAGCAGCTGCAAGTGGAGGAGTGGGGAATCAAACCCGGTTCTCCCAGATAAGAGTCCGCACACTTAACCACTACACCAAACCGGCACCTGGGGCTGTCCTGGGCTGCCCACCCCCATCAAAAGGCCAGCAAGCCACCCACCACCCAAAATCACATAAGAAGTGGAGAAAGGGTGGCACGGGTTTCTCCAGGGGTTAACGAGGGCTGCTGGGGGTGTGGCAAAACCCCTGCTGCCCACTCTCCTAATCCAGGGATTGTTATGCAGCTGCACTAGGCATCCCAAATCCCCCGCTTTTCCTGGTGACCCCCGATTTGATGCCTTCTTCTCCCGCTAGCCAAAACCCTGGAAAGCGGGAGGGAATGGCGGCCCTTCCCACCCAGCCCTGATCTCAGCACCTTTTCCTTGCCCTGCCCTTCCCACCCAGCCCCGATCGCAGCAGCCTTTCTTCAGTTTTCCCAGGGTGCTTCCTGTCCCAATCAGCTGGCTGGCGGCGGAGGGGGGAGAGAGGGAGCCCCGCCTGCAAAGGACCATGTGCCTTTGCACCTCCAGAGGCTTGACTTGAAAGGCTTCTATTTAAAATGGTGTGTCTGTGTGTGTTTCTGTGAAGAAGCTGGCAGCAAATGGTGAGTTGAGAGGCTGATCCGCTGCTTCAGACTGGCCAGAAGGGGGGGGGGGGGAGAGGGAAACGTTTTCATTATTTCCTATGTGATCGATTCTCATAGGGTATAATGGGGAATTGTTCTGGAGGTTTCGGGGGCTCTGGGGGAGCTGTTTTTTGAGGTAGAGGCACCAAATTTTCAATATAGTATCTAGTGCCTCTTCCCAAAGTACCCCCCAAGTTTCAAAACGATTGGACCAGGGGGTCCAATTCTATGAGCCCCAAAAGAAGGTGCCCCTATCCTTCATTATTTCCTATGGAAGAAAGACATTTAAAAAGGTGTGCTGTCCCTTTAAATGTGATGGCCAGAACTCTCTTGGAGTTCAATTATGCTTGTCACACCCTTGTTCCTGGCTCCGCCCCCAGTGTCTCCTGGCCCCACCCCCAAAGTCTCCTGGCTCCACCCACAAAGTCCCCAGATATTTCTTGAATTGGACTTGGCAACCCTAAGCTGCACCTACTATTCAATGGACAAGGTAGGTGGGAAGGAGGAGGTGGAACTCTCAGAAAGGTTCAGGGAGCTGGGCTCCTGTGAGCTCCTGCTGAATCTGAGGCCTGATCGTAATGACAGTATGGCAAAAGTTAAACTAAGACTACTGAACGGGGCCAAATATATACTCTGCAAAGTTCCTACTCCAGCGTGACATTGGGTCATTTAAACTAGCAGAGGCTTGGTGATTGGTCCAGGGGAGCAGAGATTTGGATCCTGCTTCCCATTGTTTCCCAGTCCCCACGCTCAGTCCTTAAGGCTCCAGTGAGCCAGGCAGGAACTACCTATTAACATAAAGTCCGCATACATAACAGCCCCAGAGCAAACTCAGTTAGGCAGCAGCTCACAACTTTAATGCCAGCAGCAGCTCATAAAGCAGAATTGTTGCTCACAAGACTCCGCAGTTTAGAGCAGAGTTGTCAAACTCATTTGTTGTGAGGGCCAGAAATGACATAAATGAGACCTTGCTGGGCCGAGCCATGTGGGATTGGGCCGAGCCATGTCAAGCTAGGCCATGTGTGTACCTATATAAGAAGAAGAAGAAGATATTGGATTTCTATCCCGCCCTCCACTCCGAAGTGTCTCAGAGCAGCTCACAATCTCCTTTACCTTCCTCCCCCACAACAGACACCCTGTGAGGTAGATGAAGATATTGGATTTATATCCCGCCCTCCACTCCGAAGCGTCTCAGAGCGGCTCACAATCTCCTTTCCCTTCCTCCCCCACAACAGACACCCTGGGAGGTGGGTAGGGCTGGAGAAGGCTCTCACAGCAGCTGCCCTTTCAAGGACAACCTCTGCCAGAGCTATGGCTGACCCAAGGCCATGCTAGCAGGTGCAAGTGGAGGAGTGGGGAATCAAACCCGGTTCTCCCAGATAAGAATCCGCGCACTTAACCACTACACCAAACTGGCTCTAGGTAGCAAAGATATACATTTTATAAAGAACACAGACAAACCCAAATATATATTTTTTAAAAAACTTAAAACATGCTTAAAATGTTAGCACTCATTGGTCTTAAAGATGCTTTCTTTGTATTTCTCCCATGGGATCCAGGGAACTGGGCAAAGGAAGCTCTGGCTCTTTCCTTCCTTCCCCAGGGGACTGGGGTGGGTGGGGAGGAGCCTCAACCAATAGAAGGAAGAGAGGCTTGGCTCAGTAGTTCTGCTGTGCAATTGTGAGAGCCTGGAAAACCAAGCTCCGTCTCCCCCGACTTCCTCCCCAAGGGAGGAGCCTCAACCAATGGAGAAAATAGAGGTTTTGCTCTGTAGCTCCTGTGCAATTGAACAAACCTTGCAAAGCAAGCTGTGATGCAGGAGGAAACAGAAGAGAGGGAGAAGGAAGCAGATGGCAGCCAGTTGCTCGGGGGCCTGATAGGAGCCCTCCGGGGGCCTGATTCGACCCCTGAGCTGCATGTTTGGCACTCCTGGTTTAGAGGGAGTATTGGTTGTAATCCCAGGAGATCTCCAACCACCACCTGGATGTTGGCAACCCTATGCGACCCGACACCACTGAGGTCCCATTCCTCTCTAAACCCTGCTTCCCCAGGCTCCACCACCCACAAATTTCCTGGAATTTCTCAACCAGGAGTTGGCAACCCAATCAGAATCGAGCAGAGCTTTGGTGCTGGCAGCCAGGCCTCGTGAGCGCCGCTTTTCTTTCCCCTCCTCCTGCTCTCTTTCCAGCGCTCCCCATCCCACTGCCCTGGACTCCCACGAATGTTGGCTGCCGCTCCCGTCCAGAGGACAAAGTACAGGAGTTTCTCATTAACCAGGGAAGAGTGCGGCTGCACTAATCCAGCTGCAGAGGCTCTGGGGTGGGAGGGGGCTGGGAGGCAAAAGGCTGCAGTGAACAGGAATGTTTCTGAGACACTGAAGGACTCTGCTGGGAGTTTCTGGGGTCTGTTTTGGAAAGAGGTTTCTTCCGCTATGGCAGACCAGTGGACCCTGCATACAGGAAGGGCAGGCATGGCTGCATTTGTGTTTTGCAGTTTGCAAAAATGGACAGACACGCCTTTGCTTGTGGTTCAGTGCAGGGCTTTTTGGGTAGGGAAAAAAACCCATCAGGAGCTCATTTGCATATTAGGCCATACCCCCTGCCATCACCATTGTTTCACACAGGGCTTTTTTGTAGAAAGAGCCCAGGAGTGACTTATTTGCCGCACCCCCTGATGCCAAGTCAGCCAGAACTGTGTTCCTGGGCGTTCCTGCTTTAACAAAATGAAACAAAACACTGGTTCAGTGGAAGAACCTCTACTTTGCATGCAGAAGGTCCTGGATTCAGTCTCCAGCAGTGTTCCCTCTAAGCTGAGTTAGCATGAGCTAGCTCACAGATTTTTAGCCTCCAGCTCACACATTTTTGTCTTAGCTCAGGAAAAATGGCCCCACAATAATTTATGCAATAGCTCACAACCTTTAACGCCAGTAGCTTACAACTTTCATGCCAGTAGCTCACAAAGTAGAATTTTTGCTCACAAGACTCTGCAGCTTAGAGGGAACATTGGCCAGAATCGTCAGTTGCGAGGACTGGGAAGGAGGTGATGTGACTTTGACCGGAGACCCTAGAGAGCTGTTGCCAGTCTGAATAGACAAGACTGGTTTTGATGGACCAGTGTAAGACAGCTTCCTATGTACTATTTTTTTGCCTGGAAGTAGGGTTGCCAATCCACAGGTGAGGGCAGGGAATCCCCCGGTTTGGAGGCCCTCCCCCCGCTTCAGGGTCATCAGAAAGCGGAGCGGGGGGGGGAGGGAAATGTTTGCTGAGAACTCTATTATTCCCTATGGAGACTTATTCCCATAGGAAACAATGGAGATTTGATCTGCGTGTATCTGGGGCTGTGGGGAGGTTGTTGTTTGAGGTAGAGGCACCAAATTTTCAGCATAGCATCCAGTGCCTCTCCACAAAATACCCCCTAAGTTTCAAAAGGATTGGACCAGGGGGTCCAATTCTTTGAGCCCCAAAAGAAGGTGCCCCTATCCTTCATTAATTCCTATGGAAGGAAGGCATTTAAAAAGTGTGCGGTCCCTTTAAATGTGATGACTGGAACTCCCTTTGGAGTTCAATTATGCTTGTCACATCCTTGCTCCTGGCTCCACCCCATTGTCTCCTGGCTCCACCCCCAAAGTCCCCAGATATTTCTTGAATTGGATTTGGCAACCCTGCCTGGAAGGGGAGTGAGGATATTTCAGCAATATTGGTTGGGTGTTCAACCATCTCCAGCTTCAGAACAGTATAGAGGGAATGGCTCCAGTGTCTATATGTGAGGCAATCTGACAGACAAGTTTGTGGGGAGAACTGAATTTATTCATGAGGGTTGTATTTTTTTAATAATACATATATCAAGGTCATGCCAATCCAATCTTGTTTTTAAATTTAAAAACAGTCAAATGCAACATTAAAAACAGTATTTGCTGCAATTTACTTGATTTAAAAAATATATATATGTGTGTTGTTTATTGTCCACATTTCTCACTGGGACTCAAGGAGTGGATCAGTATAATTAACAGGATGGGATATTAAATGAACAATGAAATAGGATAAGGGATATAGAATCAACCAGATGATTGGATAAATACAGGGCTTTTTTGCAGCAGGAGCTCCTTTGCCTATTAGGCCACAAACCCCTGTAGCCGATCCGTCAAGAGCTTACAGGGCTCTTAGTGCAGGCCTGCTGTAAGCTCCAGGAGGATTGGCTACACCAGGGGTGTGTGGCCTAATAAGCAAAGGAGTTCCTGCTACAAAAAAAAAGCCCTGGATAAACATCTGGAGCAGAGGCCTATCAGTGGTTATTAGCCACAAGGTATGGAGGGAAAACTGATGTAACAAACACAAATTTGAGCAGCCTTCAGAGGATGGTGGAAGACAGGAGGGCCTGGCGTGACTTTGTCCATGGGGTCACAAAGAGTCAGATTCGACTGTGCGACTGAACAACAAATAGAGGGAAAACTCTGTCTGGGGCAAGTAATGCTATGTATTTTTGGTGCTGGGAGAGGGGAACAGTCTTTCCCATCACCCATTGCCTGGTCCTTTTTGCTGGAGATGCTGGGGATTGAACCTGGGACCTTGTGCATGTCGAGCAGATGCTCTGCCACTGAGCCGCGGCCCTCCCTCCTAACATACTGACAGATGACTTGGGTGAAGTCAGTTTGGAGAGGGGAGGGACAGCAGCATATAATGCTGTAGAGTCCACTCTCCGAAGTAGCCATTTTCTGAAGAGGAACTGATTTTGGCCATCTAGAGACAGAATCATAGAGTTGGAAGGGGCCCTGCAGGCCATCTAGTCCAACCCCCTGCTCAGTGCAGGAACAGCCTTAAGCAGAGGTAGCCAAACTGCAGCTCGGGAGCCACACGTGGCTCTTTCACACATGTTGTGTGGCTCTCAAAGCCGCCCCCCCCCCTGTCGACTGGCTTTGAGAAGGCATTTGTAAATGACTTCTCCAAACCAAGCCAACCAATGGCTTGGGAAATGAAATCAAAGCTAAAGTTGCTTTCTTTCCACCTCTCCCTCCCTGCCCCCCATCTATTTGCCTGCCTGCCTTCCAGCTCTCAAGCATCTGACATTTATTCTACGTGGCTCTTACATTAAGCGGGTTTGGCCAACCTTGGTCTAAGCGTCGCCGACAAGCATTCGTCCCGCCACTGCTTAAAGACTGCTAGCGAGATCAATTGTAATAGCAGGATCTTTCCAAGTGCCACAGAGGTTGGCAACCCAGTCAGTGGGGGGATAATGCCGTAGAGTCCACCCTCCAAGGCAGTCGTTTTCTGTCACCTGGAGATCAGCTGTGATTCCAGGATATCTCCAGGTGCTACCTGGAAGTTGGCAAGTCAGGATTCAGCCCCAGAATGTTGCTTTGTATGAAAGGCGGGCCAGTCTATGCTGAACAGACAGAACACCTGGATCCTGTCGGAGGAGGTGCCAGGCATTAAAGGAGGAACGCTATGTTTGCATTCCCCCATCAAGTAATCCTCTTAGTGTGTTCATGAAGGTCCCAGGTGCTATCTTGTTTCTCTGTGGGCAGTCAGGGCAGGAAACCGACTTCAATCCAATTTCTAAGCAGCTTTGTGTGCAGAGTGGCAAGCTGCAGCACTGCACTCCAAGCTCTGCTCACGACCTGAGTTCGATCCCGGCGGAAGCTGGGTTCAGGTAGCCGGCTCAAGGTTGACTCAGCCTTCCATTCTTCCGAAGTCAGTAAAATGAGTCCCCAGCTTGCTGGGGGGAAAGTGTAATTGCCTGGGGAAGGCCATGGCAAACTACCCTGCAAAAAGTCTGACGTGAAAACATCATAAGAACATAAGAGAAGCCATGTTGGATCAGGCCAATGGCCCATCCAGTCCAACACTCTGTGTCACATAAGAACATAAGAGAAGCCATGTTGGATCAGGCCAATGGCCCATCCAGTCCAACACTCTGTGTCACATAAGAACATAAGAGAAGCCATGTTGGATCAGGCCAATGGCCCCTCCAGTCCAACACTCTGTGTCACATAAGAACATAAGAGAAGCCATGTTGGATCAGGCCAGTGGCCCATCCAGTCCAACACTCTTGTGTCACATAAGAACATAAGAGAAGCCATGTTGGATCAGGCCAATGGCCCATCCAGTCCAACACTCTGTGTCACATAAGAACATAAGGGAAGCCATGTTGGATCAGGCCAATGGCCCATCCAGTCCAACACTCTGTGTCACATAAGAACATAAGAGAAGCCATGTTGGATCAGGCCAATGGCCCATCCAGTCCAACACTCTGTGTCACACAGTGGCCAAAATACACCAGGTGCCATCAGGAGGTCCAGAACTCCAGAAGCCCTCCCACTATGCCCCCTCAAGCCCAAGGATACAGGGCATCACTGCCCCAGAAAGAGAGTTCCAATGATAAGCTGTGGCTAATAGCCACATCATGCACCTCTACTCCATATGCTTATCCAATCCCCTCTTGAAGCTGTCTACATCATGATGTCACCCCATGGGTTGGTAATGACTTCATGCTTGCAGAGGGGACTAACTTTATAGGCATTCCCATCAGTTGCCAGCCTCCAGTTGGGGCCTGGAGGTCTCCCAGATTGATAATTGATTTCCAGACGACAGAGACCAGTTCCCCTGGGGGTGGGGGATATGGCCACTTTGGAGGGTGGAGTCTGTGGCATTATCCCCTACTGAGATCCCTCCCCTCCCCAAGCTCCACCCCCAGATCCCTGGGGATTTCCCAGTCTGGCACTGGGAACCCTGTGATGCCAAGAAGCTTGCAAGTTTGGGTGGAACCAAATCATGAAACAAACAAAAGCCCGCACTTTGAGGAACAGTGTCGATTAATTTAATCAGTTCATTAACTGGTTAAAAGCCTAGCTCTTAAGCCATGGGGGGGGGGGTTGTTTGTTTAAAGCATCAGTCCTTTGACAAGCCCGCTAAAGCCTATCCGGAGCTTTCTTTTCCCAATAAAGCAAGCGGCAAGGGAGTCCGTTGTGAAACTTTTGTGGGAATCTGTGAAACTGACCCCGTATGGACAGCTGCGTCCCATAAAGCTGGGCAGTAAAATGCCTCCCGGACTCCTAAGGGGCCCTTGAGCTCAGCAGTGTGAGCTCCCCAACTCGACACTTGCCTTACATATGGCTTTGACTGACACCACAGAAGGCGGGGGGGGGGGGTGGAAATTCTGCTTTGGAAAGAATTAAACGCCTGGCTGGGTGTGTGAATAGGGTTGCCAAGTCCAATTCAAGAAATATCTGGGGACTTTGGGGGTGGAGCCAGGAGACATTGGGGGGCAGAGCCAGGAACAAGGGTGTGATAAGCATCATTGAACTCCAAGAGAGTTCTGGCCATCATATTTAAGGGGACCACACATCTTTTTAAATGCCTTCCTTCCATAGGATATAATGAAGGATAGGGGCACCTTCTTTTGGGGCTCATAGAATTGGACCCCCTGGTCCAATCATTTTGAAATTTGGGGGGTATTTTGGGGAGAGACACTGGATGCTATGCGGAAAATTTGGTGCCTCTACCTCAAACAACAGCCCCCCCGCCAGAGCTCCAGATACCTGCAGATCAATCCTCCATTATTTCCTATGGGAATAAGTCTCCATAGGGAATAATAGAGTTCACAGCAGAGCCTTCAAACCAAGGGATTCCCTGCCTCCACCTGGGGATTAGCAACCCTGTGTGTGAAAGAGAGGGGCATGCTTTATGGTATATATATATATATATATATATATATATATATATATATATATATATATATATATATATATTTTTTTTTTTTTAAAAAGAAGAGTTGGGGGGAAATGAGTGGAAGAGGAAAATAGCATAGCAAAATCTTTCTGTTATCCCCGGCCATCTGCCCACGGGGAGGCTGGTGGGAGGAGGTTAACCTGGCAGGATTTGATTTCCTGCTGCAGCCTTGTGTTTTATCAACCCCCCGGTGAAGCGTGGGCATGAAGGCCGACCCAGTGGGGGATGATGAAGGGCTTTTGCCTCCAAACTGCCACATCAGCAGCTGGGGGACCACGAGCTCCTGAGCCACGTGGAGATGGCAGCAGAGAACAGATTGTCTCCTGGCTACATCCCCGAGCCCCTCCCAAGCACAGCTAAGCAAAGTCCTTGGACCTGGGGCGGGAGGGAGAAGGAGGGGTGGCTTTGGGGCTCTGAGAGAGAAGGATCCACTCTCCGGCTGGATTGGGTCCCAGCCAGAGCCAGGGAAAAAGCAAAGCCAAGGATGAGTGATTGTGAAGAACCCAGTTCCAGAAGGCAGACTTTTTTCTAATCACTGGCCTGCTAGATTCTTGGCGGCCTGCCTCACTATTTATGAATGGGTGGGGGGAGTGGAATGGAATCAAATGGGTCCCTCCCGCTCACCCATTAACAGCTGGCGACCCTGGAGTCCTTTGGCTGGGAATTATTTAGGTCAAGCTGGCTGATGCAATGCAAAACTCCCCCTGAGGAACTGCACGGCCGTTCTCACGCTGGCAGGCTTTTCAAAGAAGCCTGCAAATGACCCCATCAAGGGAGCAGGGAGGCCTGGATTCAGATAGGAGGAGGAGGAGGTGGTGGTGGTGGTGGTGGTGAGGAGGAGGAGATGGATGGATGGATGGATTTATACCCCACCCTTCACTCTGAATCTCAGAGTCTCAGAGAGGCTTGCAATCTCCTTTATCTTCTTCCCTCGCAACAGACACCCTGTGAGGTGGGTGGGGCTGAGAGAGCTCTCCCAGAAGCTCCCTTTCAAGGACAGATCTGCAAGAGCTATGGCTGACCCAAGGCCATCCCAGCAGGTGCAGGTGGAGGAGTGGGGACGCTACACCAAACTGGCTCTAAAACTGAATGCCTAGCCAGCCCAAGCAGGCCTCGCTCGCGCGAGGCTCTCTTTTCTTGCCTCGGATTGCTTTTGGCTGCTGGGGGAGCAGCATATGCTAATGATTTATGCTAATGAGTTCCACCATCTATTTTTCTACAAAGCGACCCCTGGGCCACACATCCTGATGTAGCCAATCCTGCTGGAGCTTACCAGGGTTGGATCTAGGGGCGGGGGGGGGGGGGCAGAGGGGATGTTTTGCTCCCGGCGCTGCCATGGGGGGGGGGTGCCAAATTGGGCGCCTCCCCCTCCAGGGAGCGGGGAGAAAGATCAGCTTCTTTTGCACTGGAATCCCTTCCCTTGTCTCCCCCGCAGCGATACAGGAATGCAATAATCGCTCCCTCCCAGCTGCTTTTCTTCTCTCCTCCCCGCTGGCCACCCCAGCCCCTCCCACTGGCGCCTGGTCATACACATAACCGGTTGTGTGTGTTGGGGTGGTAGGGACGGAGGGAGGAATCTCACAGGCTATCTCCTCCCCCCTTCAGAAGTGCCCCCCAAAAACCCAGCTTCTGCTCTGCATGAAAAAAGCCCTTTGCCGGCAGTTTGACAATCGCAGTTCATTCGTGCAGCTCATCAAAGTAAAGCAGGTGAGAAAAAAATCCAATCTGACCATTTGCTGCTACTGAAACAGAGAAGAAAAAGAAGAGTTGCTTTCTCTATTCCACCTCTGGGATTCTTCCCTAAACAAGACCCGCTCGCTCTCTCCAAGACCCCCACCCTCTGTCCCTCCATCCTTTCCAGACTTAGAGCCAACAAGCCCGAAGGGAAGATCATGGACATGCTGGTAGGAGAGTCTCAAAGAAGTCAGTGATTGACTTGCATTGGAGTAAGTTTTTAGGGGAAAGTCGGATCTACACGGATCTTCATGAATTCATATGATTTTTACATTGAAATGAAATCAAACCACTATTATTCTGTAGATCCTGTCTTAGACTATAGGCAGGACCACAAAAATCATGCCTCCACGGATTCGTGGCGCCTCACCAGTGCAAAAACAGGGTTCCAAAGCACGGATCCTCATGAATTTGTATGATTTTTACTGTGAAATGAAATCAAACCACCATCATGCTGTAGATCCTGTCTTAGACTATAGGCAACACCAGAAAAATCATGCCACCATGAATCTGTGGCGCCACAACAGTGGGAAAACATGTTTCCAAACCACGGATCCTCATGCACCCCAGAAATTGTAGATCCACAGCTTCGTGGCAGCACCATGCACCAAAAACTTGGTTTTGAACCACAGATCCTCATGGATCCTCATGATTTTTGCTTTGGATCTCCCCAAGCTAACTATCCAATCACATATCATGTCCATGGGCAGAGTTTGCACCCCAGAAATTGTAGATCCACAGCTTCGTGGCAGCACCATGGACCAAAAACTTGGTTTTGAACCACATATCCTCATGGATCCTCATGATTTTTGCTTTGGATCCCCCCAAGCTCACTATCCAATCACATATCATGTCCATGGGCAGAGTTTGCACCCCAGAAATTGTAGATCCACAGCTTCATGGCAGCACCATGGACCAAAAACTTGGTTTTGAACCACATATCCTCATGGATCCTCATGATTTTTGCTTTGGATCCCCCCAAGCTCACTATCCAATCACAAATTATGTCCATGGGCAGAGTTTGCACCCCAGAAACCGTGGATCCACAATTTCTGTGGTGCAGACAATGCCCATGGAGATGATATAAGAATTGATGGTGTGCTTCAGGGGATCCAAAGCAAAAATCATGAGGATCCATGAGGATCTGTGGTTTGGAAACATGTTTTTCCACTGTTATGGCACCACAGATTCGCGGAGGCATGATTTTTTTGGTCCTGCCTATAGTCTAAGACAGGATCTACAGAATAATAGCGGTTTGATTTCATTTCAATGTAAAAATCATATGAATTCATGAAGATCTGTGTAGATCCGACTTTTACCCAGACCAAGTTTTTAGAGTATCCAGTTGCAATAGGGTTGCCAATCCCCAGGTGGGGGCAGGGGATCCCCCGGTTTGGAGGCCCTTCCCCCGCTTCAGGGTCATCAGAAAGCGGGGGGAGGGGGGGAAATGTCTTCTGGGAACTCTATTATTCCCTATGGAGATTTATTCCCATAGAAAATCATGGAGAATTGATCCATGGGTATCTGGGGCTCTGGGGGGGCCTGTTTTTTAAGGTAGAGGCACCAATTTTCAGCACAGCATCTAGTGCCTCTCCCCAAAATATCCCCCAAGTTTCAAAATGATTGGACCAGGGGGTGCAATTTTTGAGCCCCAAAAGAAGGTGCCCCAATCCTTCATTATTTCCTATGGAAGGAAGGCATTGAAAAGGTGTGCCGTCCCTTTAAATGTGATGGCCAGAACTCCCTTTGGAGTTCAATTATGCTTGTCACAGCCTTGATCTTGGCTCCACCCCTAATGTCTCCTGGCTCCACCCCCAAACTTGGCAACTCTAAGTTGCAAACTCTTTGCATTTTCGCTTACTTGTCCCTTGCAATCCTTAGTTCTTCCCCCTTTTTCTCTCTTTGCCAAAATACAAGCTGTTACCTCCTCCATTGGGGCAGAGACTTGCCTTATGTTAGTCTGTACAGCACCCTGTACAGGAACAAAACTATGAATATTATTACCAGTTTTCCTTTCCCAAGGTGAGAAGCTCTCTAAATTTTATACTGGCTTGTAAGAAAATCCCACTGAATTTAATGAAACTAGAGGAGAGGGAACCTAAAATTGCAGCTGAGAGTCCTGGACCTTTACTCAGAAGTTCCACATAGTTCAGCATTTAGTATCACGTATGTATGCTTGGGACTGTGGCCTTCGTTGCTGCAGATCCCAAACAGTTTATGCACTTAAAGAAATGCAAACAGCTGTCAGATCCCTGGAAAGAAATGCATGCCATATTGAGAAGAGAAAACCAACCCGGGTTTTTGTCTTACTGTTCAGGTGAAGATCCTGTGAATTTAGGGGGAGGGATTTGTGAGTTTCTTGCATTGTGCAGGGAGTTGGACTAGATGACCCTGGAGGTCCCTTCCAACTCTAGGATTCTATGATTCTAGGTTCTTATCCTTTCGCCACTGCTGCACAACTCTAGAGAAGGGAATTTAAACTTTAAACCCCTTCTCTGATGTGGCACTGGAGAGGGGCGCCCAAAGTTAGTTTTGAATGGGCTCAAAACGCTCTAGGGCAGCCCCGCTGAGGCTTCCCCTCCCCATACAAACACCTGATGGGGTGTTTAAATGGAGTGTATGTGTCAGATAGCCCACGGGTCTCTTCATTTTTTGAGTGGGGGTGCCATTTTTTGGTTTTGCCCCCCCCCCCTCAAAAATATGTAGACCCGGCCCTGGAGCGTACAGTAGACCCTGTACTAAGAGCCCTGCAAGCTCCAGGAGGATTGGCTACATCAGGGGGCGTGCCCTAATATGCAAAGGAGTTCCTGCTATTTTAAAATAGCCCTATATAGAGTTATCCATATTAGGCTTGTCACCAAGTCCCTTCTGGCCATCGGTGGGGGGAGGGGGAGCAGGGTTGCCAGATCCAGGTTGGGAAATTGCTGGAGATTTAGGGGTGGAGCCTTCGGAGGACGGGGACCTCCATGGGGTACAGTGCCACAGAGTCCACCCTCCAGAGCATCTCTTTTCTCCAGGCAAATTGATCTCTGCAGTCTGGAGATGAGATGTAATTTCAGGGGATCCCCAGGTCCCACTTGGACACTGGCAAAGATGCAAATGGGAGCGAGGATAAGGCTTAGAGTCGAGGGAGGGAGGGAGGGAGGGAAGGAAGGAAGGAAGGAAGGAAGGAAGGAAGGAAGGAAGGAAGGAAGGAAGGAAGGAGAGGGAGGAAGGAAGGAAGGAAGGAAGGAAGGAAGGAAGGAAGGAAGGAAGGAAGGAAGGAAGGAAGGAAGGAGAGGGAGGAAGGAAGGAAGGAAGGAGAGGGAGGAAGGAAGGAAGGAAGGAAGGAAGGAAGGAAGGAAGGGAGGGAGGGAGGGAGGGAGGGAGGGAGGGAGGGAATCAGAACAGCTCTGCTGTATCAGACCAATGCTTCCTGTAGTCCAGTATCCCACAGCAAGCCCATAAGCAAGAACATGAAGGTCAAGGCTTCCATGCCCCCCTCCCCGGTCATAGCAGACAGCATTCAGAGACACACTACCTCTAATTATGGAGGTTCCATTTCACCCCTATGGCTATCTGATGAAGCTGTTCTCTCTTGTGAAGACTTTATACCAGGGGCGGTCAAACTATGGCTTAGGAGCAATATGTGGCTCTTTCACACACATTGTGTGGCTCTCGAAGACCCAACCACCCCATTGGTCCGGATGGCGAAGTCATTTGTCTTTAAATCACTTTCTCCACCAAATCACCCGATGGCTTGGAAAATTCATTTAAAGTTAAAGTAGCTTTCTTTCCACCTCTCCCTCCTCCCCCCATCTATTTGCCTTCCTTTCTTCCACATCTTCCTCCCTCCCCCCATCTATTTTCCTTCCTTCCTTGTTTCTCTCAAACAGCTGATGTTCTTGTTTTGCGGCTCTCAAACATCTGACATTTATTCTATGTGGCTCTTACATTGTGCAAGTTTGCCCCCCCCCCGCTTTATACCATTGCACTGGATTCCCCTAAGGTGTCTGATTGGCTATTATGGGATGGAGGATGCTGGACTAGATGGGCCATTGGCCTCCCAAGAAAGTAACAATTTCTTGAGGAGAACTGGCGGACAATTTGGGCAATGGAAGCCTATTTTCAGCATGGTTTTTCGGCCATGGAGCATCCGCAGGTTCCCCGCAAGTTAACTGGCTTCAGACTCTCTGTTGCAATCAGCTTGCTGGCGTCCAGAGTTTCCCATCCTCTGAATGCATTATGCTTGAGGCTTCTAGGAAACAGAGATCTGATTCTCAGATATTAATTTCTTCCTGTGTTCTCATGCTGCTGGCTTGCCCTTGTTTCTCTGGAAACTTTGATCCATCCTTCTTTCAGCTGTGGCGGCCTACCTGCAAAAACATGACTCAGCTCCAAGAACAATGATTCAGCAGAAGCTTGGAACTTGGCTCTTGTCAAGGAGATCGATGGATGGTTGATTCTTTCCATTAGTGACCTTAAGTGAATGGATCCTCTTCGATGGTTCAGTGTAGCCCACATTCCCTGCTGACCCAATTATGGCCTGATTCATCCCTTACAGAAATGCCACTTCCCCAGGGCTACCGAGGTTAGTGGGGCTGGAAATAGCCGGGGCCAAATCTGTAAATCAATGGATCGAGGACCTTGAAACTTTTATCAGTATTTCAACACATGGAATACAGATGGCAACCGCATACGGTTTTATTTTGAGATCTTTGGAAATCGTTTATAGAAGCTTCGGTGTAGATGTTTGAGAGCCACAAGACATGAATGTCAGATGTTTGAGAGGTGGCAGGCAGGCAGGAAAATAGATTGGGGAGGGAGAGGTAGAAAGAAAACAACTTTAAACGCATTCTCCAAGCCACTGGCTGGCTTGGCTTGGAGAAGTGATTTAAAGAGACAAATACCTTCTCCAAGCCAACCGACGGGGCAGCAGGGGCTTCAAGAGCCACATGTGGCTCCCGATCCAGTTTGCCCACCCCTGGTCTGAAGCAATAGAACAAAAAACTTATACATGAAAGCTTATACCCAGCCAGAATTAAACTTCACGGGTCTTAAAGGTGCCACTGGGGACTCCCACCATTTTTCCTTGTAGCAATAGTAAGGGTACGGAGGATCCATTTCCTCGGATCATCAGTTCTTAACTCCCAGGAAATCCAGTTCCATGCTTTCCTCTTGCCTGTTCTCCCGCCCAAACAAAAGGATCTCTTTCTGGTGCTTGTGATGCCCAGACCTCCCACAACTTGTCCGCAGGAAACTGAAATTTAATTTGCAGCACAGTCCAAAACTTTCTAAACAAGAGTCTGCGTTCCAGCTGTACGGGACACAGAGCATCACCAACAGCAGCCAAAAATCCCTGTTCTTTGTCACTGTTACCAGCAAGGAGCGGTTTGCTTTTTGAGCCCATACCAAATGCATCTCTCTGCCGGTCCCCATTAAGAAGCTTTAATCTCTCTTTAGCCAGCAGGAACTGTTTTAATGGAGGTATCCAGTGCACAGTCTTGGCTGCTGGCCCTCAAGTATAAGGGAACCAGATCCACATCGCATTTACGAGAGGTCCTCTCGTAAATCTGCGCTACCCACAGCAAGGAGAGGGGGACTCAGATTTCGACCTGCATGAACCAGGAAGAGTATTGACCAAACTGGTTGGCAACCTGCTGGCTTCATTCTCACAACCCAGCTCCATTGAGGGGAAGGGACAGACATTCCCTCCCTGTTGTTACAGATGATGTGTGGTGATCCCCTACAGTTGCCAACTTCCTGGTGAGATCCACGAAGTTAGAATACAAAGAAAGGAAACGTAACCATGGGAAATTACTGCTTTCCTTGATATCCATCAATAATGCATAAAGCAACAACACAATCTTGTCGGCAGATTCGTATGCCGGCTTCCAGTTGACATGTCTTCTCTATATCTCTGTGCAGTTCATAGAATCATAGAGTTGGAAGGGACCTCCCGGGCCATCTAGTCCAACACCCTGCACAATGCAGGAAACTCACAAATACCTCCCCCTAAGTTCACAGTTCTTCATTCCTGTCAGATGGCCATCTAGCCTCTGTTTAAAAGCCTCCAAGGAAGGGGAGCCCACCACCTCCTGAGGAAGCCTAACATATCCCAACAGGGATTATATAATAGTGTGGGTTCAACGCAAGGAAGAGGCGAGTTGGTGGCTCAGTGGTAGAGCATCTGCTTGGGAAGCAGAAGGTCCCAGGTTCAATCCCTGGCATCTCCAAAAAAGGGTCCAAGCAAATAGGTGTGAAAAACCTCAGCTTGAGACCCTGGAGAGCCGCTGCCAGTCTGAGAAGACAATACTGACTTTGATGGACCAAGGGTCTGATTCAGTATAAGGCAGCTTCATATGTTCATATGTGGTAGTGATCAGAGCTCTTTAGAGCCAGTTTGGTGTAGTGGTTAAGTGCGTGGACTCTTATCCAGGAGAACCGGGTTTGATTCCCCACTCCTCCACTCACAGTTGCTGGAATGGACTTGGGTCAGCCATCACTCTCGCAGAGCTGTCCTTGAAAGGGCAGCTGCTGTGAGAGCCCTCTCAGCCCCACCCACCTCACAGGGTGTCTGTTGTGGGGGGAGAAGGTATAGGAGATTGTAAGCCACTCTGAGTCTCTGATTCAGAGAGAAGGGCGGGGTATAAATCTGCAGTTCTTCTATTCTTTATTTAGGTACAGCATGGCAAAGGGCTGCGCTCAAAAGACTGGAGAACTGGGCCAACGGGGCCAACCTCAGGGTTCCCACGCAAGCCTGTCATTGGATCATTCAAACCAGCAGGGGGCCTGTGATTGGAGCAGGGCAGCAGGAACTTGAATCCTACAGCCCTTTGTTCCCGAGTCCCCAAGCTCAGTCTTACAGGCTCCAATGAGCCAGGCAGGAACGCCTTTCAATATACACGCTTAAATTCACATACACAACAGATTGAAACACCATTACAAAGTGCTTTGTGCTAGACCTATGAAATACGATAAAGTGCTATTAAATATCTCAAGTTCCAGTCCTCATTTCATTCCAAATTCAAGTAGATGTCTAATGCAGCCCCTGGCAGGTATGCCAGCTTGTGAAGCTGTTTCCCAATCCTGCTTTCTCAAAAAGGCAGAATACAATCCAGTTCTATAAGTACAGAATTAATTGCTAATACATTGTGCGATTGCAATAAAAAAGACCAACGCCATGCTGGGTATTATTAGGAAGGGAACTGAAAACAAATCAGCCAGTATCATAATGCCCCTGTATAAACCGATGGTGCGGTCTCATTTGGAATACTGTGTGCAATTCTGGTCACCGCACCTCAAAAAGGATATTATAGCATTGGAAAAAGTCCAGAAAAGGGCAACTAGAATGATTACAGGCTTGGAACACTTTCCCTATGAAGAAAGGTTAAAACGCTTGGGGCTCTTTAGCTTGGAGAAACGTCGACTGCAGGGTGACATGATAGAGGTTTACAAGATTATGCATGGGATGGAGAAAGTAGAGAAAGAAGTCCTTTTCTCCCTTTCTCACAATACAAGAACTCATGGGCATTCAATGAAATTGCTGAGCAGTCAGGTTAAAACGGATAAAAGGAAGTACACTTCTTCACCCAAAGGGTGATTAACATGTGGAATTCACTGCCACAGGAGGTGGCGGCGGCTACAGGCATAGCTAGCTTCAAGAGGAGTTAGATAAAAATATGGAGCAGAGGTCCATCAGTGGCTATTAGCCACAGTGTGTGTATATATGTGTATATATATATATAAATTATTGGCCACTGTGTGATTCAGAGTGTTGGACTGGATGGGCCGTTGGCCTGATCCAACATGGCTTCTCTTATGTTCTTATGAAAGTATTACTACATTAGCAAGACTTTCATGTGTGTTAACAATTAATTCTGTCATGGCAATTTAATCCCCGTTGGGATATGAACGATATAGAGATACAGAGAAGACAGAAGTGTCAATTGGAAACTGACATAGGATACTGACAAGATTGTGTTTATGAATTTCAGGCTGATGCTGCTCGATGCATTCTTGATGCATTTATTCTGCTCAGGATATCGTACTTTCTCACGTGATTTTGGCAGTGTATCTCAAATACGTAGTGAGTGCATGTTAATGTAATTAGTAATTTTTCCACGGTTACATTTCCTTTTTTCAACCTCCCGATGAGGCCTGGAGATCTCCCAGAATTATAGTCAATCTCCATATATCAGAGATATTTTCACCTGGAGAAAATGGTTGCTTTGGAGGGTGGAATTTATGGTATATGCCCTGCTGAACTCACACCCCTCCTCAACCCTGCCTTACTCAGGGTCCCATTCCCAAATCTCCAGGAATATTCCAACCCAAACATGGCAACCCTCAATCCCCCAAGAGTACATCAGCCACTGGCCAACCCACTTGGTTCTACACACTATTGTTCAAATGCCCGAAGCATATACAATGTACAAATGACAAGGACACAATTAACAGAAGATAAAGGTGTCCCTATCCTTCATTATTTCCAATGGAGGGAAGGCATTTAAAAAGGTCCCTTTAAATGTGATGGCCAGAACTCCCTTTGAAGTTCAATTATGCTTGTCGCAGCCTTGCTCCTGGCGCCATCCTCAATGTATCCTGGCTCCACCCCCAACGTTCCCAGATATTTCTTGAACTGGACTTGGCAACCCTACTCCCCAGTGCCTAGAAAGCAGAACTGTAGCACCTTATAAAGGGCGTTCATTGGGTTGCAACTTGTTTAAATATACTGGTTTTACTGATTTTATTTGTACTTTCCTGTTGTATATCGCCTAGAGCCGGGCATCGACCGGAATGAGACCATTCGTCATCATCATCATCATCAATGGCATTATACTCCACTGAGCTTCTTCTCCTTCCCAAGCCTCTTTCCCAGGCTCCACCCCCAAATCTCCAGGAATTTCCCAACCCAGAATTGGCAACCCTGCCCCAAAGTGTGCCGGTGGAGCACTGGTATACCCTCCATCCTAATCAGAAGAAGAAGATATTGGATTTATATCCTGCCCTCCACTCCAAAGAGTCTCAGAGCGGCTCACAATCTCCTTTCCCTACCTCCCCCACAACAGACACCCTGTGAGGTAGATGAAGATATTGGATTTATATCCCGCCCTCCACTCCGAAGAGTCTCAGAGCGGCTCACAATCTCCTTTACCTTCCTCCCCCACAACAGACACCCTGTGAGGTAGATGAAGATATTGGATTTATATCCCGCCCTCCACTCCGAAGAGTCGCAGAGCGGCTCACAATCTCCTCTCCCATCCTCCCCCACAACAGACACCCTGTGAGGTGGGTAGGGCTGGAGAGGGCTCTCACAGCAGCTGCCCTTTCAAGGACAACCTCTGCCAGGGCTATGGCTGACCCAAGGCCATGCTAGCAGGTGCAAGTGGAGGAGTGGGGAAACAAACCCAGTTCTCCCAGATAAGAGTCCGCACACTTAACCACTACACCAAACTGGCTCTCCTAATCAGAGATAGATGGCCCATAAAATCATGCAGGCGTTGCCTCTCCCTTCTCTGTTCCGTTTTCTTTCTCTTCCAAATGCCCCTTGTATAAAGCACTTTAAAGAAGCTTATGTTGCTCTTTTGTTACATTTCCGTTGCTCCAGATAGGTTGCATTCTACTTACTCATTGTTTCCATTATATTTATGGGGGTTGATCTGTGTTTGCATTTCTCCCACTTAGCCTGGTTATCACACTGGCTGGATGTATGGCGTATTACTCTGTTTAGATGCATATCTCTTTAATCAGATTTATACCCCTGTAGGCAACGAAGACCTCACTAAGATTAATAGAACCCTCTTGATTGGGCTCATCCTGCATGGAATGGATTGATACTCAGGTTCTATTAAATATCTGTCAATGAATTTAGCAATCATTCCACTTTTGGTCGCACTAGGACAGCCTAGGTTTTAAATTTCCCAACCAGCCCTAGACAAGAGCCTTGTTCCCGGTTTTCTGCCTCTTTTCGCAGTGCTTGATTCTGAGGTGATTTCAGCCATAGCTCTCGCAGAGTTGTCCTTGAAAGGGCAGCTTCTGGGAGAGCTCTCTCAGCCCCACCTACCTCACAGAGTAGATCCATGCTGCTCTGAAGCAGTTGAACAAAGCAGGAGTCCAGTTTATTTATTTATTCGATTTATATTGGCTGTAGCTGTAGGATCCTCCACAGCCCTTTAGGTATTAACAGAAGGATGTTGAAAAACATACTCTGGCGTGAAACCCCTGAAGCGCTGGAGCAAACCGCAGCGCCGGAGCAACAGGTGGGAAAACCAGGAAAAGATCCGGAGGTAAATGGGGTGCTACGCCGGAGTAAACGCTAGTGCGAAAACGCTCCATGAGACCATTCATCATCATCATCATCATCATTATTGGCATTATACTCCACTGAGCTTCTTCTCCTTCCCAAGCCTCTTTCCCAGGCTCCACCCCCAAATCTCCAGGAATTTCCCAACCCAGAGTTGGCAACCCTGCCCCCAAAGTGTGCCGGTGGAGCACTGGTATACCCCCCATCCTAATCAGAAGTAGAAGAAGAAGATATTGGATTTATATCCTGCCCTCCACTCCAAAGAGTCTCAGAGCGGCTCACAATCTCCTCTCCCTTCCTCCCCCACAACAGACACCCTGTGAGGTGGGTAGGGCTGGAGAGGGCTCTCACAGCAGCTGCCCTTTCAAGGACAACCTCTGCCAGGGCTATGGCTGACCCAAGGCCATGCTAGCAGGTGCAAGTGGAGGAGTGGGGAATCAAACCCAGTTCTCCCAGATAAGAGTCCGCACACTTAACCACTACACCAAACTGGCTCTCCTAATCAGAGATAGAATGGCCCATAAAATCATGCAGGCGTTGCCTCTCCCTTCTCTGTTCCGTTTTCTTTCTCTTCCAAATGCCCCTTGTATAAAGCACTTTAAAGAAGCTTATGTTGCTCTTTTGTTACATTTCCGTTGCTCCAGATAGGTTGCATTCTACTTACTCATTGTTTCCATTATATTTATGGGGGTTGATCTGTGTTTGCATTTCTCCCACTTAGCCTGGTTATCACGCTGGCTGGATGTATGGCGTATTACTCTGTTTAGATGCATATCTCTTTAATCAGATTTATACCCCTGTAGGCAACGAAGACCTCACTAAGATTAATAGAACCCTCTTGATTGGGCTCATCCTGCATGGAATGGATTGATACTCAGGTTCTATTAAATATCTGTCAATGAATTTAGCAATCATTCCACTTTTGGTCGCACTAGGACAGCCTAGGTTTTAAATTTCCCAACCAGCCCTAGACAAGAGCCTTGTTCCCGGTTTTCTGCCTCTTTTCGCAGTGCTTGATTCTGAGGTGATTTCAGCCATAGCTCTCACAGAGTTGTCCTTGAAAGGGCAGCTGCTGGGAGAGCTCTCTCAGCCCCACCTACCTCACAGAGTAGATCCATGCTGCTCTGAAGCAGTTGAACAAAGCAGGAGTCAAGTTTATTTATTTGTTCGATTTATATCCCGCCCTCCCCACCAAGGCGGGCTCAGTTGCACCTTTAAGACCAACCAAGTTTTATTGAGAACGTTAAGCTTTCATGTGCTCTCTAAGCACACTTCATCAGATGAGGGGATCAGGTATTCTATCTCACAGAGTGTTTGTTGTGGTGGGGGGAAGGTAAAGGAGATTGTGAGCTGCTCTGAGATTCAGAGTGAAGGGCGGGATATAAATCCAATATCATCATCATCATCATCATCAGTCTTTACTCCCAACCCACACATATTATTGGAGAAGAGATCTGGATCTTCCAAACACAGAATTAGTGGGGGCCGCTTCAGATTTCAGCAGAGGGATGAGGAAGGAAGCGATACTTACAGCAAAAACTGGATCCTGCTTTTAGGTACAGTCAAAATTAAACTGCAAGAAACTCCATCAGCTTTCAAGATATTTGGGGTGGTTATTTGTACCTCATAACTCCAGCCATATAATCAGCATTTATTTGTTTGTTTATTAATTCCATTTATATCCCACCCTCCCCGCGGGTGGACTCGGGGCAGCTAACAAACCCTATGTCCAGTCGTGACAAGGGATTTGTGCCTTTGATATACATTTCCAGTATGTGGTCCTTTTGCGCACCGCTAGTGAGATGTTTTTATTCGATTAACCACATGCTTTTTCGCCAGTTGTCTAGACCTTTTGCTTCCTCAATGGAACTCATCTGTGTTCTCAGCATGATCTTGCTGATAGCTTTCCCCTGGGAAATTAGAATGCTCATGAACATTCTATGACGTCACCACCACACAGCCAACGATCTATCTCACAGCCAGTTTTCAGCCCACTATAGACACATTTAAAAAAAGAAAAAAGCACAGCTACTTCTTCTAAATGGGTTTTCCCACATTCTCATTTCCCCTGCTTCTGTATTCTTGTTGCTGGGGGAGGGGTTTTTTTTTACTCCATGGGTGTTTTCGCACTTAGCGTTTGCTCCCCTTATTCCACGGCGCAATTATGTCCGGCTCATTTTCCTCGTTTTCGCACATGGACTCATTTGCGGAGTCGCTTTCCATGAAGCCCCGGCTCAAATCGTTTTCCCACTGGCATCGACTTGAGTTCGATGCCCTGTCAATCATTTTTTTTTAAGCGCAAGTCTGGTTGCGTAAGGACGTAATAACGTAACATCGAGCAGTCACAGCTGTTCCTTCCCCTTCTTTTCATGGACAAACCGCATCACGTGTGCTGCTTCTGCTCATGGATTGGCTGTAGCTGTAGGATCCTCCACAGCCCTTTATGTATTAACAGAAGGATGTTGAAAAACATACTCCGGCGTGAAACCCCTGAAGCGCTGGAGCAAACCGCAGCGCCGGAGCAACAGGTGGGAAAACCAGGAAAAGATCCGGAGGTAAATGGGGTGCTACGCCGGAGTAAACGCTAGTGCGAAAACGCTCCATGTGTTTTGCTCCCTCTAGATAGATCCCAGCGGGCAGTCATGTTGGTCTGAAGCAGTTCCACAAAGCAGGAATCAAGGTGCACCTTTAAGACCAACAAAGTTTTATTCAGAACGTAAGCTTTCGTGTGCTCTCTAAGCACACTTCATCAGACGAGGGGATCAGGTATTGATCCCCTCGTCTGATGAAGTGTGCTTAGAGAGCACACGACAGCTTACGTTCTGAATAAAACTTTGTTGGTCTTAAAGGTGCATCCTTGACTCCTGCTTTGTTCACTTGCTCCCTGTAGTGATAGATTTGATATTCCATTGCACCGTGTCCAGCATATCTCACTGCAGATTTAAACTTCAGGTTTTTATGAAGCCATGTTCTGTGGCGGTTGATTCCACTGCGTAAAGATTGTTGGAGCCTCTCCAGGGGCTGAATTTAATTATTTTTTTCTGTGTGTGTACAAAAGAAAAACAGCAGATTTTGCTTCATAAAGTGGCATTGCTGATGGAGAAAAACATATTTTTATCCTATCAGATACTATTGTCTTCTGTTTATGTAAATGCAACATTAAAAATTCCAATGCATACAGCTGTGATAAGTAAGGACTTGGGTGACATTGAGTGGAAAAACTGACCGGATCCAACCCAATGACTGGTGTTTTTTTGGAATCGGAGACTGGCAAACCAAAAGCAGGGGAGAGAACCATGTGGGGCGTGGCAGTGGCTCAGTGGAAGAGCCTCTGTTTTGCATGTAGAAGGTCCCAGGTTCAATTCCAGGCATCTCCAGTTGAAAAGATAATGCGCTGGATGATATGAAAGAGTTCAGCCTGAGAACTTGGACAGCTACTGCCAGTCTGAGTAGACAATACTGACCTGGATGGACCAGTGGTCTAGGGTTGCCAAGTCCAATTCAAGAAATATCTGGGGACTTTGGGGGTGGAGCCAGGAGACATTAGGGGTGGAGCCAAGATCAAGGCTGTGACAAGCATAATTGAACTCCAAAGGGAGTTCTGGCCATCACATTTAAAGGGACCGCACACCTTTTAAATGCCTTCCCTCTATTGGAAATAATGAAGGATAGCGGCATCTTCTTTAGGGGCTCATAGAATTGGACCCTTTGGTATGAATTTGGACCCTTAGCATAGAATTGGACCCTTTGGTCCAATCTTTTTGAAGCTTGGAGGGTGTTTTGAGGAGAGACAATGGATGCTATGCAGAAAATTTGGTGCCTCTACGTCAAAAAGCATGCCCCCCCCCCCCGATACCCATGGATCAATTCTCCATTATACCCTATGGGAATCAGTCTCCATAGGGAATAATGGACTGCCCAGCAGACATTCCCCCCCCCCTGCTTTCTGATGACCCTGAAGCGGGGGGAGGGCCTCCAAACCGGGGGATCCCCTGCCCCCACCTGGGGATTGGCAACCCTACAATGGTCTTATTCAGTGTAAGGCAACTTCAGAACAATATTTGGATCATCATCTGAGGAGAACTGATGCTCAGCTTAATTTGAATTAGTCAACTGGAGAACTAATTCCTCATAAAAGCTTATTTGCTTCCCCCATACCAGGCCCTTTCATTTAAAAGTCTGGGGATACAAATGAAAAAAGCCCCTGCCAAAAAAATAAAAGACGAAGATTTGGGGTGGAAAGAATCCACAATTAGAAAATTGGAATCCTTCTTATTTAGAGATATTGAACTTCTCTCTTCCCTCCTACACACATTATGTAATATTGTAGGAAATCCATTTCATCTGTTAACCAAGTTTGAACTGGATTTCCCCCCTTGCTTTTGGCTGCTTGAAGAGAGTAAACCAAATTTGCTCAGGATTCACTAGTGCTGAAAATGCCACAATAAGGAGAAAGTCCTTTGCAGGACACTGTTTCAGAAAGCGGGTGGGTGGGAAGAAGGCTGCCCACTTATTTCCTGGCCTTATTCTGTGCCTTCCGACAGGGCCTTGTCAGGCACAGCTCCCTCTGGCATGCGACAAGGGATATCAACATGCCAAGCTGCAGCTAAATGCACAGGAGCAAGGACACTCTGAACAGTTGGCAACCCATGGGAGGGGAGAATTCATAGATATCAGATTTTTCTTTCTGTACCTGTCCATGTTTATTAACTAGACTTGCCAACTCAAGGTTGGAAACTTCCTAGAGATTTGGGGGTGGGTGGGGAAAAGCCAAGAAGGCAAGGTTTGGGGAGGGCATAGGGTTGCCAAGTTCGGGTTGGGAAATATCTGGAGATTTGGGGGGGTGGAACCTGTGGAGGGTGGGGTTTGGGGAGGGGAGGGGAGGTAGCTCAGCATGGTGTGTTGTCACAAAGTCTACTCTCCAGACCAGGGATCATTTTGTAGAAAAAGAGGTGCCAGAGCTCATTAGCACAACCTATTTGCATATGCCACACACCCCTGACATCACAGAAGGTGTACTCAATTATATCAGCTCGGCAACTACCTTAAACTTCTTGAATTAGAATTGTCATGATAAAATGACAAATCCCGTCATACTTTTAAAATGACTTTCTCCTATGTGGCCACAGTGGCATGATGAAGATTTCCATCTGTCTGCTTTATAGGTTTTGGTTATTTTCCCTTTTTTTGTGTGTGTGGGGGGGAATATTAGAAAGTGTGTCAAATCTGAGAGTTCAGTAAAATTCTCACAAGGAGTTTGAACAATGGAGCCCAGAAGCAAGTATATTTTTTGTGGGGGGGGGGGGTGTAATAATAATAAGAAGAAGATATTGGATTTACATCCCGCCCTCCACTCCGAAGAGTCTCAGAGCAGCTCACAATCTCCTTTACCTTCCTCTCCCACAACGGACACCCTGTGAGGTAGGTGGGGCTGGAGAGGGCTCTCACAGCAGCTGCCCTTTCAAGGACAACCTCAGCCAGAGCTGTGGCTGACCCAAGGCCATTCCAGCAGGTGCAAGTGGAGGAGTGGGGAATCAAACCCGGTTCTCCCAGATAAGAGTCTGCACACTTAACCACTACACCAAACTGGCTCTCCAATAATAAAGAAAGAGCACAATGAAATTTAGAGGTTCTGGATGTCTGTTCCTGTGAGTTCCTGCCCAAAATCAGGCGTGCTACAAACATTTCTCCTGAGGACTGAGAAATACCTGAAGATTTAGGGTGGGTGGAACTTGGAGAAGGGTAGGACCTCAGCAGGGCATAATGCCATAGAATCCAACCTCTACAGCAGCCATTGGCTCCAGGGGAACTGTCTGATCTCTGTAACCTGGTGACAAGTTGCAATATTAAGAAATCTCCAGCCAGCACCTGGAAACTGGCAACCTTAATCCATTGTAATTCTGGGAGATCTCTGGGCCTTACCTGGAGTTTGGCAGTCCTGTGTCACCCTCAGCCTCCTCATTTTCTCTACAAGAGAAGGGAAATTTATCCAGAATATATACAAGGAGAAAAGCATCAACTCAGATATCATGTTGGAGAAGACTTGGGCCTCTTCTTCTGCCCCTCCCCTCCTGGTTCACTGCATCCCCCCCCCCCTTTGGAATGCTGGAAGTATTTTGCCATCAAATAAACAGACAGGCAGCAGCTCGGGTTGTGGAGGGAAGGCGGGCAACACACATTTCTCCTCTCTCATTTGACAAGCTCAGGAGTGGAGAGTTTGTCCTCAGGAGGGGAGAGATGGAGGGAGGGAGCCCCTGTTCCCGTGCAACAGAAAGACTGTTATTCAGTACTTGAATCCAGATGTGGCGAGAGAATATCTCAAAAATGCAATGCACAAGGCAGAGCAGAGCAAACAAAAGTGAGAATTTCGCGCTCTCTGGTGCAAAAAGAGTCTGGCTTTCCGAAGAACTGGCTACACAGCGTTCTTCACTGGGGGTCCACTAAAGATAACACTGGTGTAGGAGGTTGTCACCACATATAGAGTTGCCAGCAGGCCTCAGATTCAGCAGAAGCTCACAGGAGCCCAGCTCCTGAAGCTTTCTGAAGGTTCCCCCTCCTCCTCTCCACCTACCTTGTCCATTGAATAGTAGGTGCAGCTGCGTAACAATCCCTGGAGAGAGCGGGCAGCCAGCCAGCCACCAGGGGCTTTGCCACACCCCCAGCAGCCCTCATTAACCCCTGCAGAAGCCCGTGCCACTCTTTCTCCACTTCTTATGTGATTGTGGGTGGCAGGTGGCTAGGCTTCCCAACCCTCCCGCCCTGGCGGGGGACCCCAGAATTTCCAGCCTCTTCCCCCGCTCCCCAAAAAAACGGAAGCGGGGGAAGGGGGGAAACGGCGCCAAGGAGCGCCCTTCGCTCACCGTAGCTGCTCCTCCGAGATAGGGCTGGAACCCATCCCGGAGGAGGGAGGGAGCGAGGGCCGGGCAGCCGGGGGACAGCCCCGGCCTCTTTGTATTTGGGCGGGCGCCTGCACCAGCCGTGGCTCACTCAGTCCCTCGGCTCGCCTGCTGCCTCGCGCCGAAAAGCCTGCTCTCGCCCGCTTTTGCGCAGGAAGGAAGGATGCAGCCGCTGCGAGCCCTCTCCAGCGGGTCCCCCCTGCTAGTGCTGGCAGCGCTGCTCACGCTCTTGCCGGCGGCTCAGGGCTTGCTGGCCGAACGGCCCCAGCTGGTGTGGAAGGACCCGCTGTTGAGTCGCCATGGGACATTGACCGCCTCCAACCCGCCGGTCCAGAGGGCCGCCCAGACGGCTGTCCACTTCTTTAACTACCAGCAGGGATCGCCCAGCTCGCTGCAGGCGCCAGGGCATGTCAAGAAGGCTTCGGTGAAGGTAAGGACGGGCACGAGGCGCGTCCTTTCTGGCTCCAAAGATCCCTTGTTGGGAGAAAAACAACACCGCTAGCCCTGAAAGTATATCAGGCCGGGGTAAATGCTTGCCCCGCTCCTTTCCCCGGATTTGAAACAGCGACCCTGTAAGGTTGATGGTCTGGCTGAGAGAACCGGACCTGCCCCCAAGGTCTCTCCAGTGAATCAAATGGTGGCGAGCCAAAGGCTTTGTTAGTGGCAGTAAAAACAGGTTGGAGTCCTTGGCGTCGTTTCCCCCCCTCCCCCTAGCTCCACCCAGTGTCTCCTGGCTCCACCCCCAAAGTCTCCTGGCTCCACCCCCAAAGTCCCCAGATATTTCTGGAATTGGACTTGGCAATCCTACAGGTGGCTTGCTGGCCTTTTGACTGTGGAGGGGGGTGGCCCAGGAGAGCCCCAGGTGAGCAAGGCCTGCTTGGGCTGGCTGGATCTCTAGCCAGCCCAAGCAGGCCTAGCTCGCCTGGGACTCTCCTTTCTTGTGTCCAGTTGTTTTTGGCTGGGGGGGAGGGGTGGCATATGCTAATGAGTTATGCTAATGAGCTCCACCACCTGTTTTTCTACAAAATGACTCCTGGTTGCCAGCCTCCAGGAGATACAAAAAGTGCTTGTGCTGATGCTGTTGAGTTCCAATAAAGGGTGTAATCCTTGCCCGTTTCTCTTGTGATTTTTCCACCTGCTGGATCCTCATAGATGGAATGGACA
Source organism: Heteronotia binoei (assembly GCF_032191835.1). Classification (NCBI taxonomy): domain Eukaryota; kingdom Metazoa; phylum Chordata; class Lepidosauria; order Squamata; family Gekkonidae; genus Heteronotia; species Heteronotia binoei. Next base: position 11,903,282 of record NC_083234.1, read on the forward strand.
TATTCAAGCCTCTAACGAATATCGTCAACTTGTGGAGTCGTTTCTTAATCATTCTTCCTCAGAGAAGCATAATATCAGTCCATATCTATAACGATACCTGAAAAGGTCCATATCTTTATGTATCTATAACAACATATATAATGATGCATAATAGACAAGGATTGCATACTTTGAAGCACTGTATTGGAACTACATAGGATCAGCACAAGCACTTTTGTACGTACTCATTTGAGAGTTTGGAAGTTGGTTGTATTCAGGGATTTTTTTTGCAGCAAAAGTCCAGCAGGAACTCATTTGCATACTAGGCCACACCCCCTGACGTCGCCCGTGTTTCACGCAGGGATTTTTTTTTAGAAAGAGCCCCGCAGGAACTCATTTGCATACTAGACCACACACCCCTGATGTCACCATTGTTTCACGCAGGGATTTTTTTTGTAGGGAAAGCCCAGCAGGAACTCATTTGAATACTAAGCCACACCCCCTGGCACCAAGCCAGCCAGAACCGTGTTCCTGTTTGTTCCTGCTTGAAAAAAGGCCCTGGTTGTATTTATTGCATTTGGAAGGACTTACACAACAATGCACTTTACTTATATTATAATAATATAATAATAATAATAATAAATTTTATTTATATCCCACCCTCCCCGCCTAGGCAGGCTCAGGGCGGCTAACAACAGTTCAATAAAATTATACAATATAAAGTAGGTTTAAAACAACAATTAGATTATACAATACTTTAAAACAACAATCTAAAAACCAGTTCAGCTCTCTGGGTCGTTCCATAATTTAAACGGCGGTGATCTTCTTGATGTTATTCTGTACTCTTATATTATGGCAGGGGTCACTAGATAAAATCGTTGGTGGATTAAACAGCCATCCTATCAACGGTCAACAAAAGCCTGCTTGAAAAGAATGGTCTTACAGGCCCTGCGGAATTGGTCCAAATTTCGCAGGGCCCGTACCTCCTCCGGGGTATTGACTTTCTGTGTCTGTGATAAATATAATATTGTATATCATCTGTGCCAATGACAAGGATATTATTGTAAATTATCATTGTAACTGTTATCTATTCTTTGGAATCAAGATTATGGTGTATTAGTTACTTATATTCATGGCTTTTTGTGTTGGTTGTAGCCCACTGGAGATGGCCGGAGATCACCTTGAAATACAGCTGATCTGCAGACTATAGAGGTCAGGTCCTCCAGCAGAAATGGCTACTTTGGAGGGGTGGTAACCTGCCGAGGTCCCGCCACTCCCCAGAACTGCCCTCCCCAAACTCCATCCCCAAAGCTTCGGGAATTTCCCAACCCACAACTGGCAACCCTAAGTCTCAGCCATGGTTTCTAAAGTAAAGGTAGTCCCCTGTGCAAGCACCAGTCGTTTCTGACTCTGGGGTGATGTCACATCGCAACGTTTTCACGGCAGATTTTTTACGGGGTGGTTTGCCATTGCCTTCCCCAGTCATCTACGATTTCCCTCCAGCAAGCTGGGAACAACCTCGGAAGGATTTCACCAACCTCGGAAGGATGGAAGGCTGAGTCAACCTCGAGCCGGCTACCTGAACCCAGCTTCCGCCGGGATCGAACTCAGGTCGTGAGCAGAGCTTAGGACTGCAGGACTGCAGCTTGACCACTCTGTGCCACGGAGCTGCTCATGATTTCGAATCCCCCATTAAATGAGAGATAGAAAGTGCCGTCAAGCCCCAGCTGACTTATGGCAACCTCTGGATGGGTTTTCAAGGTAAGAAACATTTAGAGGTGGCTTGCCATTGCCTGCCTCTGTGTAGCAACCCTGGACTTCCTCGGTGGTCTCCCATCCCAATACTGGCCACGGCTGATCCCGCTTAGCTTTTGAGATCTGATAAGATCTGGTCAGCCTGGAGCATCCAGGCCAGAGCAGATGTGGACAGAGGTGGTTGGCCATTGCCTTCCTCCGCATAGCAACCCTGGACTTCTTCAGTGGTCTCCCATCCAAGTACTAACCAGGGCTTATCCCGCTTAGCTTTTGAGATCTGATGAAATCAGGCTGGCATGAACCATCCAGGTCAGGGGAGGGCAATCCAGACTGACACCTCTTTGCTTGTTTTTGCTTCGATTGCCAGCAGTCTCAAACGACTTTCAGAAGTGTGAATTGGCAGCCGCTAGTGAAAAATTCCTCACACCAGAGAGAATCCCCTTAACAAGCAAATGGAGTTGGACTGCCGGGCTATTTTCTGTGTGCAGGGAGTTTTCTCAGAGCGGTGCAAATTTGGAAGCCCCACCACCTGCAGGGTAAAGGGGTCCCGAGGGAAGGAAAGAAGTACCCTTCGATGGTGCCAACGGAATGAACTGCCCATGACTCCTAATTGAAATCTCTGGCATAAAGAGAGTAGAAACCGTTGCCTTTTTTTAAAACCTCCTGGCTCTGCAGAAAAGGATTTTACATTTAAAGGACACCGAGGACTAATGAATGCATAAAAGCAATCCTGGGAATGCACTTTGAGCTCTGAGAGACCACCCATGGCAGGGCTAAATAAACCATTATAGCAAGAGTTTTCTTAAAACAGAAAAATTGGCTATTTATACCCTGCTTTCCTCCCCAGTAGGGATCCCAAAGCAGCTTACAACTCCTCCGTTTTATCCTCAGAACCACAACCTTGTGAGGTAGGCCATGCAGAGAGAGAACGCCTGGCCCAAAATGACTCAGCAAGTTTCCTTAACAGAGGGGTAAGGGTGGGAGATTCCCAGAGATTTGGGAGTGGAGCTTGGGGGGTGAGGGGGGAGCTTAGCAGGGTACAGTTGTCATAGAGTTCACCTTTCCAAAGCGACCATGCTTTGAAGGGCAGATGCTATGGCATTGTATCATGCTGAGGCCCCTCTCCTCCCCAAACCCCACCCACTCCTGGCTCCATCCCCAAAGTCTCCAGGTATTTTCCAACATAGACCTGGCAACCCTGTGAGTTTGATGGATCAGTAACAATGAACTATACAGAGAGCCAGTTTGGTGTAATGGTTAAGTGTGCAGACTCTTATCTGAGAGAACCGGGTTTGATTCCCCACTCCTCCACTTGCAGCTGCTGGAATGGCCTTGGGTCAGCCATAGCTCTTGCAGAGGTTGTCCTTGAAAGGACCGCTTCTGGGAGAGGTCTTTCAGACCCACCCACCTCACAGGGTGCCTGTTGGGGGCGGGGAGGTAAAGCAGATTGCAAGCCACTCTGAGATTCAGAGTATAGGAAAAGGAAAGGTCCCCTGTGCAAGCACCAGTCGTTTCCGACTCTGGGGTGACGTTGCTTTCACAATGTTTTCACAGCAGATTTTTTACGGGGTGGTTTGCCATTGCCTTCCCCAGTCTTTTACACTTCCCCCCCAGCAAGCTGGGCACTCATTTTACCAACCTTGGAAGGATGGAAAGCTGAGTCAACCTTGGGCCGGCTACCTGAATCCAGCTTCCGCTGAAATCAAACTCAGGTCATGAACAGAGCGTTCAGACCACAGAATTGCAGTACTGCTGCTTTACCACTCTGCGCCATGGGGTATAAATCCAATATCATTTCTTTCTTCTTCTTCAACAAGAAACACGGCCCAGCTTCCCTCTCCGCCTCCCTGTTCTTTTTTTTTTCTTTTTGGACTGGAGAACATAATGATGCTCATAGAACTTCCACAGGCTCTCAAATATTTGAGGCTGGCTTTGTTGACAAAGTGGGATTTCTCATCTAGAGACCCTCCCCAGTCGGTGAACATGTGAGAACCACCTTCTGCTGAATCCAACCATCTGTCCCTGTGGCCCAGGAGCGAGGGGCTCGCCAAATGTCTGGCAAGAAGCCCCCCACCCATGGCCCAGTGCCTGAGATCCTTTAACGGGAGACAGCAGGAAGAGGCTGAATGGGAGATGGTGCATGCAAAACTGGAGCTTCACGGGTCAGGCCCGGCCCCTGCGGTTTTCCCAGATGCGGCTTCCTTCCTGGAACGAGGCATTCTTCAACAAAGACTCCTGGCTCCTGATGTCTCCCGCTGCTTTGTGTTCTCGTTCACTTGAAATGCATCAGCAACACACTCGTGACTGGAAAAAATTAGTGCGGAGTGTTGTTATATTCATTCCATGGCCAGAGGGACGCAGGGAGGGGGATAAGAACAGTACCCTGGCTGGGACAAATACCATGAAAAGGAGGGCAGGCAGACCGATCTGTGGCTAAGGGAACCTCCACATTCAGAGGTCAGCCTCTGAATCCCAGTGTCAGGAGGAGGAGGAGATGATGGTGATGATCGCGATGATGATGATGGATTTATATCCCACCCTCCACTCTGAATCTCAGAGCGGCTCACAATCTCCTTTACCTTCCTCCCCTGCAACAGACACCCTGCGAGGTAGGCAGGGCTGAGAGAGCTCTCCCAGAAGCTGCCCTTTCAAGGGCAGCTCTGCCAGAGCTATGGCTGACCTAAGGCCATTCCAGAAGCTGCAAGTGGAGGAGTGGGGAATCAAACCCGGTTCTCCCAGATAAGAGTCTGCACACTTAACCACTACACCAAACTGGCACTACACCAAAAGCCAGTCTGTCTGTCTCTCTCTCTCCCTCCCCAAATAGGATAGCAGGACCACGTTTTTCTTCTGGATAAGAACTGGAGGCATGCTTGCATTCCAAGGATTAATCTCAGCATTTCAATTACCTTCCCATCACCCCCAAGGATTCCAGCCCCTGTGCTTTGTGCATTAGTCCCAGGCCCATTTCCTATTGGCAGGACAGGAGACCAGAGCAAAGACTCATGCAGAGATGAAAACAGTGTTCTATCAGACAGAAGGTGAGGAATGCTGCTCTAACTGTGCACAGAAAAATAAGGAAATGCTCTGAGCACAGCCCCCTGCTGAGATGGTGCGTCTCTCTTCCATGGGGGCTGACCAGAAGGCTAAACCAGGGCAGAGAAGCATGCAGAGAAGCAGCCGGCATCCTCCTCTGGACTGGGTCTTTTGGCCCCAGTGCTATGCGCCCAAGGGCCAGGCCAGCCAATGTGGCCAGATCTGAGAAGCTAAGCAGGGCCGCCCTGGTTAGTACTTGGATGGCAGACTACCATAGGGTTGCCAATCCCCAGGTGGGGGCAGGGGATCCCCCGGTTTAGAGACCCTCCCCCCGCTTCAGGGTCGTCAGAAAGCGGGAGGAGGGGAGGGAAATGTCTGCTGGGAACTCTGTTATTCCCTATGGAGATTTATTCCCATAGAAAATCATGGAGAATTGATCTGCAGGTATCTGGGGCTCTGGGGGGGCTGTTTTTGGGGGGTAGAGGCACCAAATTTTCAGTATAGCATCTAGTATCTCTCCCCAAAATATCCCCCAAGTTTCAAAAAGATCGGACCAGGGGGTCCAATTCTATGAGCCCCCAAAGAAGGTGCCCCTATCCTTCATTATTTCCTATGGAAGGAAATAATTGAAAAGGTGTGTTGTCCCTTTAAATGTGATGGCCAGAACTCCCTTTGGAGTTCAAGTATGCTTGTCACAGCCTTGATCTTGGCTCCACCCCTAATGTCCCCTGGATCCACCCCCAAAGTCCCCAAATATTTCTTGAATTGGACTTGGCAACCCTAGACTGCCAAGAGTTGCTATGCAAAGGCAGGCCAGGGCAAACCACCCCTGAACATCTCTTTCCTTGGAAATCCTACAGGATCTGGATGAGTCAGCTGCAAACCACCTGTCTGTCTCCTGCGCTGAAGATGCTACGAGGTCACGATGAGCTGGCCGGTGCGTCTCCCACCACTCCTTTCCACCAGGCAGCCTTAATCCCCGTAATCCACTGGCAGCCGGGAGCAAGCAGAGCCAGTCCCCGGTACCTCTGCCAGGGCCACACGGCCACTCTTCAGAACCTGTTAGCGGGCAGCATTGCAAGGGAAAGACACGGGTGAGAAGATCTCCATCCTGGCACCCTGGCAGGGTCTCAACGGAGTGGCCCCCGAAGGCCTGGCTTCTCACAAGGGCTACTCAGCCTCCTGGGGCATTCCCAGGATTGCATTTCTGTTTGTTGTGTTTCCTTTTCAGGAAAAATACATCCTTGCGTGTGTCACATGCTGCCAAGTGGCTTCCAACTTATGGCAACCCTAAGAATGAATGACCTTCAGAATACCCAATCGTTAACAGTCTTGCTCAGGTCCTGCAAAATGAGGGCCCTCGTGACTTCCTCGACAGCGTCCGTCCATCTCATGTTGGGTCTTCCTCTTTTGAAGAAGCAGCAGCAGCCTGAAGCTGCCAGTGGATTTATACCCTGCCCTTCTCCCTGAATCAGAGACTCAGAGCGGCTTACAATCTCCTACATCTTCTCCCCCAACTACAGGCACCCTGTGGGGTGGGTGGGGCTGAGAGGGCTCTCACAGCAGCTGCCCTTTCAAGGACAACCTCTGCCAGAGCTATGGCTGACCCAAGGCCATTCCAGCAGGTGAAAGTGGAGGAGCAGGGAATCAAACCCGGTTCTCCCAGATAAGAGTCCATGCACTTAACCACTACACCAAACTGGCTCTCTTGTGGTGGGGCTGAGAGAGCTCTCGCAGCAGCTGCCCTTTCAAGGACAACCTTTAGGGGCCCCGAGTCAGCTCCCCCCCATTATTTCTCCCCTGCTTGCGGCCCTCCCAGCCTGCATGCGCAGCCATCAACTGAGCTGCTCTTTGCCCAACTTGCCCGGTGTGGTTGTTGCTGCTGGCGTCAGATCAAAGGTTTGCTCACTTTGTTAATTTTACTGCATCCTGCTGTTTTGTACCTTTCGCATGCTCATGCTCCTCAGACCAACGGTTTGCTCACTTTGTTAATTTTACAGCATCCTCCACTTTCACCTGCTGGAATGGCCTTGGGGCAGCCATAGTTCTTGCAGGAGTTGTCCTTGAAAGGGCAGCTGCTGTGAGAGCCCTCTCAGCCCACCCTGCTGCAGGGAATCAAACCCAGTTCTCCCAGAAAAGAGTCCATGCACTTAACCACAACACCAAACTGGCTCTCTTGTGGTAAGGCTGAGAGAGCTCTTGCATCCTGCTGTTCTGTTGCTTTCGCATGCTCATGCTCCTCAGATCAACGGTTTGCTCACTTGGTTAATTTTACTGCATCCTGCTGTTCTGTTGCTTTCGCATGCTCATGCTCCTCAGGTCAAAGGTTTGCTCACTTTGTTAATTTTACTATTCTGTCATTGTACCCTTTTACATTCTAAACCACTGCCTACCAGACAATTTCACTTCACTGCCATTGGTTCTTGAATCTGTACCATGTTGCATTCTGGGCCACTGCCTACCAGCTCTGTATGGCTCTGCTCAGCTCTGTATGGCTTTGCTCACTGTGCTGGATTCCTCGAACGATGAAGCGTGCTTAGAGAGCACACGAAACGTTCTGAATCAAAATGGGTTGGTCTTAAAGGTGCCACTTGACTCCTGCTTTGTCCAGCTGCTTCCGAGCAAGCCGGCTGCCCGCTTGGCTCTTTCTTCAACTTCGTCTGCCTTTCCCTCTTCCTCTTCCCCACCTGCCTTTTATGGCCCTCGAGCCCTCCGCCCGGGCCCGGGAGCGAGCAGCTGGCTGGGCGGGCCGCGAGGGGGCGGTCGGGCGACCCCGGTGGGGCGCCGTGTGTGCGTGTGTGTGCGGCGGGCGGGCAGGCGAAGGAAGTGACGGGAGGGGATTGCCTGCAAAGTTGCGGGCCGGGAGGAGAGCCGGGACCGGCGGAGAGAGAGAGGGAGGGCGGGCTGCAGCAGCAGGGGCGGTTCCCTCTCCCCGGCCGGCCCACCCGACGGCGCCCGGAGGCGGGGAGGAGGAGGCGGCGGCGGCAGCGGGGCCGAGGGGCGCCGAGCGAGAGCGGCCGCGTCCCGCCGTGCAAAGTTGGCCAAGTGGGGCGCTGCGCGTCGGAGGGGGCTGCCCGGAGAGCCCCCCGCGGCCGTCGGGGGATGCGCTGCCCGGCCGGCCTCTCTGCGCTCGGGGGGCGTCGTCTCGGGCCGCTGCTTCTGGGGCTCTTGCTGCTGCTCCGGCCGGGGCTGGTGCGCGGGGCGCCGTCGGAGCTGCGGGTTCGAGTCCGCCTCCCCGACGGGCAGGTGACGGAGGAGAGCCTGCAGGCGGACAGCGGCGCCGACTGCGTGGGCCTGGAGCTCCGCAAGGGCGACGGGACCCTCATCAGCCTGACAGCCGACTTCAAGCAGGTACGGGGGAGGGGGGGGGGGGAGGAACAGGGAGCCGGGAGGGAGAGGGTTAACGCCGGCTGCCCGAGTTGGGGGGTGGGGAGAAGGGCCCGCCCCGGAGGTTCTTCAGTCTGGACCAGAGGTGGCCAAATGTGGCTCTTTGTACAATTTGGGTGGCTCTTGAAGCCCCCCCCCCCACACACACACACACATTGGCCAGCTTGGAAAAGGCATTGAAAGTTAAAGTTGCTTTCTTTCCACCTCTTTCTTCCTCCATCTATTTATGGCTCTTGAACTTCTGACGTTCATGTCTTGTGGCTCTCAGACATCTGACGTTTATTCTATGTGGCTTTTACATTAAACAAGTTTGGCCACCCTTGGTCTGGACCGGGGGTGGCCAAACTGTGGCTCGGGAGCCACAGGTGGCTCTTTTACACGTATGGTGTGGCTCTTGAAACCCACCCCCACCCCATTGGCCAGCTTGGAAAAGGTATTTAAAGTTAAAGTTGCTTTCTTGCCACCTCTTCCTTCCTCCATCTTTTTACGGCTCCCAGACATCTGACAATCATGTCTCAGACATCTGACATTTATTCTACGTGGCTCTTACATGAAACAAGTTTGGCCACCCTTGGTCTGGATCCTTCCCCTCCCTGCCACCTCGACGTTCAGGGCAGCGTGGGGGGACCCTCCCATTTTACCCCCATAACAACCCTGGAAGGTAGGCTAGGGTGAGTGCAACTGGCAAATGAGGAACCTAGGAGCTTGAGGACTGAAGGGGAAGAGATGACCCTATGAAGAAAGGTTGAAACGCGTGGGGCTCTTTAGCTTGGAAAAACGTCGACTGCGGGGTGACATGATAGAGGTTTACAAGATAATGCATGGGATGGAGAAAGTAGAGAAAGAAGTACTTTTCTCCCTTTCTCACAATACAAGAACTCGTGGGCATTTGATGAAATTGCTGAGCAGTCGGGTTAGAACGGATAAAAGGAGGTACTTCTTCACCCAAAGGGTGATTAACATGTGGAATTCACTGCCACAGGAGGTGGTGGTGGCCACAAGCATAGCCACCTTCAAGAAGGGGTTAGATAAAAATATGGAGCAGAGGTCCATCAGTGGCTATTAGCCACAGTGTGTGTGTATATATAAAATTTTTTGCCACTGTGTGACACAGAGTGTTGGACTGGATGGGCCGTTGGCCTGATCCAACATGGCTTCTCTTATGTTCTTATGACCCACCCCCCCAGTAGGTAAAAAGAGGGCTTGGTTCTTTATTCATCCCTTTCCCAAGGAGCTCAGGGCAGCCCTTTGAGGTAGGCTCGGCGACTATTAAAAGGCAAATCCGTGAGCTTGGTGACTGAACTGGGTTTCGAACCCAGGGCTTTACAAGCATACTTTTGCAACACCCCTCCCACCTGTTGACTGGGTGATCTCCGTTCCTGCTCTTGTCTGGCAAAGGGAGCTCTGGGATGCTGGAAGGCTGCTCACAGCCCTAGTCTGTCATTCCCTCCGCTGCACCGTGCTGGCCAGGACACATGGGATGTAGGGGGGGGGGGGGCTTAACCCTTGGAGGAAGGAAAAGTGAAAGGGAAATGGGGGCTCTGCTTCAAATAAGAGCTAAGACCTGTGACCTTATTTCCAAGGGGATACACGGAGAGTTTGGGCCAGTTCACGCTTCATTTTATGTTGGTTCACGAACAGAGGTGGTTTGCAGTTGCTCGCTTTTTGTGTAGCGACTCTGGACTTTCTCAGTGGTCTCCCGTCCCAAGTACCAACATGCAAACATAGGAGAAGCCATGTTGGATCAGGCCAATGGCCCATCCAGTCCAACACTCTGGGTCACACAGTGGGTAAAGAAACCAGGTGCCATCAGGAGGTCCATCAGTGGGGCCAGGACACCAGAAGCCCTCCCACTGTTGCCCCCCCCCCAGCACCAAGAATACAGAGCATCACTTGCCCCAGACAGAGAGTTCCAACAATACACTGTGGCTAATAGCCACTGATGGACCTCTGCTCCAGATGTTCATCCAGTCCTCTCTTGGAGTCATCTATGCTTGTAGCCGCCGCCACCTCCTGTGGCAGTGAATTCCATGAGTTAATCACCCTTGGGGTGAAGAAGGACTTCCTTTTCCCAGTTGTAACTCGACTGCTCAGCAATTCCATTGAGTGCCCACGAATTCTCGTGTTGTGAGAAAGGGAGAAAAGGGCTTCTTTTTCTACCTTCTCTGTCCCGTGCATAATTCTGTAAACCAAGGCTTAACCCTGTTTAGCTTCCAAGATTTGGCAAGAATGGGGGAGCTGGGACCCTTCAGGTCACCAGTCTCCTGGGTATGTACTTCATTTTCTTTCTTGGCCAGCACCTTAGGGGGGCAGTCATACCTTCCCACATCACCCCCGTTGCTTCTGAGTGGCGCACAGGGTGCTCTCAGACCCCATGTACCAGCTCAGAAGGGTTTTTTAAAAACATTCTCCACCCAAGCCCTGTGACATGTCCCTTGCAAGGTCAGTGGGGTGCTCCATTGCTGTGGAAATTGCTTTTCAAGAGGTGGAGGGGTATCTGTGGATGTTCGGGTCATAGGTCATGTTGCATTGTCTGTACAAACAGGTCCTCAGGGGAACTGGGGTAAATCCTATAAGGAAGTGCTGGAATTGCTGCTAAGGGGTCAAGCCCCTCCCTTGGGGAAAAGGATGGATACTCGGAGGTGAGAACAGGCTTTTAGAAGTAGAACAGCACAGGGAGAAACAGGGCAAAAAAGTTCTCAAAAACAATACAAACGATATTGGATTTATATCCTGCCCTATATCCTGAATCTCAGGGCGTTTTCGCACTTACCTTAAGCCGGAGCGACGTCCCTCCTCGCCACGCAGCGTCTGCACGGTTTTCGCACTAATTGCTCCGGAGCACCTGGAAGAGCCGCAAAGTCCCACGGCTTTTGCGTCGCAAATGTAAACCGCCAAGCCGTGGGACTTTGCGGCTCTTCCAGGTGCTCCGGAGCAATTAGTGCGAAAACCGTGCAGACGCTGCGCGGCGAAGAGGGACGTCGCTCCGGCTTAAGGTAAGTGCGAAAACGCCCTCAGAGTCTCAGAGCGGCTCACAATCTCCTTTCCCTCCCCACCCCACAACAGATACCCTGTGCGGTGGGTGGGGCTGAGAGGACTCTCACAGCAGCTGCCCTTTCAAGGACAACTCTGCTAGAGCTATGGCTGACCCAGGACCATGCCAGCAGGTGCAAGTGGAGGAGTGGGGAAACAAACCCAGTTCTCCCAGATAAGAGTCCGCACACTTAACCACTACACCAAACTGGCTCTCACAAGGACAACCTCTGCCAGAGCTATGGCTGACCCAAGGCCATTCCAGCAGCTGCAAGTGGAGGAGTGGGGAATCAAACCCGGTTCTCCCAGATAAGAGTCTGCACACTTAACCGCTACACCAAACTACCAATATGCTGTTTTACTTTTGAGCTTGAATGTTGCCCATCTGTAGGTTCCTTTCCTAGCATTTCTCTGCACGCATGCCCTGTTTTGACGCAGCTGTCCCCAAAAGCAGTTCTTATGCAGCTGTCCCCAAAAGCAGCGTTGACATTTTCTTGAAGTTTCATTCTGAGTAGGGAGAACATCAGCGACTGGGATTTCTGAATCCAACAATTTCAGCCGCATCTTTGCATAACTTTGTGGGAGTCCACCCAAGTGTGTGAATAGCTGGAGCAGGGGTGGCCAAACTAAGGCTCAGGAGCCCACTTGTGGTTCTTTCACACACCTTGTGTGGCTCTCAAAGCCCCCGCTGTCTTGTCAGCCAGCTTGGAGAAGGCATTTGTCGCTTTAAATCACTTCTCCAAGCCAAGCTAGCCAGCAGCTTGGAGAATGCATTTAAAGTTAAAGTTTCTTTCTTTCCCCCTTCATCTCCTTCCTTCCTGCCTGCCCGCTCTCAAACATCTGATGTCCATGTCTTGTGGCTCTTCAACATCTGATGTTTGTTCTATGCCAGGGATGGCCAACGGTAGCTCTCCAGATTTTTTTTTTTGCCTACAACTCCCATCAGCCCCATGCTGGCTGGGGCTGATGGGAGTTGTAGGCAAAAAACATCTGGAAAGCTACTGTTGGCCGCCCCTGTTCTATGCGGCTCTTATGTTACGCCAGTTTGAGCTAGAGGTTTGAAACAGAGAAGGGAAAACCTTCGTCAGCACACTTGCTTAGCCTAACATACCTCACTGGATTGTTGTGAAGATAAAGAAGAAGACGAATATATTGGATTTATATCCCACCCTCCACTCCAAAGAGTCTCAGAGCGGCTCACAATCTCCTTTACCTTCCTCCCCCCTCACAACAGACACCCTGTGAGGTAGATGAAGATATTGGATTTATATCCTGCCCTCCACTCCGAAGAGTCTCAGAGCGGCTCACAATCTCCTTTACCTTCCTCCCCCACAACAGGCACCCTGTGAGGTAGATGAAGATATTGGATTTATATCCTGCCCTCCACTCCGAAGAGTCTCAGAGCGGCTCACAATCTCCTTTCTCTTCCTCTCCCACAACAGACACCCTGTGAGGTGGGTGGGGCTGGAGAGGGCTCTCACAGCAGCTGCCCTTGCAAGGACAACCTCTGCCAGAGCTATGGCTGACTCAAGGCCATGCCAGCAGGTGCAAGTGGAGGAGTGGGGAATCAAACCCAGTTCTTCCAGATAAGAGAGCTATGGCTGACCGAAGGCCATGCCAGCAGGTGCAAGTGGAGGAGTGGGGAATCAACCCCGGTTCTCCCAGATAAGAGTCCGCACACTTAACCACTACACCAAACTGGCTCTAAAATAGAGATGAGATCTCCTGCAAAGGGCAGCCCCCGGCCGTCACTTCCCTTGTGCAAATGCAGTCACCTCCAAACCTCTGGCAGGCTTAGTTCCAAAGCGGGGCAGCATCTCCTGGGAGGGGTTCTGACTCAGCGGAAGAGCCTCTGCTTGGCCTGCAGAAGGGTCCCAGGTTCAATCCCCGGCTTCTCCGGTTAAAAGGGCCAGGCAGTAAGTGATGTGAAACCTCTCTGCCTGAAATCCTGGAGAGCGGCTGCCAGTCTGAGTAGGCCATACTGACCTTGATGGACTATCAGTGAGGGCCAAACTTGTTTAATGTAGGCGCCTCATAGACTAAGATGTATGAGAGCTGCAAGATAGAAACGTCAGATGTACGAGCCACAAGACAGGAAGGCAGGCAGGCAGGCAGGCATATAGATGGCAGGGAGGAGGAGAGGTGGAAAGAAACCAACTTTAACTTTAAATGAGTTCTCCAAGCTGCCAGCTGGCTTGGCTTGGAGAAGTGATTTAAAGAGACAAATGCCTCCTCCAAGCCGCAATTAGGGCAATTAGGACTTTGAGAGCCACACAATAGGTGTGAAAGAGCCACAGGTGGCTCCCAAGCTGCAGTTTGGCCAACCCTGGACTAAATGGTCTGATTCACTATGCCTTAAACTGGGGGCTGTGGTAGAGCCTCTGCTTGGCATGCAGAAGGGCCCAGATTCAGTCCCAGGCATCTCCACTTATAAGGCTCAGGCAGGAGGTGATGGAAAGGACCTCTCTCTGAGACCCTGGAGAGCAAGCTGCCAGTCTCAGTAGACAGCAGGGCCGGCCTGCCACTAGGCAAACTAGGCGATTGCCTAGGGCGTCAGCCTTCTGGGGGTGCCAGAGTAGGTGCGGGGGAGGAGGAGGAGAGTGCCAGAACATAAGAGGAGCCATGTTGGATCAGGCCAATGGCCCATTCAGTCCAACACTCTGTGTCACATAAGAACATAAGAGAAGCCATGTTGGATCAGGCCAATGTCACATCCAGTCCAACACTCTGTGTCACAGAAGAACATAAGAGAAGCCATGTTCGATCAGGCCAATGGCCCATCCAGTCCAACACTCTGCGTCACATAAGAGAAGCCATGTTGGATCAGGCCAATGGCACATCCAGTCCAACACTCTGTGTCACAGAAGAACATAAGAGAAGCCATGTTGGATCAGGCCAATGGTCCCTCCAGTCCAACACTCTGTGTCACATAAGAACAAGAGAAGCCATGTTGGATCAGGCCAATGGCCCATCCAGTCCAACACTCTGTGTCACATAAGAACATCAGAGAAGCCATGTTGGATCAGGCCAATGGCCCCTCCAGTCCAACACTCTGTGTCACAGAAGAACATAAGAGAAGCCATGTTGGATCAGGCCAATGGCCCATCCAGTCCAACACTCTGTGTCACAGAAGAACATAAGAGAAGCCATGTTGGATCAGGCCAATGGCCCATCCAGTCCAACACTCTGTGTCACACAGTGGCCAAAAAACCCAGGTGCTATCAGGAGGTCCATCAGTGGGGCCAGGACGCTAGAAGCCCTCCCACTGCACACACACACACACACACACACACACCGCAAGCACCAAGAATACAGAGCATCACGGCCCCAGACAGAGAGAGCCATCAATACGCTGTAGCTAAGAGCCACTGATGGACTTCTGCTCCATATGTTTATCCAGTCTCCTCTTGAAGCTGGCTATGCTTGCAGCCGCCGCCACCTCCTGTGGCAGTGAATTCCAGGTGTTCATCACTCTTCGGGTGAATAATAATAATAATAAGATATTGGATTTATATCCCACTCTATACTCTGAATCTCAGAGCGTTCACAATCTCCTTTACCTCCCCCCACCCACACGCTATGAGGTGAGTGGGGCTAAGAGAGCTCTTACAGCAGCTGACCTTCCAAGGACGACTCCTGCAGGAGTTATGGCTGACCCAAGGCCATTCCAGCAGGTGCAAGTGGAGGAGTGGGGAATCAAACCCGGTTCTCCCAGATAAGAGTCCGCACAGTTAACCACTACACCAAACTGGCTCTCACAAGGACAGCTCTGCCACAGCAATGGCTGCCCCAAGGCCATTCCAGCAGGTGCAAGTGGAGGAGTGGGGAATCAAACCCAGTTCCTCCAGATAAGAGTCCGCACACTTCACCACTACACCAAACTGGCTCTTAAAGAAGTACTTCCTTTTATCCATTCTAACCCAAAGTTAGCCTTGCCTGGGGTGCCAGGCAGTGTAGGGCCAGCCCCAGCAGACACTACGGATCACGCTGAACCAGGGGCCTTATTCAGTATAGGCCGATGTGCATTCTTTCCATGGCATGGTCCCCGGGATGTCACACAATGGGCAGGGTCTGCAGATCTCCACTTACGAACTGGCCCCTGCCTGGAGCCCTGGCTGGGATTAATCCCTGGTGTGTTTTGCGTGGCCTACATTATGCAGTGGGATGGAGCTGATCAAAGAGGCTCCAGCCTGGGAACTCTGGATGCTGATATCTTCTCATGGGAGAGAGAGGAGCCAGCAGGATGTGTGGGGGGGAGGGAGGGGAGGGGAGGGAGGGAGAGCGGCCGGCGTGCGCGGAGACTCTCGGAACTGTGGTTTCTGGAATGAGCCTTAAATCTGAGAAGGGGGGAGAAGGAGGAGGCCCCTAGCAAGACGGTCAGTGGGTTTGGGGAGGGCTGGGTAGAATTGCTTCGTCCTCCTCCCCCCCTTGGTGGAATGTGAGAAACCCCCCTCCCCTTCTCTGTCCCTGGAGATTGGAGGACGGGGTGGCGCATCGTGCTTGGCTTTGCTGCAAACAGACTCCCCACGCGCACATGTGTCTCTCCCCCCACCTCCCTGCACGACTTCTCTGGCAGAGGACTTGGGGGAGGGGAGAGAGGCCAGGGGGGGACTCCGTATTATGCCTGGCTAGGAAATCCAGCGTGTCTGCCTCTGTAATCCTTCTGTGCCAGGAAAGGCCGTGAAGGGAGGGGGGGGGGGCAGAGAAATGGGTGTCTTCTCCAAGACAGAATTTCCTGTATTCAAGGGGAATCCCACTGGGGAAGGTTGACGTTGTGCTAAATTAAGGAAAGGAAAAGTCCCCTGGGCAAGCACTAGTCCTTTTCGACTCGGGGGTGACGTTGCTTTCACAAGGTTTTCATGGCAGACTTTTTACAGGGTGGTTTGCCATTGCCTTCCCCAGTCATCTACGCTTCCCCCCCAGCAAGCTACTCCTTTGACCGACCTCAGAAGGATGGAAGGCTGAGTCAACCTTGGGCCAGCTACCTGAACCAGCTTTTGCTGGGATCGAACTCAGGTCGTGAGCAGAGAGTTCAGATCACAATACTGCAGTGCTGCTGCTTTGCGCCACGGGGCCGCTTCACTAAACTAAGGACAGCCATTTAATTGTGTCGCTTAGATCAGGGGCATTTCAGAGCGATGTGCTGATTAATTCTGAGGGTTTCTTCATAAGAACATAAGAGACCTAATAACGTGTTGGATCAGGCCAGTGGCCCCTCCAGTCCAACTCTCTGTGTCACACGGTGGTCAAAAAACCCAGGTGCCATCCGGAGTTCAATCAATGGCACCAGGACAGCAGCAGCTGCAGCAAGCAGAAGAAGAATTGCAGATTTATGCCCCGCCCTTTTCTCTGAATCAGAGACTCAGAGAGCGGCTTACAATCTCCTATAACATCTTCTCCCCCCACAACAGACACCCTGTGAGGTGGGTGGGGCTGAGAGGGCTCTCACAGCAGCTGCCCTTTCAAGGACAACCTCTGCCAAAGCTATGGCTAACCCAAGGCCATTCCAGCAGCTGTGAGTGGAGGAGTGGGAAATCAAACCCGGTTCTCCCAGATAAGAGTCTGCACACTTAACCACTACACCAAACTGGCTCTCACAAGGACAGGTCTGCAAGAGCTATGGCTGACCCAAAGCCGTTCCAGCAGGTGCAAGTGGAGGTGTGGAGAATCAAACCTGGTTCTCCTAGATAAGAGTCCGCACACTTAACCACTACACCAAACTGGCTCTCTCACCAAACAAGTCCTCCCACTGTTGCCCCTCCCAAGCACCAAGAATACAGAGCATCACTTGCCCCAGACAAAGTTCCAACAATACGCCGTGGCTAATAGCCACATAGGCCTCCATGAGACCATGAGATTCTCTTACCTCACCTTTTGCTACCTAGCAAGGTACAGCTGCGGGAGAATGTGAGGTATGTTCTGGGTTTCCTTTGGGCGCATGGTCAAATATTAAGACCCTCCAGGCCTGGACAGCACTTTGCCAAATGGCACGTGCACACCAAACTGTGCCCAAGGGTCCTCTGTGATGTGCAAAGGTTATCTGAGCATGCAGAGATGCTTCATGGGAGAGAAGCTGGTGTGGAGAGAGCCCCCGAAGGGCCAAAGTTTGAAGCCTCGAAGAGAAGAGTTTCTTTGCTACGAAGCATGTTGGATTTTCTCTGATCGTTCTTATCTCGGGTAGCCGGAGGGTATCAGTAGAATTCCTTCAAGCAAACATCCGTGCTGGAACTCTTTCCTGGCCAAGCACGGATTTGTGGACAATGGCAGTCTCACCACTTGCACAGGATGTTGGTGGCAAGGACTGGCAACAGCAGGAGGCCTCAGCCGTGGGCGCATTAGTGGCAGGGTTCCGTGGTGACTTGGGCAAAGTTCTGTGGTGTCTAGTTAGGGCTGGTGCCATTTGTGAAGAGCTGAGATCTCATGAAGATGCAGAGAGAAATACGCCTTGGCTGATAGAGGTTTAGTAAGCAGAAGGCACACCGGACGAAAGGTTTCTCGTGAACCGCTCTGAGACTCTGATTCAGAGAGAAAGACGGGGTATAAATCTGCAGTCTTCTTCCTCTGCAGTCTTAACTCTTTGTGTGTTGGACATAAACTCTTTATTCCTTCCTTCTGTACGTCGTGAGAAGGTCGAGAGGAGAGCGTTGCTCAACTGCCCTGGATTGCAGAATTACTGAATCAGAACAGCGTTGGTGCTGAAGAAGGCTTTGCAAAGTTGGATGTGATATATAAGAACATAAGAGAAGCCATGTTGGATCAGGCCAATGGCCCATCCAGTCCAACACTCTGTGTCACATAAGAGAAGCCATGTTAGATCAGGCCAATGGCCCATCCAGTCCAATACTCTGAGTCTCAGAACCGCTTACAATCGCCTTTATCTTCCTCCCCCACAACAGACACCCTGTGAGGTGGGTGGGGCTGAGAGAGCTCTGACAGAAGCTGCCCTTTCAAGGACAGCTTCTGCCAGAGCGAAGGCTGACCCAAGGCCATTCCAGCAGCTGCCAGCAGAGGAGTGGGCAATCAAACCCGGTTCTCCCAGATAAGACTCCATGCACTTAACCACTGCACCAAACTGGCATGTTACTCTCGGGAACTGTGGCCTGGCTTGTTTAATTGCATTTTGGTGTACTGGTCTCGGGCCACACAGTGGGCAACACCCTGCCTTTTCGCACAAATGGTGTCCTCCCGTTCCTTGGTTCATGCTGATGAGGCCTCGCAAGAAGTTCGGGAATCGTTGGTGTGGTGTTTTTAAGAGAGAGCGAGAGCTGCTAGATTGGGAGAAAACTGTGTGCAGTTCTGGTCGACTGTGTGCAGTTCTGGTCGCCGCACCTCAAAAAGGATATTATAGCATTGGAGAAAGTCCAGAAAAGGGCAACTAGAATGATTAAAGGGCTGGAACACTTTCCCTATGAAGAAAGGTTGAAACACTTGGGACTCTTTAGCTTGGAGAAACGTCGACTGCGGGGTGACATGATAGAGGTTTACAAGATAATGCATGGGATGGAGAAAGTAGAGAAAGAAGTCCTTTTCTCCCTTTCTCACAATACAAGAACTCGTGGGCATTCGATGAAATTGCTGAGCAGATAGGTTAAAACGGATAAAAGGAAGTACTTCTTCACCCAAAGGGTGATTAACATGTGGAATTCACTGCCACAGGAAGTAGTGGCGGCCATAAGCATAGCCACCTTCAAGAGGGGGTTAGATAAAACTATGGAGCAGAGGTCCATCAGTGTGTGTGTGTGTTGTATATATATATATATATATATATATATATATATATATATATATATATATATATATATATATATATATTTGGCCGCTGTGTGACACAGAATGTTGGACTGGATGGGCCATTGGCCTGATCTAACATGGCTTCTCTTATGTTCTTAAAAGTTTGGGAGTGGAAAGACCCACAATAGATAAACGTTTTCCCAGTGGGGGCAGTATGAGAAAGTGTCGCCTCTGGCCCCAGGGAGATAGACTGGGAGACTCTCGGAAGGATTGCTTTCCATCAGCCTTGTCTCTGATCCACCACAGAAGGGCAGCAATGTTTGTGTCTCCTTTATCGTTGGAAATAAAAAGTCAAAACACCCCAGCGGTTAACTTCCAAGACAGAGAGATGGGGAGGCTCTGTTTAGCCTGGAAGCCCTTGCAGGTTGAAAGAAGGAGACTCTCTGGAGTGAGCGGAAGAGAGGTGGCCAATCACACATGTAGGCTGCCAACCTCAAGGTGAGGCCTGGAGTTCTCCAGGAATTTTCCCGGGGGAAATGGCAGGGGTTGGAGGGTGGACTCTGGGGCACTACAGCCCTGCTGGGCTCTCAGCCAGCCCCAGATCTCCAGGAGTCTCTCATACTATAGTTACCAACCGTAAGGTCTCATGTTGCCTTTCTGCTTGGGGGCTTCTGGTCCCTTGGATGTTTCCAAAGCATGTGGAGCTGAGCTGAACCTTCGTCCAATTCAGTAATCTCCAACCCATGGATCGGTACCGTCACGTAGACTGCAGTTCCCCGGCTGGCAGGTCAGAAGCCCCAAGAAAGCCACCAATGTTTTGGCATTTGGAAGGACCTGCTGTGTAGAAACCAGGGATTCCAGGCTTCCAGGCTCTCTCAGTAGAGTCCTTTGGCTTTGGCCTTTTGCTTGTTGCTCACTGTAGTATATCTCCTAGTTCAGAGGTGGCCAACGGTAGCTCTCCAGATGTTTTTTTGCCTACAACTCCCATCAGCCCCAGCCAACATGGCCAATGGCTGGGGCTGATGGGAGTTGTAGGCAAAAAAACATCTGGAGAGCTACCGTTGGCCACCCCTGGCCTAGTTCTCGGATAACAGTTCCTGTCCTAGATCCAAGCGGGCAGCCGTCCTGGTCTGAAGCAGTTGAACAAAGCAGGCGTCAAGTGGCACCTTTAAGACCAACCACGTTTTATTCAGAACGTAAGCTTTCGTGTGCTAAAAGCATGCTTCTTCAGACAAAGGGATCAGGTGCAGTGGGCTGAAATACATGCAGTTTGTGGATTAAGAGGGCAAACTCATACGGCACTGGGATCGCATGGCGCAACAGTGTGACAGTTTAGAAGGCCGTTTGGTCTGGAGAGCCATAAAAGGTAATAAAAGTGGCCTGCCAATTAGCGTTTCTGCAAGTCTAGGTAAATTAAGAACATAAGAGAAGCCATGTTGGATCAGGCCAATGGCCCATCCCGTCCAACACTCTGAGTCACATAAGAACATAAGAGAAGCCGTGTTGGATCAGGCCAATAGCCCATCCAGTCCAACACTCTGAGTCACATAAGAACATAAGAGAAGCCATGTTGGATCAGGCCAATGGCCCATCCAGTCCAACACTCTGTGTCACACAGTGGCAAAAATTTTTATAAATACACACACACTGTGGCTAATAGCCACTGATGGACCTCTGCTCCATATTTTTTATCTAAACCCCTCTTGAAGGTGGCTATGCTTGTGGCCATTGGCTGAGGCTCCTCCCACTCCCGGTTTACATGTATTTCCTTGTTGTTGTCCACCTAATTTACTTCTCAGCATCAACCTATACATTATAAACATCATCCTAGTTTGCCATTAGAAAAAAAAATACATAAAATGAAAATGGGTTAGGTACCGGTATATGTAATGAGATAAACAGCAATATCCCTTATTTGAGTATGTCAATGTAAGACATATTTCTAAGACACTATTACTAAAGAGAAATACATTGGAATACTTTTGGTCCACTGGGAAGGCTGGGTTGGGAACTTCCCAGGGATCATGTTGGTGGTACCTGGGGAGAGTGGTATCTAGGCAGGGGAGTGATCTCAGTGAGGTATAAAGCAACACAGTCCACCCTCCAAAGCCACCATTTTCTCCAGGGAGACAGATCTCGGTAGAGTGGAAATGGGTGTCAATTCTGGGAGATCTTCAGGCCCTACTTGCTGCCTAAGAGGGGTATTTTTCCACATACACTAAATCAGGGCTGTCAGACATGCTGCCGGGGGCTGAATCAGGGCCTCAGAAGGTTCCTATCAGTCCCCCGAGCAACCGACTGTCGTCTGCTTCTTTCTCCCTCTCTTGCTTCCTTCTGCAGTTCAGCTTGCTCAATCGCACAGGAGCTACAGAGCAAAACCTCTATTTTCTCCATTGGCTGAGGCTCCTCCCACTCCTGGTCCCCTGGGGAAGGAGGGAAAGAGCCAGAGCTTCCTTTGCCCAGTTCCCCGGATCCCGTGTGAGAAATATAAAGAAAGCGCCTTCAAGACTGACAACTGCTAACGTTTTAAGCGTGTTTTATTTTAATTTTTTTTTTTACAAACAAATCTTTAATTGTGTTTGTCTGTGTCCTTTATAAAGTTTATATCTCTGCTACCTGATCTTAAATAGGTATGCGCATGGCCTGGCCTGACACTGCCCTCATTACAAATGAGTTCGACACCCCTGTGCGAAATAATGTGGTAGAGCTTCTGCTTGGCACGCAGAAGTTCCCAGGTTCAATTCCTGGCATTTCTAGTTAAAACGACCAGGTAGAGGGTGATGTGAAAGAGGACCTGGAGAGCTGCTGCCAATCCGATTAGACCAGGGGTGGCCGGATCTGACATAAATGAGACCTTGTTGGGCCGGGCCCTGAGTGCCATAAAATGTAACTCCAAGTACTGGAGACATTGGCTTTTTAAAGGACACGGACAAACACAATTTTAAAAAAACTTTAAATAAAAAATGCGTAAAAGATTAGCACTCTTGCAATATTCTTTTTAATAGTCTCTGATAACCAAAGGAAGCAAGAGGGAGAAGGAAGCAGATTTGCTCACGGGCCTGATCGGAGCCCTCGGGGGGGGGGGGGTGTCCTGATTTGGCCCCTGGGCCGCACATTTGACACCCCTGGATTAGACTGTGCTAACATTAGTGGACCGAAGGTCTGATTCAGTAGAAACTAGTCTTCTGTGTGTTCGGCATTTCCAGTCCACTTTGGGCGCTAAAGTTTAGCAATTGCTTGTGAGTAGATTTTGCTGTCTCATGGAGTAAAATCCAGTTGCAAAGTACATGGAAAGCGGATTGAAAGTGGATTATTCAGCATGTGTGAAAGAAGATGATTGCAGATTTATACCCCACCCTTCTCTCTGAATCAGTCTCAGAGTGGCTTGCAATCTACCGAGACGGCTCTCACAGCAGCTGCCCTTTCAAGGACAACTCTGGCAAGAGCGACGGCTGACCCAAGGCCCTTCCAGCAGCTGCAAGTGGAGGAGTGGGGAATCAAACCCAGTTCTCCCAAATAAGAGTCTGCACACTTAACCACTACACCAAACTGGCTCTCCGTGCATCTCTAATGGACACGTGACTTTCTGTAGTGCGCTTACAGCTCAAGGGGCCCCAGGTCTGAAAGGATGGGAGACCACTTGTCTAATCCTGCAACACACCTCAGATGTTTCTAAGCAGTTAATATGGATTAGTTATGCTAGAATGTGCTATGGATGTGGAGTGCTCAAATGCATCTGTGGCCCATGAGGACTCCAGCAAAGAGCTGAGTAGACCAGGCAGAACACCCAGGAATGATGCGGCCATAATCCAAAGTTTTTTAACTCTGTCCTTAATTTTGCATATGGAATTACTTTTGTGCTTCCCGCCCTCACCATCTCTGCTTTATATCACAACCAGCTTTTGAAGCCCCCCTCCCCCCAAGCTTTTGCACACTGTTTGATCTGGGTCCTGGGGTGGGGAAACGCACACAGCCCTGCCAAGCATATGGGACCCCATGTGCGATTCTCCGTACTGCAGCCATATTCTCGCATAGGCGAGGGTTTGAATCTGCACAAGTCCCCCAAATGAGTGAGTGAAGTGTTCCTGCTCGGGCCTTGTTAATTCCCCGGGGGACCCTTCCCCGATAGAATCAGCCCCTCTGTAAGATGTTGCAGTCTGACATTCCTTTTCTTAGGCAGGGTGCGTGTGTGTTTGGCCGGGGGAGGAATTCTTGAAAAGCTGGATAAGGGGACGGCTTGAGTGAGTAATTGCATTTCCAGATGTACTTTCTTTCCATCTCTCCCCCCTCCCCTTTCCTTCTGAAGGGGAGGAGAGGGGGAGGCCCTTAGTTGAATTCCATAGACGAGATTGCTGCAGGGCTCTCTTTCATTCGGTTTTTGATGTGGCGGCTTCGGCGCTGACGGAGAGCCCGAGAATCAGCAGAGAGCTGAAGGACGCAGAGAACTGGCAAGAGAGGACTGCAGGGAGGAGGCTGGGAAAGATTCAGATGCGGTTGGCTGTCTTTGCTGTCGGAGTCTTTGTAGTTCATAGGCACTGGTGGTCATCTGGCACCCCCAGATCCGTATCTGCCCGTCGGCCTTAGGGCCATCAACATTGATCACCATCTTCAAGTCCTTGAAGGTCTGTCATATAGGGGATGGCGTGGAATTGTTTTCTGCGGCCCCAGAAGGATGGACCAGAACCAATGGGTTGAAATTAAATCAGAAGAGTTTCTGGCTCAACATTAGGAAGAACTTCCTGACCGTTAGAGCGGTTCCTCAGTGGAACAGGCTTCCTCGGGAGGTGGTGGGCTCTCCTTCCTTGGAGGTTTTTAAATAGAGGCGCAGAGTGGTAAAGCTGCAGTGCTGCAGTCCTAAGCTTTGCTCACGACCTGAGTTCGATCCCAGCGGAAGCTGGGTTCAGGTAGCCGGCTCATGGTTGACTCAGCCTTCCATCCTTCCGAGGTCGGTAAAATGAGTCCCCAGCTTGCTAAGGGGGAAGTGTACATGACTGGGGAAGGCAATGGCAAACTACCCCGTAAAAAGTCTGCAGCAAAAACGTTGTGAAAGCAACGTCACCTCAGAGTTGGAAACGACTGGTGCTTGCACAGGGGACTACCTTACCTTAAGATGGCCATCTGACAGCAATGCGGATACTGTGAATTTAGGGGGAGGTATTTGTGCATTTCCTGCATTGTGCAGGGGGTTGGACTAGATGACCCTGGAGGTCCCTTCCAACTCTATGATTCTATGAGTTTTCTGGCTCCATATGATGGAATTCCATAGGTGTGACATGCAGAAGCGGGGGTGGGGGTTCCCTCTTGAGGGGTCACTGAAGGTGCAGTAATCCTGTGTGCTTGGAGGAAGAGGAAGGATATCCCTTCACCCCGGACTTAAGAAAAGCCCTGCTGGATCAGACCAGTGGTCCATCTAGTCCACCATCCTGTCTCTCGCAATGGCCAAGCACTTCCTCTGGAGGGACAGCAACATGGCAGAGAGGCTGAGGCCCAGAGAGGTTGCCTCCTGGCTGTGGGATTCAGAGGTTTAGTGCCTCTGGATATGGAAATTCCCCTCAGTCACCTTGGATAGTAGCCATTGATAGACTTACCCTCCATGAATCTGTCTGGTCCTGTTTTTAAGTTGTCTGAGCCTATGGCCATCACTTCATCCGCCGGCAGTGAATTCCACATTTGCTGTAGTGGTTAAGTGTGCAGACTCCTATCTAGGAGAACCGCGTTTGATTTCCCTCTTCTGTACTTACAGCTGCTGGAATGGCCTTGGTCAGCCATAGCTCTGGCAGAGGTTGTCCTTGAAAGGGCAGCTTTCTGGGAGAGCTCTCTCAGCCCC
This sequence comes from Heteronotia binoei, assembly GCF_032191835.1. Classification (NCBI taxonomy): domain Eukaryota; kingdom Metazoa; phylum Chordata; class Lepidosauria; order Squamata; family Gekkonidae; genus Heteronotia; species Heteronotia binoei. The sequence continues at coordinate 11,928,030 of NC_083234.1, forward strand.
ACCTACCTCACAGGGTGTCTGTTGTGGGGGAGGAAGGTAAAGCAGATTGTGAGCCGCTCTGAGACTCTTCGGAGTGGAGGACAGAATATAAATCCAGTATCTTCATCTACCTCACAGGGTGTCTGTTGTGGGGGAGGAAGGTAAAGGAGATTGTGAGCCGCTCTGAGACTCTTCGGAGTGGAGGGCGGGATATAAATCCAGTATCTTCATCTACCTCACAGGGTGTCCGTTGTGGGGGAGGAAGGGAAAGGAGATTGTGAGCCGCTCTGAGACTCTTCAGAGTGGAGGGCGGGATATAAATCCAGTATCTTCATCTACCTCACAGGGTGTCTGTTGTGGGGGAGGAAGTTAAAGGAGATTGTGAGCCGCTCTGAGACTCTTCGGAGTGGAGGGCGGGATATAAACCCAATATCTTCATCTACCTCACAGGGTGTCTGTTGTGGGGGAGGAAGGTAAAGGAGATTGTGAGCCGCTCTGAGACTCTTCGGAGTGGAGGGCGGGATATAAACCCAATATCTTCATCTACCTTACAGGGTGTCTGTTGTGGGGTGGGGGGAGGTAAAGGAGATTGTGAGCCGCTCTGAGACTCTTCAGAGTGGAGGGCGGGATATAAATCCAATATCTTCATCTACCTCACAGGGTGTCTGTTGTGGGGGAGGAAGGGAAAGGAGATTGTGAGCCGCTCTGAGACCCTTCGGAGTGGAGGGCGGGATATAAATCCACTATCTTCATCTACTTCACAGGGTTTCTGTTGTGGGGGAGGAAGGTAAAGGAGATTGTGAGCCGCTCTGAGACTTTTAGGAGTGGAGGGCGGTATATAAACCCAATATCTTCATCTACCTCACAGGGTGTCTGTTGTGGGGGAGGAAGGGAAAGGAGATTGTGAGCCGCTCTGAGACTCTTCGGAGTGGAGGGCGGGATATAAACCCAATATCTTCATCTACCTCACAGGGTGTCTGTTGTGGGGGAGGAAGGGAAAGGAGATTGTGAGCCGCTCTGAGACCCTTCGGAGTGGAGGGCGGGATATAAATCCTATATCTTCATCTACCTCACAGTGTGTCTGTTGTGGGGAGGAAGGTAAAGGAGATTGTGAGCCACTCTGAGACTCTTCGGAGTGGAGGGCGGGATATAAACCCAATATCTTCATCTCCCTCACAGGGTGTCTGTTGTGGGGGGGGGGGATGTAAAGGAGATTGTGAGCTGCTCTGAGACTCTTCGGAGTGGAGGGCGGGATATAAACCCAATATCTTCATCTCCCTCACAGGGTGTCTGTTGTGGCGGGGGGGAGGTAAAGGAGATTGTGAGCCGCTCTGAGACTCTTTGGAGTAGAGGGCGGGATATAAATCCAATACCTTCATCTACCTCACAGGGTGTCTGTTGTGGGGGGGGGGAGGTAAAGGAGATTGTGAGCTGCTCTGAGACTCTTCGGAGTGGAGGGCGGGATATAAACCCAATATCTTCATCTCCCTCACAGGGTGTCTGTTGTGGGGGGGGGGGGATGTAAAGGAGATTGTGAGCTGCTCTGAGACTCTTCAGAGTGAAGGGCGGGATATAAATCCAATATCTTCATCTACCTCACAGGGTGTCTGTTGTGGGGGGAGGAAGGTAAAGGAGATTGTGAGCCGCTCTGAGACTCTTTGGAGTAGAGGGCGGGATATAAATCCAATACCTTCATCTACCTCACAGGGTGTCTGTTGTGGGGGAGGAAGGTAAAGGAGATTGTGAGCCGCTCTGAGACTCTTCGGAGTGGAGGGCGGGATATAAATCCAGTATCTTCATCTACCTCACAGGGTGTCTGTTGTGGGGGAGGAAGGGAAAGGAGATTGTGAGCCGCTCTGAGAGAAGGGCGGGGTATAAATCTACGCTCGTCTTCTTCTTAATCACTTGCTATTTAAGGAAGTACCTGCTGCCCATCAGTTTCATTGGATGCTCTCAAGTTCTTCCCTCCCCAAAACCTGCCCTCCCCAGGCTGCACCCTTGGAGCTCTAAAAAATTTTCAAGGGGAAGTTGGCAACCGTGTCTTAAGACCATGAGGATTTTGGCCTGTCCTGACACTGTGAAAGCTCTGTGTCTGGCTCGTCTCCCTCCTCCCAGGTACTGGAAAGCAGAAATTCTAAACTTATGCTAGCCACTGTCCTCCCAGTGTGAACTTCAATGTGGAATTCCCCAGGGAATGTGGAATTGTGTGAATGCACCTCTGTGTTTGCAGCTCAGTGTAAATCTTGACTGGATTATGAATGGCATTTGGCTGTTCTTGGAGTAGCGGTCTGAGCCGCCTGCATCAGCTTTTGAGAAGGGAAACCGGAACAATTTGTCCTCTCCGCCACTTCTGGCCTCTGTTTACATTGTGTTGGCACCCTGTTTGTCCATCCCACAGAAAGAGAAATTAAACCTGAAGCGCTGGGATAGTTTATGGGCTGTGGACCAAGATAAGTTTAAGATTCATCGGTGCTTGACTGGTTACGAGCTCTGAAGCACCTCTTGATGTTGTGCCCAGAGCTAAAATCGATACAGATTTCCTACATAGATTATCTGTCCGGTGCATTTACTTCCCACCTTTTCTTTTTCTGCATTTTATCCTCACAACAACCCTGTGAGGTAACTGAAGAAGAGTGACTGGCCAAAGGTCACCTAATGATCTTCCATGGCAGAGCTGGGATTTGAACCCAGGTCTCAGAGGTCCTAGGCTGATGTTCTGTGTCATGCTGGCTTTCAAAGCTGTTAATGTCGAAGAGTCCTGAGCGATGTTTCCTCTAAGCTGCAGAGTCTTGTGAGCAAAAATTCTACTTTATGAACATATATATGAACATATGAAGCTGCCTTATACTGAATCAGACCCTTGGTCCATCAAAGTCAGTATTGTCTTCTCAGACTGGCAGCGGCTCTCCAGGGTCTCAAGCTGAGGTTTTTCACACCTATTTGCCTCGACCCTTTTTTGGAGATGCCGGGAATTGAACCTGGGACCTTCTGCTTCCCAAGCAGATGCTTTACCACTGAGCCACCGTCCCTCCCTACTTTGTGAGCTACAGGCATGAAAGTGGTGAGTGACAGCATGAATTATTGTGCTCTGAGGTCCTCCTTCCTGAGCTAAGACAACAATGTGTGATCTGGAGGCTAAAAATCTGTGAGCTACCTCACGCTAACTCAGCTTAGAGGGAACACCAAGGGTCCTGAGGGAAGTGGGGGAACAGTATCAAATCTACTTCTGAGAATTAGCAAGGTAACAACTGAATGTGGACTCTGCAATGTTAGGAGTGCTTTTAAGTCTCTTAACATTGTTATTTCTCTGTAAGCTTCTGCCTCGGCCATCCCCTCTACGTCCTGCGATGCTGTCCACACTGAGAATTACTAGTATAGTTTCATTGTTGTTGCCAATTCAGCACTGTGATGACTGCGTTTCCACATGGCTGGTTTCCGTGGCCCGGTGTCCCAGCAGCGGCTGCCACCAGCCCCCTCCCAAGCCAGCAGGGCTTTATCGGGGCGGGGGAGGGTTTATATATCTGAAATTGGCAATCATTATAATGCCATAACACTATAACAATCTGTGTATAATTCTCTGTGAATTCCCAGCACCACCTCTTCTTCTCCTCCACCCTCTCCTCCTTCTTCCTTTCTTCTTTTTTTGCGCAGGTAAGTCTCTGGTCCTTGTCATTGTGGAGATATAAGGGGAAAAGTTTTATCACTGCAACCAAGTCTCTGGTCCTTTTTGTTAGGGAGCTGTATGGGGAAAGGCTTATATCTGCAACCGAAGAGGCTACAGTGGAGAGGATTTTTTTAAAAAAGGGAAAGCATGATATTCAGAGGAAATTAGTTATGCTTGATCACTGTTCACTGCCTGATTAAAACAAAGCAGAATTTCTGACGTGGCAGGAGAAGATCACTGCCAGGAGGTGGTCCGTGCAGAGAAAATAGCTGCAGGAGGGATGGGAAATTCTGACCTTTCCCACACACTCATCAGAGATTCAGGCTTTGCTACAATCTTTCCATGAACTTCACAGTGAAACAGGTTTGGGAAAGACTGGAGAAAAGCCATGGAAACTTTGGGAGGAATGCAAATATACCATGATGCTGTGAGGAAACAGGGGAAAAAAAACCCTTACTTCCCATTGAAAATAATTATCTGGAATGCCTTCCCATTCCCAACCCCTTTCTGGGCCAATCTGGGTCAGAGTTCCAGGGTCTTTTTCTCAGCATCTTTGTCATATAGCCAAGTTGGGCAAATCCACAGCCAACTGGTTCTCCAGCCATCTCTGCAAATCTGAGGTGGCTCATTTAGAGCCTGACTAGACTCCCACCTTTGGGTCCATCCCGGGACCTGTCAACTGGACAGCTGCCGCAAGTAGGCTTCCAAGGAGCAGCTTCCTGCTCCCGCACTCCATTCCCCACACTGCAGGAAAGAGGGGGTATGACAATACAAACGTTGTGACATCGCACCCTGAAGAGGGCCTGGAAGTGGCATCATGCCATCTGTGACGCTCTAGGAATTCTCCCGGGCTTCATGGTAAAGACGATAGAGACTCTGGGGTGACTTCGCATCATGATGTTTTCACGGCAGACTTCTTCACAGCAGACAGCTTTCTGGGACTCTCTCAGCCCCACCCACCTCACAGGGTGTCCGTTGTGGGGGAGGAAGATAAAGGAGATTGTGAGCTGCTCTGAGATTCAGAGTGAAGGAAAGGAAAGGTCCCCTGCGCGAGCACCAGTCGTTTCCAACTCTGCTTTCACGTTTTCATGGCAGACTTTTTACGGGTTGGTTTGCCATTGCCTTCACCAGTCATCTACACTCCCCCCCCCCCCCCCCAGCAAGCTGGGTTCTCATTTTACTGACCTCAGAAGGATGGAAGGCTGAGTCAACCTTGAGCCAGCTACCTGAACCCAGCTTCCACCAGGATCGAGCTCAGGTCATGAGCAGAGAGCTCAGACTGCAATACTGCAGCTTTACCACTCTGCACCATAGGGCTAAAGGTACCATATAGTTTGACTTTTTTGCTGTTGTGTCTTTCAAAATAGCTTTAGTCATCCTCTTGGAGAGGAGTGACAAGTGGAGTGCCTCAAGGATCTGTCCTGGGACCTGTTTCGTTCAACACCTTTATAAATGACTTGGATGAAGGAATAGAGGGAATGCTTATTAAATTTGCAGATGATACTAAATTGGGAGGGGTTGCAAACACAGTAGAAGACAGAAACAGGATACAGGATGACCTTGACAGGCTGGAAAACTGGGCTAAAATCAATAAAATGAATTTTAACGGGGATAAATGTCAAGTTCTGCATTTAGACAGGAAAAATCCAATGCATGGTTATAGGATGGGAGAGACTTGTCTTAGCAGTAGTATGTGCCAGAGGGATCTAGGAGTTTTAGTGGATCATATGCTGAACATGAGTCAACAGTGTGATGCGGTGGCTAAAAAGGCAAATGCAATTTTGAGCTGTATCAACAGAAGTATAGTGTCCACATCATGTGATGTGATGGTATCGCTTTACTCTGCTCTGGTAAGACCTCACCTGGAGTATTGTGTTCAGTTTGGGGCACTACATTTTAAGAAGGATATAGACAAGCTAGAACGAGTCGAGAGGAGGGCGACGAAGATGGTGAGGGGTCTGGAGACCAAGTCCTATGAGGAAAGGTTGAAGGAGCTGGGGATGTTTAGCCTGGAGAGGAGACGGCTGAGAGGTGATATGATCACCATCTTCAAGTACTTGAAGGGCTGTCATATAGAGGATGGTGTGGAATTTTTTTCTGTGGCCCCGGAAGGTAGCATCAGAACCAGTGGGTTGAAATTAAATCAAAAGAGTTTCTGACTCAACATCAGGAAGAACTTCCTGACCGTTAGAGCAATTCCTCAGTGGAACAGGCTTCCTCGGGAGCTGGTGGGCTCTCCTTCCTTGGAGGTTTTTAAGCAGAGGCCGGATGGCCATCTGACAGCAAGGAAGATCCTGTGAATTTAGGGGGGAGGTGTTTGTGAGTTTCCTGCATTGTGCAGGAGGTTGGACTAGATGACCCTAGAGGTCCCTTCCAACTCTGTGATTCTATGAAATGCATGGGTGAGACATCATGAATGGTTGCTCTTTACGTAGATCCTCCATGCTCAGAGAAAGTACACCTCTGAGCACTTAGAACAGGCAACATGGAAGAGCAAAGGGGGGCTGGTCTTGGTGGCCGAGGGATCTGCCTGTATTGAGCCACAGAATCCAAAATGATGTTGGAGGGTGCTTTCCAAGGCTTGCTTTTAAAAACTGCCATCACGTGCCAGTTGCCAAAGGACAATGGGAAGCTCTGCAACTCTCTTCCTAAGTGGGAAAGAAGTAATGTGGAGCACACGGCCAGACAGGTTCTAAGTTGCAAATCAGCTTTGCTCTAGGAATAGCCCACTGGCATTAAACATTAGCAAATTTATGGCACTGTGGTTAAAGTACATTTCCTGTCGGCTGGTGTCAAGGGCAGAGTTTGGCTTTTATTTTCTTGTGGTGCAGCAGTGCAAGCTGAAAGCATGGCTTATTTTAATTAGTCACTTTTTAAAGCATGCATGGAAGAGGTTTGATGGGTGGGATATCTGGGGGTTACGGCGACCTGAGAAGCATGGGGAGAGGTGATATACCCGATCGCTAAGGCTGTGTCTGCTCTCTCACACTTATAAACCTTTGTATTTTTAGTTTCTTGATTGTATTTGGCCCTTGTTGTCCCCATGTAGAGTGTGCCACGAAGGAGGTGCTGAGATCCAACTTGCAAACGTTGGCGGGTTATGAACATATGAAGCTGCCGTATACTGAATCATACCTTCGGTCCATCAAAGTCAGTCTTGTCTACTCAAACTGGCAGTGGCTCTCCAGGGTCTCAAGCTGAGGTTTTTCACGCCTATTTGCCTGGACCCTTTTGAGTTGGAGACGCCGGGGATTGAACCTGGGACCTTCTGCTTACCAAGCAGATACTCTACCACTGAGCCACAGTCCCTCCCAAAGGATTGTACCTTTTCAGAATGTAGGTGAAGCAAATGTTAGACTGTGGGTGATTCCACACTCACGTTGGTCCGGGGCGGGCTTCCGTTTTGGGGTGGAGCAAGCTGGTGATTTGACACCAGTTGCTCCGCGCCAGCATTTTGCGCCACGGTGTAAACCTGAGAAAACAGGTTTACACTGCGGTGGGGCAAATCACTGGTTTGCCCCGCGCAAAATGCCAGGTGCAGAGCAACTGCTGCGAAATCGCCAGCTTGCTCCGCCCCAAAACGGAAGCCCGCCCCAGACCACCCTATGAGTAGTAAGAATCACATTGTGAGTAGTAAGATTTTGTTCTTTCCCTTTTATGTAACACTTCTCTGTTGTGTTCTGGGGCGATGTGTGTTAGGCTGCCTCATTCGCTTCCTTGTTTTCCCCGCTACGCCACCAAAGGCTCTCACCATAGAAGTCTTGGCTGGACCAAAGGAATGGGGTGGCTTAGTAAAATGTAGAATGACCAAACAGGAGGGGTGGGGAGGGTGGCTCTGAAGTAAAAGAGGATCCTATGTCTCAAGCGCCATCACATCACTTCTAACTTATGGTGATCCTGTAAATCAGAGGTGGCCAAACTGTGGCTGGGGAGCCAAATGTGGCTCTTTCATACATATGGTGTACAATTCTGGTCACCGCACCTCAAAAAGGATATTATAGCACTGGAAAAAGTCCAGTAAAGGGCAACTAGAATGATCAAAGGTTTGGAACACTTTCCCTATGATGAAAGGTTAAAACACTTGGGGCTCTTTAGCTTGGAGAAACGTCGACTGCGGGGTGACATGATAGAGGTTTACAAGATGATGCATGCGATGGAGAAAGTAGAGAAAGAAGTCCTTTTCTCCGTTTCTCACAATACAAGAACTCGTGGGCATTCAATGAAATTGCTGAGCAGTCAGGTTAAAACGGATAGAAGGAAGTACTTCTTCACCCAAAGGATGATTAACATGTGGAATTCACTGCCACAGGAGGTGGTGGCGGCTACAAGCATAGACAGCTTCAAGAGGGGATTGGATAAAAATATGGAGCAGAGGTCCATCACTGGCTATTAGCCACAGTGTGTGTGTGTGTGTGTACTGATATATATATTTGGCCACTGTTTGACACAGAGTGTTAGACTGGATGGGCCATTGGCCTGATCCAACATGGCTTCTCTTATGTTCTTATGTGTGGCTCTTGAAGCCCCTACTGCCTGGTTGGCGAGCTTGGAGAAGGCATTTCTCTCTTTAAATCACTTTTCTCTCAGAGCTGTTCTCTCAGAGCTCTCTCAGCCCCACCTGCCTCTCAGGGTATCTGTTGTGTGGAGAGGAAGGAGATTGTAAGCCACTCTGAGACTGCGAGTGAAGGATGGAGTATAAATCCACTCTCTTTAATGGCCAGGACTGTAAACCCCTTAATGACAAGGTCGTCCAGTTGGATGGGGACTCCGAAACTGCCCTTAAATGATGCTGGATCTGTCACCGAGTTGTGTGTAATGGGATGATGGTAATTGGTTTTTGGGTGGGGAGGTTTGCGGCATATAAGCAGGGCCGTTGGTCCTGCCAGACAGTTCTGTTCCTATCTCCCTATGCTGAATCACTGAATAAAGAGCTGAACTCACTATCTCTTGGCGTCATGCTTTGAACCCAGTACATTTTAGAAACTTTAGTCAGGATGTGTGCTTTCGCATTGCTCCTGTCCCATAGTTGCTATTCAGAGCCGGATATTCCAGCGCCTTCGCGGAGTCTTAAAGCAAAGTTCCTCGGAGCCAAGGGTCAGCCAGAACATCTGTGGAGGCACTGATGTCAAGCCGAAACTTGTTGCCGTGTAGGGGAAATTTCATGGAAATCCTTGGGCACCCCCGGTGGCCTTTGTCAGCTTAGTCAGAGCTGAGTCACCTGGCTTTTACTGGAAGAAATGCAGGAAGGGGGGGAGGGAGTGGAGGGAAAAACTTCCTCCTCCTTTTGACAGATTTTTCAGTGTGCAGCTGGCTTCTCCTTTCAGAAGGGTGATTGATTTCTGTCGAGGAGAGCCAGTTTGGTGTGGTGGTTAAGTGTGCGGACTCTTATCTGGGAGAACCGGGTTTGATTCCCCACTCCTCCACTTGCACCTGCTGGCATGGCCTTGGGTCAGCCATAGCTCTGGCAGAGGTTGTCCTTGAAAGGGCAGCTGCTGGGAGAGCCCTCTCCAGCCCCACCCACCTCACAGGGTGTCTGTTGTGGGGGAGGAAGGGAAAGGAGATTGTGAGCCGCTCTGAGACTCTTCGGAGTGGAGGGCGGGATATAAATCCAATATCTTCATCTACCTCACAGGTTGTCTGTTGTGGGGGAGGAAGGGAAAGGAGATTGTGAGCCGCTCTGAGACTCTTCGGAGTGGAGGGCGGGATATAAATCCAATATCTTCATCTACCTCACAGGGTGTCTGTTGTGGGGGAAGAAGGGAAAGGAGATTGTGAGCCACTCTGAGACTCTTCGGAGTGGAGGGCGGGATATAAATCCAATATCTTCATCTATCTCACAGGGTGTCTGTTGCGGGGGAGGAAGGTAAAGGAGATTGTGAGCCGCTCTGAGACTCTTCGGAGTGAAGGGTGGGATATAAATCCAATATCTTCATCCTCTTCTTCTTCTTCTTCTTCAAGAGTTCCCCTCCAATGAGCAGGCTCATAGGGATGCCCGCCTCCAGGTGGGAACTGAGGATCGCCCAGAATTACAGTTCATCTTCAGACTATTGAGATCAGCTTCCCTGGAGAAAATAGATGCTTTGGAGCAATACTCCCTTTGGAGCAACAATTCTACTTCGTGAGCTACTGGCGTGAAAGCTGTGAGCTACTGCTTAAATTAGTTTGCTCCGGGGCCGTTTTTCCTGAGCTAAGACAAAAATGTGTGCGCCGGAGGCTAAAAAAATTGTGAGCTAGCTCACACTAACTCAGTTTAGAGGGAACACTGCTATAAAGGGTGGACTCCATATGGCACTGAAACCAACCAAGGTCTCTCTCCTCCCCAAGGTCCATCCCCAAATCTCCATGAGTTTCCCAGCCTGGATCTGACAACCCTTCTCCATCCCCCACCGGTGGCCAGGGGCACCTGGAAACCCCTAGATCAGGAAGAATTCAGATAACCCTGCAGCTTAGAAAAATTGAGCATTTCTAAGGACTTTGCCATGTTGACCCAGTCATGTGAACTCTCCATGTATCCTGCAAAATGGCACCTTTTCCTTTTAAAAAATCTGCGTCTAGACTGCAGTCCTAATGAGCTGTCCCTCTTCCTGTAGAATCCTGGAGACTGTGGTTCTTGTAAGGGCAGGAGGGTGGGGTGAGGATCTCTTAACAAGATTCCTTCCTCAGGAACCCCCAATGAGATGTCTTCTCGAGTGCAATAACCGTGTGAGGATTGGAGCAGCGAGCTCCGCTTCTGTTCTTTGCTGATGAGTCATGAGTGAAATCGATGCGTAGAGCTTTGTGCTTTATTATACCCTTCTTTCTCCCTCGTATGAACCCGTAGTGGCTTGCATTGTCCTTTTCTCCACTTTTATTCTCCTCACGATTGTGTGAGCGTAGATTAGGCTGAGAGGTCACAACTGGCTCAGATCTCCCAGCGAACGTCCGTGGCACCAGTGGGTTTTGAACCTGGGTTTCCCAGATTCCTAGTCTGACACTCCATCCCCTCCCCATGTTGGGTACATGCTCTGTCTGAGCAGTCAGGAAAGCAAGGCTCTGGAGCACATGACGAGAGCTTGCTGCCATGATCCTGGTCACGCTTCATGAGTATCCACTCCAGCTTCACCACCCAAAAAGGAAAAAGATCCGTTGAGCCCCAAATGGCAACTCCACCCCCAGGGTCTTCCATGCAGAGGTAGAGCTGGCTTGTCATTCATGGTGGTGTCCCATTCAAGTAATGACCACAGCTGATTCTCTTAAGCTTCCAAGCTTTGGTGAGTTGGCCCAACCTGGGTAGCCCAGCTAGCCTGATCTTGTCAGATCTCAGAAACTTAACGGGCTCAGCCTTGGGCTAGTATTCCTCCAAGGAATACCAGGATTGTGACACAGAGGCAGCAATGGCAAACCACGTCTCTTGTCTTAATGAGTCTAGCCCACCACCTAGTGTATAGAATGTTAAAAGAGCTAGAACTTCTGGCTGCCGACAACTTTAGGATCTCCTGGCTATTCTACACACAATGTCGTAGGTATGATCATTATTATTGTAAGAACATAAGAGAAGGCATATTGGATGAGGCCAGTGGCCCATCCAGTCCAACACTCTGTGTCACAGAAGAACATAAGAGAAGCCATGTTGGATCAGGCCAATGACTCATCCAGTCAAACACTGTGTGTCACATAAGAACATAAGAGAAGCCCTGTTGGATCAGGCCAATGGCCCATCCACTCCAACACTCTGTGTCACATAAGAACATAAGAGAAGCCATGTTGGATCATGCCAATGGCCCCTCCAGTCCCAAACTCTGTGTCACATAAGAACATAAGAGAAGCCATGTTGGATCAGGCCAATGGCCCCTCCAGTCCAACACTCTGTGTCACACATAAGAACATGGGAGAAGCCATGTTGGATCAGGCCAATGGCCCATCCAGTCCAACACTCCGTGTCACATAAGAACATAAGAGAAGCCCTGTTGGATCAGGCCACTGGCCCCTCCAGTCCAACACTCTGTGTCACATAAGAACAGAAGAGAAGCCATGTTGGATCAGGCCAATGGCCCCCTCCAATCCAACACTCTGTGTCACACATAAGAACATGGGAGAAGCCATGTTGGATCAGGCCAATGGCCCATCCAGTCCAACACTCTGTGTCACATAAGAACAGAAGAGAAGCCATGTTGGATCAGGCACAATGGCCCCTCCAGTCCAACACTCTGTGTCACACAGTGGCCCAAAAAATCAGGCGCCATCAGAAGGTCCCTCCAGTGGGGCCAGGACTATTAGAAGCCCTCCCCACGGTGCCCCCCCTGCCAAGCACCAAGAATACAGAGCATCACATTTACAGGGGTAGAATTCTAGCAGGAGCTCCCTCGGATATTAGCCCACACATCCCTGATGTAGCCAATCCTCCAAGATCTTACAAGGTTCTTTTTTGTAAGCTCTGGAGGATTGGCTACATCAGGGGTGTGTGGCCTAATATGCAAAGAAGCTCCTGCTAGAATTCCACCCCAGGCTACTTGCCTGGACCCTTTTTAGTTGGAGATGCTGGGGGATTGAACCTGGGACCTTCTACTTACCAAGCAGATGCTCCACCACTGAGCCACCATCCCTCCCTTAATGAGTCTGTTGTGACTTGACCTCATCGTCATCGTTTGGACGTGTCCCCTGAAAATAAGCCTAGGTCTGTAGCGCGAACTGAATACCCAGGGTTTAAATCGGGATGAGGGATGGCTCTCAATTTCCGACAGCATGAACCAGCCCTTCTGTGCGAGACCTTTGAGCGGAAAGCACCTTGCCCTCTGCCCCTGAGTCAACAAAGCCAGGGACTGGCAGCTCGTTTAGATAAAGAGCCGGCTTTGGCATTGGAGCGTGCCAGTGTGCAATCATAAAAGGGAGATTTTCTGATTGAGCTGAGCAGGCAGTTTCGCGCCTCGGAGACTCAGGTTTGTCTGAGCAGCTCTGAGCCTTTGCCAAAAACAGCCTCCCTGCCTTTGCTGTGTACATTTTTTCTCCCACTTTTCCTCCATTGATCGCCACCCTCGACTTCCATGCTGCTTCCGTCCTGTCGTATCCTGGCAACAGCGCTGCAAAGGGGGCTGGAGCCGCCAGCCTGAGACCCACCCAGTAAATCTCCATGGCAAAGAGGGATTCGAACCCAGATCTCCCAGAGCTCAGTTTAAAACTCTGAACAGCCACACTGTGCTGAGTTTGGCAGTGAGTTTATGACTCGGGGCTTCCTTGGTGGTCTCCCAGCCAGGGGTCATTTTGTAGAAAAATAGGTGGTGGAGCTCATTAGCATAACTCACTGCCTATGCTAACCGCTAACGGCAACCCGACACAAAGAAAGGAGAGCCTGGGCGAGTGAGGCCTGCTTGGGCTGGCTAGAGATCCAGCCAGCCCAAGCAGGCCTCGCTCACCTGGGGCTCTCCTTGGTCGCCTCCCCCACAGTCAAAAAGGCCAGCAAGCCACCATGCCACTGAGAATCACAGAAGAGTTGAGAAAGGTGGCGCGGCTTCTCCAGGGGTTAATGAGGGCTGCTTGGGGCGTGGTAAAGCTCCTGGTGGCTGGCCGGGCTGCCTGCTCTTCTAATCCAGGAATTGTTATGCAGGTGCACCTCCTATTCAATGGACAAGGTAGGTGGGGAGGAAGAGGGGGAACCCTCAGAAAGGTTCAGGAGCTGGGCTCCTGTGAGCTCCTGCTGAATTCAAGGCCTGCTCGGCTTTAAAGGTGATGAGATGAGGCCAGCCTGGGCTATCCAGGTAAGGGCAGAAATGAACAGAGGTGGCTTGCCATCGCCTGCCTCTGTGTAGCAACCCTGGGCTTCCTTGGAGGTCTCCCATCCAAGTACTAACCACGGCCAATCCTGCTTAGCTTCTGAGATCTGACAAGATCAGGCAATCCTAGGCTATTCAGGTAGAAGGTTTCGAAGGAGTAACTTGTGACATGGTGGTGTTCACATCTCCACCAGCCAAACGCTCTAAAAATAAATGGTCTTGTGAGCTTCCAATACGAAGAGCGCAGTTACGTTCAGTGCAGACCGATGCTTTGTGAGATGGCTGCAGAAGTTCATGGTGAGGGCCTTTGATCCCATTTGCTCCTTGAAACCCCGACTAGCATGGTAGGCCCTGATGGAGAATATATCCTTCAATGAAACCTCCGTATGGAGGGGCAGTGTATCTTCGAATGAGCAGTTCGCCTTCCCATCCTGCATGTGAGCTTGTTAAGTACTTGTGAGTTTCCTGCACTGTGTTGGGGGTTGACTCGATGACCCTGGAGGCCCCTTCCAACTCTGATTGTATAAGCGCATGTGCAAAGTGTGAGTTGCAATGTGCACAAATATAGAAATGATCATAGTTCCCCCATCTGTAATGTACAGGAGTGACAAGCAGGAAAGGCTTCGGCATCGCTTGCAAATGTGCACAGGGATGCAATAGGTTGGATATTCAGATACCCTATAGTACAGGAGGTGAACACATGAACTGCCTTATCCCGAATCAGTCCAGTGGTCCGTCGCAATCAGTATAGTCTACTCAGACTGGCAGCTGCTCTCTAGGGTCTGAGTTGGAGGTCTTTCGCATCAGTTTGGCGTAGTGGTGAAGTGCGCAGACTCTTATCTGGGAGAACGGGGTTTGATTCCCCACTCCTCCACTTGCAGCTGCTGGAATGGCCTTGGGTCAGCCACGGCTCTGGCAGAGGTTGCCCTTGAAAGAGGGCAGCTGCTGCTGAGAGCCCTCTCCAGCTCCACCCACTCCACAGGGTGTCTGTTGTGAGGGAGGAAGATAAAGGAGATTGTGAGCCGCTCTGAGATTGTAGAGTGGCGGGATATAAATCCAATGTCTTCTTCTATCTGGACCTTTAAACCAGAGATGCCAGGGATTGAACCTATGACCTTCTGCATGTCAAGCAAATCTTCTACCATTGAGCTGCACCACATTCTCACTGCCCACCCCTGCTTTGACTTCTTTCAACCCCTGCTTTGGCTTCTTTCAACCTCTACTTTGACTTCTTTCAACCCTGCTTTGAATTCTTTCAATCCCTGCTTTGACTTCTTTCAACCCCTGCTTTGACTTCTTTCAACCCGCTTTGACTTCTTTCAACCCCTGCTTTGGCTTCTTTCAACCCCTGCTTTGGCTTCTTTCAACCCCTGCTTTGCTTCTTTCAACCCCTGCTTTGACTTCTTTCAACCCTGCTTTGACTTCTTTCAACCCTGCTTTGACTTCTTTCAACCCCTGCTTTGACTTCTTTCAACCCCTGCTTTGACTTCTTTCAACCCCGGCTTTGGCTTCGTTCAACCCCTGCTTTGACTTCGTTCAACCCCTGCTTTGACTTCGTTCAAACCCCTGCTTTGACTTCGTTCAACCTCTACTTTGACTTCTTTCAACCCTGCTTTGAATTCTTTCAATCCCTGCTTTGACTTCTTTCAACCCCTGCTTTGACTTCTTTCAACCCGCTTTGACTTCTTTCAGCCCCTGCTTTGACTTCTTTCAACCCATGCTTCGGCTTCTTTCAACCCCTGCTTTGACTTCTTTCAGCCCCTGCTTTGACTTCTTTTAACCCCCTGCTTTAACTTCTTTCATACCCCTTGCTTTTACTTCTTTCAACCCCTGCTTTGACTTCTTTCAACCCTGCTTTGACTTCTTTTCAACCCTGCTGCTTTGAGCTTCTTTCAAACCCCGGCTTTGGCTTCTTTCAACCCCGCTTTGGCTTCTTTCAACCCCTGCTTTGACTTCGTTCAACCCCTGCTTTGACTTCGTTCAAACCCCTGCTTTGACTTCTTTCAACGCTTAATCTGCAGCTCTCCTTCTCCACCATTTATCAGTCTGATGCTTCTCACCTTCTCTAGCCAGACCTCCTCCCTGCCCCCCACTCTGAGACCTACTCTGAGGCCACTTCCCTGGACACCGATTCCATTCTGCGCCAGTCCAGAGAGAGCCCACAGCCAATAAATCACTCAGCACGGCAGAGCAGGGTAGATAAATATTTAGACTGGCTTGGCTGAGTCGCAGGCTCACTGGCATGATGGGAACGTACTTCCAGGGGCTGGAAAGGGGATGTCTCAGAGGGGCTCGGTGAGGAGATGAAGTAGCCCTGCGCTGGAAGCAAGAGCCTGGCTGTGTTCTATATGCCATGCAGTGTTTTGGAAATTGTGTGCCAAAGATCACACCGAGATGCACGGGGAGTCTTCTTAAGCACAAAAGTTAGTAGTGGCTTCCCTGGAAAATAGCTTGCCCAGCACTACTGGTGCCCCCCCTGTAATGTGCTGTCAGAGCAGCACACTGAGATGTCCCAGGGCACATTAAAATGCATTAAGAGCATATCATCTGTTGCTGTTCAAGTCGCACAGTTGAGTCCGACTCTTTGCGACCCCATGGACAAAGTCACGCCAGGCCCGCCTGTCTTCCACCATCCTCCGAAGTCTGCTCAAATTTGAGCACACAAAGGTTTGTCTGCTACACGCAGGGGTGTCAAACTCATTTGTTACAAGGGCCGGACCTGACATAAATGAGGACCTTGTTGGGCCAGGCCATGTGTGTACCTATTTAAGATTAGGTAGCAGAGATATAAACTTTATAATGGACACAGACGAACACAATGAAATATTTAAAAAAAAACACACCTTGAAATATGCTTAAAACGTTAGGACTTGTTGGTCTTAAAGATGCTTTCTTTGTATTTCTCCCATGGATCCAGGGAACTGGGCAAACAAAGCTCTGGCTCTTTCCTTCCTTCCCCAGGGGAGGGAGGGGCCTCAGCCAATAGAAGGGAAAGAGGCTTTGCTCAGTAGCTCTGCTGTGCAATTGAGAGAGCCTGGAAAAATAAGCTCTGCTTCCTCCCCCCCCCTTCCTCCCCAAGGGAGCAGCCTCAGCCAATGGAGAAAATAGAGGTTTTGCTCTGTAGCTGTGCGACTGAGCAAGCGTTGCAAAGCAAGCTGTGATGCAGAAGGAAGCAAGAGATAGGAAGACGGAGACAGATGACAGCCAGTTGCTCAGGGGCCTCATAGGAGCCCTTTGGGGCCCGATTAGTGTGTGCAGTGGGACAAAGCTGCCCCCCCCTCACCACTGCCTTCCTAGCAACTGGTATTCAGAGGAACACTGCCCCTGAACATGGAGGTTTCCTTTCGGCGTGTTGGATGTGGAACGTGGATGGACGTGTTGTTGCAGCGGAGACGTGAAGCTACGCTTTGCTTCTTTAGTCCCACTTCCATCTCTCTTCAAACACGTATTTATAAAGGCCTGTAATTTTAAATTTTTTTATTTACATTATTTATAGCCTGCCTTTCTGACAGTGACTCCAGGCAGACGGAATGGAGCAAGTCAGCGCAGTCAACAAATGGGACGTTCATTAACCCCTGCATCGGGGTTTTAGCCCCCCCCGCCCCCCCCCCAGAAAGAACTGAAACGCAGTTATCTGTATTCACGTAACACATTCAGTGGTACAGAAAAGGATGTAAAATAGGACCCTGCTTACAGTAAGCCAAACCCGGCAGCGTCGACCGCAGCCCTTAAACATTTATCCAGGCGAGTTTGTGAAACTGTTTTGTGCTGTAGCAGCTCTATGAAAAGCCAACGAGGGTCTGGTTGGCCGGAGCTGAGCGTGTGGCTTCTGCATATTGAACGGTGCCAAATGTTTTGGTTTGACGCCTCGATCTTCCCCCAACTAGGCCCCTTTCTTGCATTCTTCCCTCCTTACCTTCCTCTCCTCTTGTTTTCACCCTTCTTCCCCCCCACTGTCAACATCTATCTAGAAGGCAGACTCCTTGCAGGCATGGACCTGTCTATTAGCTTTTGGATCTCTGCACCACGCCAGGAATGTGAATGGTATTGTATAAATAGGTATTATTGTACCTACTGCAGGGAGTACTTGCCCCTCTCTGGTTTCGAAGCCTCCTGGAGACATGGTCCAGGCTTCTCGCTGCCGCGCATGAGGTCTGGAAACATGCCAAGTAGAGCAATCCCATGGGAACACTTTCCCTATGTTTAAGTTAAAACCCTCGGGGCTCTTTAGCTTGGAGAAACATCGACTTGGGTGACATGATAGAGGTTTACAAGATTATGCACGGGATCGAGAAGGTAGAGAAAGAAGTCCTTTTCTCCCTTTCTCACAATACAAGAACTCGTGGGCACTCCATGAAATTGCTGAGCAGTCGGGTTAGAACTGATAAAAGGAAGTCCTTCTTCACCCAAAGGGTGATTAATAGATGGGATTCACTGCCACAGGAGGTGGCGGTGGCTACAAGCATAGCCAGCTTCAAGAGGATGAACATATGGAGCAGAGGTCCATCAGTGGCTCTTAGCCACAGCGTATTTTGTCTGGGTAGGGTTGCCAAGTCCAATTTAAGAAATATCTGGGGACTTTGGGGGTGGAGCCAGGAGACTTTGGGGGTGGAGCCAGGAGACATTGGGGTGGAGCCAAGAGCAAGGCTGTGACAAGCATAATTGAACTTCAAGGGAGTTCTGGCCATCACATTTAAAGGGGCTGCACAAATTTTTAAATGCATTCCTTCCATAGGAAATAATGAAGGATAGGGGCACCTTCTTTTGGGGCTCATAGAATTGGACCCCCTGGTCCAGTCTTTTTGAAACTTGGTCGGTATTTTGGGGAGAGGCACTAGATGCTACACTGAAAATTTGGTGCCTCTATCTCAAAAAAACAGCCCCCCCCCCCGAGCCCCCAATACCCACGGTTCAATTCCCCATCATTCCCTATGGGAATCGTTCATGGAGGTGCATGATGGCTCTGGGGCGGGGCTTCCCCCGCCGACCAGCTGGCTGGGGGATGGGGGAAGCCCGTAAAACCGGGGGATCCCCCTCTGGCACCTGGGGATTGGGAAGCCTATGTCTGGGGCAAGTGATGCTCTGTATTCTTGGTGCTGGGGGGGGGGCAACAGTGGGAGGGCTTCTAGTGTCCTGGCCTCACTGATGGACCTCCTGGTGGCACCTGGGTTTTTTGGCTGCTGTTTTTTGGACTGGGTGGGCCTTTGGCCCGATCCAACATGGCTTCTGTTACGTTCTTATGAAAAGAAAATGTGCTAGTTTCCCGAAATGGCAATGATAGCTATGGCCTCTGTGCCCTGAAGATAACTGCAGGTTTATGGAAGAATCTGTGTGCACACATGCGCATACTCTGCCTCTCTGTTGCCCCATTTGCCTCGTTCTCTTCCAGCTGGATTAATGCATCCAGCTAAATTCTGTCCCTTGCCTGGGGTTCGGTTTGCAGCTGTCCAGTTGTTTCCTCCGTCCTGTGGCCCGTGGGAGGGGAGACGGTGAGTCAGCGATGGAATGTACAGACTGACTCCAAGGTCACCCCCGAGAGAGAGAGGAGTTTGGTCAACACACAGCCCCGTTCCCGGCCTTATGAGCCAAGCGCTGGCGATATGCTGGAGGCCGTGGAGAGAGAGCAGCGGGGGGCAGGATTTAATCATAATTCAAAAGGCACCATAGGGCAGCGCCAGGAGCGGATTTCTCAAGAGGCTTTTTTCTTCAAACTGTCCTTCCGGTCCAGTGCTTAACTCTGTTGACTCAGGAGCAGGATCCGTTATGTCACCGCGATGGAAGCATTTGCAGCTGGAATCTTTGGCCTTCTAGGAAAGCAGAGCCAGTTCCTGCAGCTTTCTCTTCCCGGAATATGCCAGTTGGAGAAAAGCTGTGACTCAGTAGAACGGCCTCCTCTGTTTGGTATGGCAGTATCATCCTGGTTGTCAGCTGGTAGTGCATGCTGATGGGTTTGGGACTGTGTGGCACATGGGGAGAAAGTGCTTACGCTTGCCTTGCACACACACAGGCCTCCGATTCAGCAGGAGCTCACAGGAGCACAGCTCCTGAACCTTTCTGAGGGTCCCCTCAACCCCACCCCACCTAACTGGAGAGCCAGTTTAGTGCAGTGGTTAAGTGTGCGGACTCTTATCTGGGAGAACCGGATTTGATTCCCCACTCCTCCACCTGCTCCTCCACTTGCAGCTGCTGGAATGGCCTTGGGTCAGCCATAGCTCTGGCAGAGGTTGTCCTTGAAAGGGCAGCTGCTGGGAGAGCCCTTTCAGCCCCACCCACCTCACAGGGTGTCTGTTGTGGGGGAGGAAGGGAAAAGAGATTGTGAGCCGCTCTGAGACTCTTCGGAGTGGAGGGCGGGATATAAATCCAATATCTTCTTCCTAGAGAGCCAGTTTGATGCAGTGGTTAAGTGTGCGGACACATATCTGGGAGAACCAGATTTGATCCCCACTCCTCCACCTGCAGCTGCTGGCATGGCCTTGGGTCAGCCATAGCTCTGGCAGAGGTTGTCCTTGAAAGGGCAGCTGCCGGGAGAGCCCTCTCCAGCCCCACCCACCTCACAGGGTGTCTGTTGTGGGGGAGGAAGGGAAAGGAGATGGTGAGCTGCTCTGAGACTCTTTGGAGTGGAAGGCGGGATATAAATCCAATATCATCTTCTTCTTCTTCTACTACTACTACCTTGTCCATTGCATAGTAGGTACAACTGCATAGCAATCCCTGGATTAGGAGAGTGGGTAGCCAGCCAGCCACCAGGGGCTTTGCCACGCCCCCCAGCAGCCCTCACTAACCCCTGGAGAAGCCTGTGCCACCCTTTCTCCACTTCTTATGTGATTTTGGGCAGTGGGTGGCTTGCTGGCCTTTTGACTGGGGGGGGGGGGGTGCAGCCCAGGAGAGCGCCAGGCAAGCGAGACCTGCTTGGGCTGGCTGGATCTCTAGACAACCCAAGCAAGCCTTGCTCGCCCAGGGCTCTTCTTTCTTTCATCGGGTTGCTTTTGCTGGGGGGGGGGGGCAGCAGATGTTAATGAGTTATGCTAATGAGCTCCACCTCCTGTTTGTCCACCAAACGACCCCTGCACGCATGTGCCATTTTCTTGACCCAAAATGGTACCAGGATCCACTGCTTTCCTCATTGAGGAAGTTTGTGTGTGGCCATTTATGTACTTAAGTTTCCCCCTTGCGGGAGGGGGAGGCAAAGAGTGTCTCCCTGGGGCTGTTTCAAGTCTGCAAGATGGTGTAGGGGGTAGACTTCAGGCCCTTCTTTTTGAGATATTAATTTTAGTAAGGTGCCAGCATTTGTAGAGCTGCACACCAGGCAGAGGTTCAACAGATGCAGCGCTTCCTTTCGCCGTGCCAGCAAAACTTTGCAGCAAAGAGGGTAGCTGCTTATCTTCCCTCATGGATAGGCTTGCCAATCCCCAGGTCCCAGCAGGCGTTCTCCCACTTTCCCAGGCTCCTTCCCGCCCCCAGTCAGCTGGCCAATGGGGGGAAGCTCCGCCTCCACAGCCACCATGTGACTTTCCACCTCCAAGGCTCCAGTCTCTGATTGGAAAGGCTTCCTCTTGGGATGGTGTGTCTGTGTTACTTTGAAGAAGTTGGCAGCAACTTGTGAGTAGAGAGGCCAATCCCTCACTTAAGAGTTGCCAGAAAGGGGGGGGGGAGAGGGAGGGAGGGAAATGTCTGCTGAGCGCTTCATTATTCCCTATGTGGAGATCGATTCTCATAGGGTATAATGGGGAATTGATCTGGAGGTATCGGGGGCTCTGGGGGGGGCTGTTTTTTGAAGTAGAGACACCAAATTTTCAGTATAGCATCTAGTGCCTCTCTCCAAAATACCCCCCAAGTTTCAAAACGATTGGACCACGGGGTCCAATTCTATGAGCCCCAAAAGAAGGTGCCCCTATCCTTCATTATTTCCTATGGAAGGAACGCATTTAAAAAGGTGTGCTGTCCCTTTAAATGTGATGGCCAGAACTCCCTTGGAGTTCCATTATGCTTGTCACATCCTTGTTCCTGGCTCCACCCCCAATGTCTCCTGGCTCCACCCCCAAAGTCCCCAGATATTTTTTGAATTGGACTTGGCAACCCTACCCATGGAAGGCTTTGTGCAGAACAGATCAGGAAATCCTGGCGTGATTCCCCTTTTTTCCCTTTCTCTTAGGAGGTGAAAATCTTCCGGGCCTTGATCCTTGGGGAACTGGAGAGAGGACAGAGCCAGTTCCAAGCACTCTGCTTTCTCACCCGCCTCCACCGCAATGAAATTATCCCGAGCGAGTCCATGGCCAAGCTGCGACAGGTGAGACAGAAAAGTGACGTCCTATTTTTTTTTCTTGAGGTTTTCTCTGTACGGCACAGCGTCAAGCCAAATTAGCGTGGGCTGTAGAATTCCATGCCTGCAGAATGCCTTTGAGTGATTTTTTTCATTATTATTTGTTTAGGGATACTTTAAAAATTAATAAGCAATTGGGGGAAACGGGTCCTAACTGGCTTAATCAACGAACGCAGTGTTTGCGGTGAGCTGCTTCTGTTTGCGTAACTAGATGTTCTGTTTGCGTAACTAGATGCATTTGGATAAGAGCTTCCTCTTGGAATCCGAAACCGGTCACTCAACATGCACAGAGAATTAATTGGTATTTGGATCCACGCTTCATTGGATTTCCAGGAAAGATAATCCATCATCCATTTGGGAAAATCAAGGAGGCTTACATGAAAGTATAGAAAATGTAAACATTAAAACCTACGAAGCGTAAGATTAAAAATGTGGTCTAAAACAGGGGTTCCCAACCCCCGGGCTGTGGACTGGTGCTAGCCCTTGGCCTGTTAGCAACAGGGCCGTGAGTTGTATTATTTCGTTATATATCACAATGTATTAACAACAGCAACACGACATTGGAGTTGTATCCTGCCCTTCACTCTGCGCTCCGTGGCGCAGAGTGGTAAAGCAGCAGTACTGCAGTACTGTGATCTGAACTCTCTGCTCACGACCGGAGTTCGATTCTGGCGGAAGCTGGGTTCAGGTAGCCGGCCCAAGGTTGACTCAACCTTTCATCCTTCCGAGGTCGGTAAAATGAGTACCCAGCTTGCTAGAGGGAAAATGTAAAAGACTGGGGAAGGCAATGGCAAACCACCCCGTAAAAAAGTCTGCCGTGAAAACGTTGTGAAAGCAACGTCACCCCAGAGTTGGAAACGACTGGTGCTTGCGCAGGGGACCTTTCCTTTCCTTCACTCTGAATCTCAGAGTGGCTCACAATCTCCTTTATCTTCCTCCCCCACAACGGACACCCTGTGAGGTGGGTGGGGCTGAGAGAGCTCTTACAGAAGCTGCCCTTTCAAGAACAACTCTGCGAGAGCTATGGCTGACCCAAGTCCATTTCAGCAGCTGCAAGTCCATTCCAGCAGCTGTGATCAAGCCCAGTTCTCCCAGATAAGAGTCTGCACACTTCACCACCACACCAAACTAATAGAAATAAAGTGCACAGTTGTATCATCCCAAAACCATTGCCGCCATCCCCTCCCAGTCCATGGAAATATTGTCTTCCACAAAACCGGTCCCTGGTGCCGAAAAGGTTGGGGACTGCTGGTCAGACAGAACTTGAAATCGTGGTCAGTTTCAGCAATGTTTGGCTTGTGAAAACAGGATTCGCCTTGCTGAAGAAATCCTCAACAAATGTTGAGTCCATCTTTTTCACTGGACAGCTGTCATCTTAGCTGAGGGGAACTACAGAAGGTTGGCCCCAGAGAAAAGTCTACGGCATCTGTGTTTGATGGGCTTGCTTGTCAGTGCCTCGCAACTGGCAGGAGGATTGTGGGGTGGGGGGAGCACAGCATTGTGGGAAAGCAGAAGTTAATACAGAAGTGAGTACACAGCATTGTGTACTTAACAGAAGTTAATACAGGAAGTGACAAAAGGGTAGCTCTAGGAAACACTGGAAACTCTGTGGTAAAACCATGGTGTTTGTGGCAATTCCCAGAGCTAACCTTTGTCAATTCCTGTATCAACTTCTGCCAAGTATACAAGATTGCTTTTTTAATTTCTTCATTTCACAGTACCTGGTGGTGGGGGATCCCACAGTCTCCCTGGGGACTCGGAGCCCTACATTCAGGCATCACAGAAAATCATAATCAAGACTGTGGTTAATAACTCAACTTCCAACCATTGTTTGTGGGGGAGAGGTCCAAGAGCAGACCATAACGTTTTATTTATTTAGCTGACTTATGAGTCACATTTTGACTCATCTGCATTAACAGCAAACAATGGAAAATGATTCCGGCAACATGAAAGCCTGCCAGACTCTTCAGGTTTTTTATGTGTATTCTCCCTTGGCAGAAAAACCCCCGAACGGTGCGGCAGGCCGAGGAAGTGCGCGCCCTCGAGCATCTCAGCATGGACGTTGCTGTCAACTTCAGCAAAGGGGCTCAGCTGAGCTCACACATCCACAACGTCTGTTCAGAAGCCAAGGAAGCCATTTACACACGGGAAGAGGATGTGAAGTTCTGGTTGGAGAAAGGTAGGGGGCGCTGTTTCTGCTGGGAAAGGACGTTGCTAGTGAATGCAGGTTGTCCACTCTATCCCTCAGTCTGCACGTTCTTGCTCCTTCCTTTTCATCTACCGACTTGTCTTCTAGTATTCTCCAGACTCGGCTTGCCATGTTCTGAGTATGGCATAAGACTGGAAACACATGTGGGTTTCCAGTCCAGGTCTGGAAACTAGTGGGAGACCTGGGCAGGAGACATGAGGGGGTTTTGACCACCAGCGACAGTGTGGTCATTTCCAGGGCTTTTCAGTAATTCTCTCTAGATATCACTGAAAACTCTATGGTTTTCCCAAGAAGTGATATCAGTCCTCTCTAGGAATCACCAAATGCTCTGTGTTTTACTACAGAGAAATGACATCACTTCCAGTTCTCTCCGGAAGTGACATCACACGGCCAGCTTGACAGCAAAAAAAATCTTCAGGGGAGTTGAGGGCAGAGATTCCTGTACTGGGGGAGGTGGCATCCCTGTACCGTGCTCAAAGACAGTGGGTGGCAGGGAAAGAAGTAGGGTTGCCAAGTCCAATTCAAGAAATATCTGGGGACTTTGGGGGTGGAGCCAGGAGACTTTGGGGGTGGAGCCAGGAGACATTGGGGCGGAGCCAGGAGCAGGGGTGTGACAAGCATAATTGAACTCCAAGGGAGTTCTGGCCATCACATTTAAAGGGACAGCACACCTTTTAGAATGCCTTCCTTCCATAGAAAATAATAAAGGATAGGGGCACCTTCTTTTGGGGCTCATAGAATTGGACCCCCCGGTCCAATCCTTTTGAAACTTGGGAGGTATTTTGGGGAGAGGCACTAGATGCTATACAGAAAATTTGGCACCTCTACCTCAAAAAACAGCCCCCCCAGAACCCCTGACACCCGCGGATCAATTCCCCATCATTCCCTATGGGAATCGTTCCTGGAGGTGCATAATGGCTGTGGGGGTGGAGCTTCCCCCGCTGGCCAGCTGGCTGGGGGAGGGGGGATGCCTGTAAAACCAGGAGATCCCCCGCTGGGACCTGGGGATTGGGAAGCCTAGAAAGAAGCCAACAAAATGGAGGCTGTAGGGTTATGGCAACAGAAAGCAAGGGAGAATCAGGAGGAGAGAAGTTTGGTCTGGTTTTTGGTTGGAGGTGGAGGCTTAAGGAGTCTGGTGAGGGATTGGGAGAGAACCAGAGGGGGCACTGTGGAGGGAATTACCAGGAAAGATTGTTCCTCTTTTGATTCAGAGGGTTTAAACCTGTCTTTTTGTTATAAATAATACTTGAGGCAGTTCATGTTGTACTGAAACCATCACATGAGGAAATACTGTAACATCTCTAAAGCAATAATCTAAAACAGCAGCCAGTGGCAGCCTGACATGCTTAATATAACAGCAATAGCCAGCAGCAAATTCTTTCTTGGTGGGAGGGGGAGAAACTGATCAAACGAAGCCAATTAAAGCTACCAGCAGTAGGATTACATAAATGAGGCCAACAGCACAATTTAAAGTGCCATCAGGGAGAGAAACGCTAAAATAATATCCAGAATTTCGCTCTGACAAATCTCAGGACAGTCAAGTATGGACTAATGGAGCAAGGAGTTTTGCAGTCAGGGGCCACAGCTGAAAAGGTCCTGTTCTGCATGCCCTTTGCAGCTTCCCTTCTGCTAACAGCAGAGTTGCCCAACGGGAGGGTTAGGAGCGGGGACATGGAAGGGGCTTGTGACATCAGCGGTGCCGCCAACATCACGAGGTCACTTCCAGTTACAACCTGGAAGTGACTATGGATAGCTCTAGGAATCACTGGGCACTCTTAAGTAAAACCATGGAGGATTGGCTACATTAGGGGTGTGTGGCCTAATATGCAAAGGAGCTGCTGCTAGAATTCTGCCCCTGTGTACCAGGAAGTGTCATACCAGCACAGAGATTGCAAGTAGTTTCTAAAAAATGTTCATCTGCTACTGCTCTTACCAACAATGGCAGCAGCTGGCGGGATGCGTCCTGCCATACAGCAGAAGCCTGGCAACCCTACCTAACTCAAGAGCAGGAAGCCAGATCGGTTCCCAAGGGGTGGAGCTGTATGAGAGCAGAGGGTAGTGGCATTACCAGGAGAAAGAGCAGGCCTTGAATTCAGCAGGAGCTCACAGGAGCGCAGCTCCTGAACCTTTCTGAGGGTTCCCCCTCTTCCTCCCCACCTACCCTGTCCATTGAACAGTAGGTGCAGCTGCATAACAATGCCTGGATTAGGAGAGTGGGCAGCCAGTCAGACACCAGGGCTTTGCCACACCCCCAGCAGCCCTCATTAACCCCTGGAGAAGCCCGCCGCACCCTTTCTCCACTTCTTATGTGATTTGGGGTGGCGGGTGGCTTGCTGGCCTTTGGGTGGCCGAAGAGAGCCCCACGTGAGGAAGGCCTGCTTGGGCTGGCTGGATCTCTAGCCAGCCCAAGCAGGCCTCGTTCGCCCAGGGCTCTCCTTTCTTGGGTTGCTTTTGGCACACGCTGATGAGCTCCACCACCTGTTTTTCTACCAAACGATCCCTGAGAAAGAGGATGGTCGTGACTCTCTCACCCTTTTTGCCTTTTCCCTTCCTGCAGGCGTGGACGGCTCCATGTTCGAGGTCCTGCCCCAGTCCGCCGACCTGCCCGACTTGCAGCGTTGCCGCCTCTGCTCAGACCGCTGGAAGTCCTGCATTTGCAGCTACTCGCTAAGCATCGAGTGGTATCCCTGCATGCTCAAGTACTGCAAGAGCCGGGACGCCGCTGGGAAGGTCTCCTCGTACAAGTGCGGCATCCGCAGCTGCCAAAAGGGCTACACCTTTGACTACTACGTGCCGCAGAAGCAGCTTTGCCTGTGGGACGAGGAGACCACTTAGCAGGGGGCCTGGGCGGCCGTTTTGGCGCACTTCTCTGGTGCCTCCACATATCTCTGGATTGCACAAGCAAGATGGCTGCCCCGGAAATGAAGAAAAGGCGTGGGGGGGGGGGCAGGAAGACCCAGGGTACTCAATTTCATGACTGCTTGGTTCCAGTGAGCCTGGCTTCTTGGCGCCCCCACCGCCGCTGTATCTCCTTGATACTCACAGAAAAGGGGCTTGTACGTTGGTGGCTGAGAAACTAGGAAAGGGGATTGCAATGTACGTGCTGGAACTGCGCGGGAATCCTTGAAGGTCTCTCAGCCAGCCCCAAAACCTTTGGGCATCAGCTGTTCTTGACTTTCCAGACTACCAAAAATGAAATGTGACCAAACTCTGCTGCTGTTTTTTGTTAAGCGATCTGAGGAAAGTGAACGGGGAAGCCTTTCTTGGGATGCCTTACCGGAGAGAGGCCGCAAAAGCTGGAGGTCGTGTGGGGTGACCGGATTTCCTCCAGCACCACCCTCTCTGTGCCTTTTTGGCCGCTCGGGAGACCTGAACTTCTGCCCTGTATCCTTTGGAAGATGGTGGAAACGCTACGGTTGCTGCTTGGATCGGGAGACAGAGCCACTGCAAAATGGCTGTTCCATGTCCAAATGTTGACGACCGGAGTCAGAACGGAGGAGGAGAAGCAAGGGGGGCAGGATCCTGAACTGGGCGACGCCTGCATAGCCTTTGCAGGAAGATGACAACTCCAGAGTAACACAAATGTCCTGGAAGGGTGTGTTAGCCTCCTGCAAGCCCTCAGTGACTTCTCAATAATGAATGCGTGCTTGCTTTGATGAGCAGGTGATGTAGGTCCAGAAGGATCCTGTAGCCTCAGCTTCATGCTAGACTCAGTGGTCACCTGGTTGATGCTAAGGGGTGTTGGGGGATTAGTGCCCATTCCATAAGAGACCCAACCCAAAATTCTGCCACAAGGGGCAGGGTCACAAAGCTCCATCCCTTCGTTCTGATTGGCTCTGTAGCACACTGGCTTGGGGAGGAGGGGGCAGAGAAGACTCAACAACTGAAAAGCCTTCTCCTCGTTTCTTCGGCTCCCCAGCAGACAAATTTAATTAACGTAAATCTGGCTTTTTTCAGTCACCTGGTGAATTTTTCTTTTTCATTTCGGTGGGCTGACGGCCAGGGAGGAGGGAAGTTCAGGAGCTAAAGGACACAGCTGAAAATTCTAGAGTCTTTTTGTTCTGGTGCCTTCCTTTGTCGTTCTCAGCGTGTCCGTGCCTTTGGGGGCCTGCTGTTCCCCCAAACTGTGGTCGTTTTCGCACTCACCTTAATCAGCAGCGACCCCCTCTTCACCGCGCAGGATCTGTGCGGATTTCGCACTAATTGCCGCGGAGCACCCAGAAGAGCCGGAAAGTCCTGGCGCTTTTGCGGCGCAAACAGAAACTGGTTTTTGGAGGTTTCCATTTGCGCCGCAAAAGCGCTGGGACTTTCCGGCTCTTCTGGGTGCACCGCGGCAATTAGTGCGAAATCCGCGCAGATCCTGCGCGGTGAAGAGGGTCGTCGCTGCTGATTAAGGTGAGTGCAAAAACGACCTGTGAGGGAGTGAAAACGGGCCGAGCCATAACTACAAGGGCCTGTTTAATTAATTTGGAGCAGGGAACAAAGATTGCATTCGAGGAGGGGTCGCTGGTGTGGATGCCACAAGGGGCACGGACCGTGCACATTCGTAGCACCCTCAGTGGCCTAGTTTTGGTATAAGATCTGACCCACGCTCCCAGCCTGCTGCTCCAACTCGGCGCTAAGGCCAACTGCTCTGTTCAGTTAGACCGCAGGCCGAAACCTCTTGACACGAAGCTGCCTTCCACTGAATGAGGCCTCTGCTCCACCTGGCTCTCTGTCGTCTTCTGTGACTAGCAGAGGTTCTCCAGGGTCTCCGGCAGAGGAAGATCATTTCCAGCATCTCCTGCATGAGGCGTTTTACCTGAAGATGCCGAGGGGGCCTTCTGTAGGTCAAGCAGTCGAGGGAAGAGGCCCCGCAGGTACACTCGGCAGGATGACAATCTCTTATTCTTTGGACTCGCTGCCCATATGCCAAAATCGTTTCTTGCCATTGGTGGGGGGAAAGTTCCCCGCTCTTCTGCCTCAATAGTCTCGATCTGTAAAATGGGGAAAGGGGTGGCCCAGGGTTATTGATGTTAAGTTTTTCACAAGATAGAGGGGATTCCATCCCACTCTTCCATTGGATAAGGGATACGACGCTTTCCCAAGATGCTTTCCCAAGTGGTCACTGTGTGTTGCTGGAGCTCGTGTCTGCTGGTTCTCTCCATCATACTGTCGAGCGACAGAGAATCGAGACCCAGTACCCTGCCAGAATTTCTGATAAAATGCTCCTCCCCGTAGGCAGAGAGTAAAAAGCCAACTGAAAGTTTCGGAGGTGTAGCAAAAATTTGCATAGCGCGTTGGTGCCTTTTTTTTTTTTTTATCCAGCTGGGCTCTGTGTCTTTGGGCAGGCTGAAATCCAACCGGCGGGGCCTTTCCTAGCACATCATCATAGGGAAAGCTTTGCCAGTTAGGTTCCTGCCCGTCACTCTGCCTTGAAAGCCATCAGAGCTCTGATGGAGAGGAAAAGCCAGCACAGCTGGATTTGCAAATCGCCTCTGGAGAGCCAGTTTGGTGTAGTGGTTAAGTGTGAGGACTCTTATCTGGGAGAACCGGGTTTGATTCCCCACTCCTCCACTTGCACCTGCTGGCATGGCCTTGGGTCTGGCAGAGGTTGTCCTTGAAAGGGCAGCTGCTGGGAGAGCCCTCTCCAGCCCCACCCACCTCGCAGGGTGTCTGTTGTGGGGAAGGAAGATAAAGGAGATTGTGAGCCGCTCTGAGACTCTTCGGAGTGGAGGGCAGGATATAAATCCAATATCTTCATCTTCTTAAATCCAATATCTCTAAGACCTGGGGCTGGTGCTCAGGCTGGTCCATTCAGGTATGGACGAGGGTACCAAATGCTCTGCAGTGGCTTGATTGGCTCCCAGCCATCAGCAGTATGGCAGGTGATGGGTTTCACTTCCTGGGCCTGCCATGCTACCAACCTGGGCCAAGCCCAGCCCACCAGCCAACAGAGGTTTGAGTTGGGCCCAGCTGATAGCACAGCACAAGGGGGGGGAGGGAACTGGCCCTCTTGTGACAGTCCTGCCTTTTTGCAGTCTTCCTTATTACCTGGTTCTCTTCCCGCCCCCCCCCCCCCCCCCAACCAATGATGTGCCTTATCACTTATTACTCCAGACATTCCAGGCCATAGAGATTTCAATACAGCGAACCTTGCATTTCAAAAATAATTGTATTTTTAATTTTTGTGTGTGTGTCAAAGAACTATTTTTGTACATCTCTCTTCAGGGAGAAGGAGGGGCTGTTGGAAGGTTGGTTTTTAATTGCCATATGAAGTGAATCAGATTAAAAACTTGAATGGAAAGTTATTTTTTAAAAGAAAGATTATTTATCGTATGTAAGATGAATAAACTGATTTTTAAAAAACGAACCTTCTCCCGGGTGTCTCATTTCTCTGTTTGTACTCGTAAGCTTTCACAGGTGACGCTGTTTTTGTTGGGACCCTCTGCACCTGTCATCAATAAGAAGTGTGTGTGGTGTACCGGTTAGAACAGGTTTGTTAAAGGTGTGGCTCATGGGCCAGCTCA
This sequence comes from Heteronotia binoei, assembly GCF_032191835.1. NCBI lineage: Eukaryota > Metazoa > Chordata > Lepidosauria > Squamata > Gekkonidae > Heteronotia > Heteronotia binoei. The sequence goes on from NC_083234.1 coordinate 11,958,457, forward strand.
GGCCCCCAGAGGGCTCCTATCAGACCCACAAGCAAGTCTGCTTCCTTCTCCCTCTCTCTTGCTTCCTTCTGCCTCACAGTTCGCTTTGCCAGGCTTGCTCAATCACACAGGAGCTACAGAACAAAGCCTCTATTTTCTCCATTGACCAAGGTTCTTCCCTTGGAGGGGGGCAGGAGAGTTTGCTTTGCCAGGCTCCCTCAGTCACATAGCAGAGCTACTGAGGCTCCACCCCTTCCTCGTCCCCTGGGGATGGAGGGAAAGAAGGAGAGCTTACTTTGCCCAGTTTCCTCAATCACACAGGAGAGATACAAAGCACTTTTAAGGCCAACAAAGTTTTATTCGAAGTATGAGCTTTTTGCCTTGCTACACAAAGAGAATGTGTGTATGTTGGCTCATTATGCCAGGGCTCTACTGGATGCGGCTGGGTTCCTCTCCACCTTTTCACTGTATTCATACCTTCATGGTACACTTTCTCAGTAGGAAAGCAATGTGACCTATTTAGATGAGGAATAACAACAAGCCAGTGAGGTGTAGAGTAGGGAATATATGTCCTGACCAAGTTCACACAGCACATTGTAGACTGGGGATTTTTAATCTAGGCTTCCCAGATAAGAAGGCTGATACTGATCACTATACATTGCTGTCTCTCTATTCTTGCACTGCCTCGTAGTTGTAGTTATTTTTCTGGGGAAGACTATAATTTTGTAGACAAACACATCACCTTCAGTCTATGTTCTGCTGCCTTCGCATGTTCTTGACCAGTACAAGAAGCAACTTATGTACAAAAACTTGCAATGCCCAGCCATTTCATGTTTTCCTCTGGGCTTAGGCTCAAAGCATTGACAATGAGATTTCTGTAATGAATGTCAATAAATCAAAAGTAGGTTTGAAACTTACAGACACACCTGAACAGCATACTCAAGATTGTTGCAGCAGACGTTCATCTCCAGATGTTGATGCAGTAATTCAGAGCATGTGGTGTCAGTTATCAGAGACTGTTAAATAAATGAAATATTGTAAGAGTGCTAATGCTTTAAGCATGTTTTTAAGTTTTTGTTTGTGTCCTTTATAAACTTATATCTCCACTAACTGGCATTACATTTTATGACACGCGTGGCATGACCAAACAAGGTCTCATTTATGTGGCCCAACAAGAAAAAGACCAAGGACACGGTAGGCCTGAAGCGAGGGCAGGAAGTCCTCAGGCCCAGAAACTGCATCCAAGAGTACTAAAAGCTTGCAGATGTAATTTCCGAGCCTCTGGCCATTATTTTTGAGAATTCTTGGAGAACAGGTGAGGTGCCGGAAGACTGGAGGTGGGCAAATGTCCCCATCTTCAAGAGGGTGGTATTTGTGAGTTTCCTGCATTGTTCAGGGGGTTGGACTACATGACCTTGGAGGTCCCTTCCAACTCAATGATTCTATGTCAGATCCAGCCCTCGGAACAAATGAGTTCAACACCCCTGGATCAGAATTTGGGGGGGTGTGGGGGGGGGGAACTAGAGTTAAAATGCCTACTTGACCACAAAGCTCTCTGGCCAGTCGCTCTCAGGCCCAGCCTACCTTAAAGGGTCATTCTGAGGACCAAATGTGGATAGAGAATCATGCAGGCTGCCAGAACTCCTTGAAGAAAGAACAGAATAATAAAAAAAAAATGTGGTAGAGAACAAGATGAGAAGCCACCCTCTCACCAGCTAGTTTTCAGCGCCCAGGGTTTCATCCAAAATTACTCTCCACTTCTAATAATATCAAGAACCAACACACACTTTTTTTCTTTACATACATGCTTTCTTGGCCATACAAGCGACATGGGGATTCCAATTAGCACCAGAGAGAGCTGAATAACTGCCAGCAGCTACAATTTCAAGCAGAAAATAGCCATTGCTTCCTCACCCCCCTATTATTTGGCGCAAGCAAGTGTTCCCTCTAAGCCGAGTTGGTGTGAGCTAGCTCACAGAGTTTTAGCTTCCAGCTCACACACTTTTGTCTTAGCTCAGGAAAAATGGCCCCAGAGCACATGAATGTATGCAGTCGCTCACAACGTTAATGCCAGTAGCTCACAAAGTAGAATTTTTGCTCTCAGGACTCTACAGCTTAGAGGGAACATTGCAAGCAACTATTGTTTTGTACTTTGTGCAAGCAAACAGAACTAGACTGCAAAGAAGTTCTGGAATTAACTGGGACACAGCAGGCGACCAGGAAGGGTCACTGCAGGCGACCACTGCAATGGTAAGGGTCTGTCTGGGAGGGCCCAGAGCACACACCCAACCCGTGTCTTCCTTATTAGCAAACTCCTTCTATCTGTGACCGGAGAGATATGAGGTCTTGAGCAGCATAACAACAACAGGTTTATTATAACTCCCCAAAACAATAAGTGGTTTGTAAAAATGTTTAGTGCAACAGTGAATATAGAAAAAAAGCAGTAAAGGTCAGTACAAAGAAATAAATGCCCCGGCACAACTAACTAGACGTTCCTAGGGTTGCCAGTTCCGACTCAAGAAACAGCTGGAGACTTTGGGGGTGGAGCCAGGAGATGTTGGGGTGGAGCCAGGAGTAAGGTTGTGACAAGCATGGCTGAATTGCAAAGAGAGTTCTGACAATCACATTTAAAAGAACTGCACGCCTTTTAAATGCCTTCCCTCCATTTGGAAACAATGAAGGACAGAGGACATCTCCTTTGGGGGCTCAAAAAATTGGACCCCCTGGTCCAGTCTTTTTGAAACTTGGGGGGGGTGTTTTGAGGAGGGGCACCAGATGCTATGCTGAAAATCTGGTGCCTCTACCTCAACCCCACCCCAGAGCCCCAGGTACCCACAGATCAATTCTCCATTATACCTTATAAGAATCAGTCTCCATAGGGTATAATGGAGTGCCCAACAAACATTCCCCCCCCCCTTTCTGATAACCCCAAAGCGAGGAGAGGGCCTCCAAACTGGGGGGATCCCCTGGGGAATGGCGACCTTAGACATTCCCATCTTCTAACTTCAAACCAACTCACCTTCCTTGGATGAGAGATCCCTCTCTGGCTGCGACCTGCCTCCAGCTCAGCCTTCCCTATGGTTGCCAAGTCCAATTCAAGAAATAGCTGGGGACTTTGGGGATGGAGCCAGGAGACATTGGGGGGTGGACCCAGGAGCAAGGGTGTGATGAACATAATTGAACTCTGAAGGGAGTTCTGGCCATCACATTTAAAGGGACAGTGCACCTTTTAAATGCCTTCTCTCCATTTGGAATAGTGAAGGATAGGGGCACCTTCTTTGGGGGTTCATAGAACTAGACGTCCTGGTCCAATCTTTTCGGAACTTGGAGGGTATTTTGGGGAGAGGCACTGGATGCTATGCTGAAGGTTTGGTGCCTCTATCTCAAAAAGCAGGGCCCCCCAGATCAATTCACCATTATATCCTATGAGTCTCCATAGGGAATAATGAAGTGCCCAGCAGACATTTCCCTCTCCCCCTGCTTTCTGATGACCCTGAAGTGGGGGGAGTGCCTCCAAACTGGGGGATTCCCTGCCCCCAACTGGGGATATAATTATTAGTATAGCTGTGCACGGTTATCTCCAGTTTCCCATCAGGAGATTGGCAACCCTAGCCTTCCCAGAGAACAACCCTGTCTGTAGGGTCATCTGTTTATGCTTTCCTCCCAGGTCCCACCCCCTCTGGGCCACTTTTCCCACCAAAACAGCTTTCGCCCAATCAGACGGACAGAAGGGATCCTGGGAGATGTAGACCCTGTAGCTACTCCCACACAGGCTTCCCTGGAGCCTGTAGGCCTCACTAGGCCAAGGATCATGACAGGCCTTAGCCTGGATCAGTCCCTGAAGGTCGGTGTTGTCTCCTCAGACTGGCAGTGGCTTTCCAGGCGAAGTCTTTGCCATCACCGGCTCCCTGCTGCTTTTAAACTGGAAACACCAGGGACCTTCTGTAAGCCAAGCAGGTGTTCTCTCGGTAAGTCATGACCTAGGTTTATTATAAAGCCAATATATATAAAATGGCAGGTATACAACATGCATCTAGGGTTGCCAATCCCCAGGTGGGGGCAGGGGATCCCCCGCTTTGGAGGCCCTCCCCCCGCTTCAGGGTCGTCAGAAAGCGGGGGGAGGGGAGGGAAATGTCTGCTGGGAACTCTGTTATTCCCTATGGAGATTTATTCCCATAGAAAATAATGGAGAATTGATCCATGGGTATCTGGGGCTCTGGGGGGGGGGCTGTTTTTTGAGGTAGAGGCACCAAAGTTTCAGTACAGCATCTAGTGCCTCTCCCCAAAATATCCCCCAAGTTTCAAAACGATTGGACCAGGGGGTCCAATTCTATGAGCCCCAAAAGAAAGTGCCCCTATCCTTCATTATTTCCTATGGAAGGAAGGAATTGAAAAGGTGTGCCGTTCCTTTAAATGTGATGCTCAGAACTCCCTTTGGAGTTCAATATGCTTGTCACAGCCTTGATCTTGGCTCCACCCCAATGTCTCCTGGCTCCACCCCCAAAGTCCCCAGATATTTCTTAAATTGGACTTGGCAATCCTACATGCATCTGTGATGTCATTATTGATTAACTTGACATAAATAGTCTAAACAGCCATAGGAAGAAACATTTCGTCAATGAAATACAAATATAGTGATCTTTCTTCTAATTTAATCACGTTCCAATATTGGAGGAGCAATATTTTCAAAATATGTACCCTATTCACTGGAAAAGGAGAGTAGGGTTTGGGTTTTCCCCCCATTCGGTATGTGCTGTCCTGAAAAAGAGAGCACCATTTTGACCTACAATTTTATACTTTTATACAGTAGGTTTAAAACAAACAAATGGCATCTGTAACCTTTGCTTTTCAGGGGAATTTTCTTGTTTTGGCACATATCCTTGCTCCGTGCAGTATTTACACAGCAGCGCAGCAAATCGTGGGTTTTCCCCACACAAAATGGCGGCGCGGAGCAACTGCTGCGAAATCGCCAGCTTGCTCCAGAGAGAAATGGAAGCCTGGCGCAGAGCAAGGTTAGTGCGGAATCAGCCTATTTCTCATAGAATCATAGCGTTGGAAGGGATCTCCAGGGTCATCTAGGCCTACCCCCTGAACAATGCAGGATATTCTCATAAATATCCTTTTCCCCACAGAAGTCCTGAATTTCTTCAAAAGCGTAAATTCAAATTCATTTACACAACTAAATACTGATTTTGACTTTCGTTATTGTCTAGCTAGCTTCTGTTAGCAAGCTACACATCAGATATTGATGCTCCTTTCTCCTCCATTTAGTCATTTTAGCTTCTAGCGAGAGGTCAGGCTTGAGTCAATCAAGAATCTGCCAATATGTCTTTTTGGGATTCCACAGTATCCGGAAAACTCTCCCATAAGACCACATTTCAGTGAATCAGCTTTCGCCCTGCCAGCTTTCTTCACTGTCCAGCGTTCACACCTGTAAACAGTGATGGGAAATGCTACAGCATGAATTCTCTTGATCTTGATCTCCAGTGGGTACATCCATACACTTAAGAATCTTTCTTAGCTCCTCCGTAGCTGCCCTTCCCAGTTTCAGTCTGCTTCCAGTTTCTTAGTTGCAGTCTCCCTTCCGGTTGCTAATGGAGCCAAGGAACAGAGAATCTTGAACAATTTAAATTTCTTCATCATCAGTCTTAAAGCTGTATAATTCCCCAGTAGTGGTGACTCTTATCTTCTTGGTGTTCAGCTTTAAATGAGAGAACCGGGTTTGAGTCCCCACTCCTCCATTTGCACCTGCTGGAATGGCCTTGGGTCAGCCATAGCTCTGGCAGAGGTTGTCCTTAAAAGGGCAGCTGCTGTGAGAATCCTCTCAGCCCCACCCACCTCACAGGGTGTCTGTTGTGGGGGAGGAAGGTAAAGGAGATTGTGAGCCGCTCTGAGACTCTTCGGAGTGGAGGGCGGGATATAAATCCAATATCTTCATCTACCTCACAGGGTGTCTGTTGTGGGGGAGGAAGGTAAAGGAGATTGTGAGCCGCTCTGAGACTCTTCGGAGTGGAGGGCGGGATATAAATCCAATATCTTCATCTACCTCACAGGGTGTCTGTTGTGGGGGAGGAAGGTAAAGGAGATTGTGAGCCGCTCTGAGACTCTTCGGAGTGGAGGGCGGGATATAAATCCAATATCTTCATCTACCTCACAGGGTGTCTGTTGTGGGGGAGGAAGGTAAAGCAGATTGTGAGCCGCTCTGAGACTCTTCGGAGTGGAGGGCGGGATATAAATCCAATATCTTCATCTACCTCACAGGGTGTCTGTTGTGGGGGAGGAAGGTAAAGGAGATTGTGAGCCGCTCTGAGACTCTTCGGAGTGGAGGGCGGGATATAAATCCAATATCTTCATCTACCTCACAGGGTGTCTGTTGAGGGGGAGGAAGGTAAAGGAGATTGTGAGCCACTCTGAGACTCTTCGGAGTGGAGGGCGGGATATAAATCCAATATCTTCATCTACCTCACAGGGTGTCTGTTGAGGGGGAGGAAGGTAAAGGAGATTGTGAGCCGCTCTGAGACTCTTCGGAGTGGAGGGCGGGATATAAATCCAATATCTTCATCTACCTCACAGGGTGTCTGTTGTGGGGGAGGAAGGTAAAGGAGATTGTGAGCCACTCTGAGACTCTTCGGAGTGGAGGGCGGGATATAAATCCAGTATCTTCATCTACCTCACAGGGTGTCAGTTGTGGGGGAGGAAGGGAAAGGAGATTGTGAGCCGCTCTGAGACTCTTCGGAGTGGAGGGCGGGATATAAATCCAATATCTTCATCTACCTCACAGGGTGTCTGTTGTGGGGGAGGAAGGTAAAGGAGATTGTGAGCTGCTCTGAGACTCTTCGGAGTGGAGGGCGGGATATAAATCCAATATCTTCATCTACCTCACAGGGTGTCTGTTGTGGGGGAGGAAGGTAAAGGAGATTGTGAGCCGCTCTGAGACTCTTTGGAGTGGAGGGCGGGATATATATCCAATATCTTCATCTACCTCACAGGGTGTCTGTTGTGGGGGAGGAAGGTAAAGGAGATTGTGAGCCGCTCTGAGACTCTTTGGAGTGGAGGGCGGGATATATATCCAATATCTTCATCTACCTCACAGGGTGTCTGTTGTGGGGGAGGAAGGGAAAGGAGATTGTGAGCCGCTCTGAGACTCTTCGGAGTGGAGGGCGGGATATAAATCCAATATCTTCATCTACCTCACAGGGTGTCTGTTGTGGGCGAGGAAGGTAAAGGAGATTGTGAGCTGCTCTGAGACTCTTCGGAGTGGAGGGCGCGATATAAATCCAATATCTTCATGTACCTCACAGGGTGTCAGTTGTGGGGGAGGAAGGGAAAGGAGATTGTGAGCTGCTCTGAGACTCTTCGGAGTGGAGGGCGGGATATAAATCCAATATCTTCATCTACCTCACAGGGTGTCAGTTGTGGGGGAGGAAGGGAAAGGAGATTGTGAGCCGCTCTGAGACTCTTCGGAGTGGAGGGCGGGATATAAATCCAGTATCTTCATCTACCTCACAGGGTGTCAGTTGTGGGGGAGGAAGGGAAAGGAGATTGTGAGCCGCTCTGAGACTCTTCGGAGTGGAGGGCAGGATATAAATCCAATATCATCATCTTCTTCTTCTTAAATCATTCTGCTTTGGCACTTTCAGCTTCAACCTCCAGCAGTAGTCATTTCAGGTCTAGCCTCAGCCATTTTAATAAAGGAATTTTGCTATTTTTGCTGTCTGGATTTTTATCAGCACAACCTGCATTTTTTTCATTAGTCTTTTTTTTTCCTTATATACTACTGGGCCTGCATATGGTGCCTTAAAATGCAGAAACAAGGTCCCAATTCTGCTCCCCTAATCTTAATGACCCAGTAGTCATGTATGGCTGTGAGAGCTGGACCATAAGGAAGGCCGAGCGCAGAAGAATAGATGCTTTTGAGCTGTGGTGCTGGAGAAGACTCTTGAGAGTCCCTTGGACTGCAAGAAGATCCAATCAGTCAGTCCTAGGGGAAATCAACCCTGACTGTTCCCTGGAAGGTCAGATGCCGAAGCGGAAAGTCAAATACTTTGGCCACCAAATGAGAAGGGAGCACTCACTGGAGAAGCCCCTGATGCTGGGAAAGACAGAAGTTAAAAGAAGGAGAGGGCAAAAGATGCAATGGCTGGACAGCATTACTGATATAACCAACATGAACTTGAGTGGATTTCAGAGGATGGTGGAAGACAGGAGGGCCTGGCGTGACTTGGTCCATGGGATCGCAGAATCGGACTCATCTGTGCGACTAAATAACAACAAATCTTTACGAATGTAATTCATGTGCTGGGTATCAGTCTCCACAAGGGGGAACTGCTAGACTGCATTTTCACTCAATGCCAGGATTCTTGCCGGCTTCTACTCATTTTCGCTTGTGCGTGTAGGGTTCTGGTATATGCTACTTACCCACCTAAACCCTGGGCACGCTTGCCTGTTGTTACTTTTGTGTGCGTGTGCGGGGGGCTGTTCAATTATATTTTGGAACTGGACCTTGCAAATGTGTGCAATTTTTTCTAAAAAAAAATTATTCTAGCAATGTTAAGGTGCGGCGAGCAAAATGGAGACGTTTTAACCGCGACCGTGCGTTTCCTTCCAAACCAGAATGCGCACAACCGTAATTCACAGCTGTTCTTTGCCAGTGGATGTACCCAGGTTTGTCGAAACTGCTTGGGGCTGGAGCTGTCTTCCAGAACTTCCTTCTTCACACAGCATGAGCAAGCATACCTGTTCTGTTCTGTCAAATGCTGGAGGGGTTTTTGGGTGTGTGGGTTTTGTCTTAGCCGAGGGCAAGAGATTGGATCCACAAAACAGTGCCAGCAACACGCCAAATGGGTACAATCTGGGGGAAATTACTCATATGAAGCTGCCTCAGAGTGAGTCAGACCGCTGGTCCATCGACCTCACAGACTGTCTGTTCTGACTAATTCTCAGGCAAAAAACACCTGCTACCTCAGACCCTTTCACTGTAGATGCTGGGGATTGAATCCGGGACCTTCTGTTTGCGAAGTAGCTGTTCTTCCACTGAGTCACAGCTTCCCAGAATTTCCATCAGCCTTTTTCAGCCTGTGGGCACCTTTGCAATTTGACACAACACGGTGCGCACAGTCACAAAATGGGTGCCACAAAATGACTGCCGTGAGTGGTGGAGCTAGCCACAAAGTGGCTGCCTCTGCAGTTTATCGTCAGTCACACACACAATGAAGATCCTTGTGCTGCAGTGGCAGCTGCTGCCCAAGCAGTATTTCTAGAGATCTGAACAGCCAATCATGTCTCCAGTGGTCAATCAGAAGCCTTGTTGGGCAGAAGCCCACTTGGCCTCACCCACTTTCTAAAAACACTCAGTGGCAGGCCTTGAATTCAGCAGTAGCTCACAGGAGCACAGCTCCTGAACCTTTCTGACAACCCCCCCTCCATCTCCACACCTACCACAGCCACATTAGCCACAGCTTATCGTTGAAATTCTTTGTCTGGGGCAGTGATGCTCTGTATTCTTGGTGCTTGGGGGGCACAGTGGGAGGGCTTCTAGTGTCCTGGCCCCACTGGAGAGCCAGTTTGGTGTAGTGGTTTAGTGTGCGGACTCTTATCTGGGAGAACCGGGTTTGATTCCCCACCACTCCTCCACTTGCACCTGCTAGCATGGCCTCGGGTCAGCCATAGCTCTGGCAGAGGTTGTCCTTGAAAGGGCAGCTGCTGTGAGAGCCCTCTCCAGCCCCACCCACCTCACAGGGTGTCTGTTGTGGGGGAGGAAGGTAAAGGAGATTGTGAGCCCCTCTGAGACTCTTTGGAGTGGAGGGCGGGATATAAATCCAATATCTTCATCTACCTCACAGGGTGTCTGTTGTGTGGGGGGAGGGAAAGGAGATTGTGAGCCGCTCTGAGACTCTTCGGAGTGGAGGGCAGGATATAAATCCAATATCTTCATCTACCTCACAGGGTGTCTGTTGTGGGGGAGGAAGGTAAAGGAGATTGTGAGCCCCTCTGAGACTCTTTGGAGTGGAGGGCGGGATATAAATCCAATATCTTCATCTACCTCACAGGGTGTCTGTTGTGGGGGAGAAGGGAAAGGAGATTGTGAGCCGCTCTGAGACTCTTCGGAGTGGAGGGCAGGATATAAATCCAATATCTTCATCTACCTCACAGGGGGTCTGTTGTGGGGGAGGAAGGGAAAGGAGATTGTGAGCCGCTCTGAGACTCTTCGGAGTGGAGGGCGGGATATAAATCCAATATCTTCATCTACCTCACAGGGGGTCTGTTGTGGGGGAGGAAGGGAAAGGAGATTGTGAGCCGCTCTGAGACTCTTCGGGGTGGAGGGCGGGATATAAATCCAATATCTTCCTCTTCTCCTGATGGCACCTGGGGTTTTTTGGACACTGAGTGACAGAGTGTTGGACTGGATGGGCCTTTGGCCTTGATCCAACATGGCTTCTCTTATGTTCTTATAGATGGAATACTGTGTCTGGGGCAATGATGCTCTGTATTCTTGGTGCTTGAGGGGACACAGTGGGAGGGCTTCTAGCGTCCTGGGCCCACTGGTGGACCTTTTGATGGCACTTGGGTTTTTTGGCCACTGTGTGACACAGAGTGTTGGACTGGATGGGCCGTTGGCCTTGATCCAACATGGCTTCTCTTATGTCCTTATAGATGGAATACTGTGTCTGGGGCAATGAGGCTCTGTATTCTTGGTGCTTGAGGGGACGCAGTGGGAGGGCTTCTGGTGTCCTGGCCCCACTGATGGACCTCCTGGTGGCACCTGGGTTTTTTTGCCACTGTGTGACGCAGAGTATTGGACTAGATGGGCCGCTGGCCTGATCCAACATGGCTTCTCTTATGTTCTTACCTCATCCATTGAACAGTTGGTGCAGCTGCATAACAATCCCTGGATTAGGAGAGCGGGCAGCCAGCCAGCCACCAGGAGCTTTGCCATGCCCCCAGCAGCCCTCATTAACCCCTGGAGAAGCCCGCGCCACCCTTCGTCCACTTATGTGATTTTGGATGGCGGGTGGCTTGCTGATCTTTTGACTGTGGAGGGACGGCCAAAGAGAGCCCCAGGTGAGCGAGGCCTGCTTGGACTAACTGGATCTCCAGCCAGCCCAAGCAGGCTTCATTCGCCTGGTAGGGGAGAGGTATATGCTAATGAGTTATGCTAATGAGCTCCACCACCTATTTTTCTACAAAATGACCCCTGTTCGTTGGGCACCAGGAAAGGTCTCAGCAGGTACAATGGCGCCCACAGGAACCACATTGGGGATCCCTGTTCTACACTGAAAACTGTGAAACAAGACTTTGTTGCTGCAGATTTCAACAGGGCAGAGTGATTTATTTCTGTATAGTTTCACTGGGAGAGAAAAAAAATCCTGGCTGGGGCAATTCACCATCATAAAACCCACAAAAATAATCATTGATTCATCAAGTCACTGTAAGTTAGAACAGGGGTGGCCAAACTTGCTTAATGTAAGAACCGCATAGAATAAATATCAGATGTTTGAGACCCACAAGACATGAACGTCAAATGTTTGAGAGAAGGAAGGAAGGAAGATGGGGGAGGAAAGAGAGAGGGAGATGTAGAAAGAAAGAAACTTTAACTTTATTTATTTATTTATTTATTTATTTATTTTTAACTTTAAACGCATTCCCCAAGCCGGCCAACAGGGGGGGCTTCAAGAGCCACACAATATGTGTGTGAAAGAACTGCATGTTGCTCCCAAGCCATAGTTTGGCCACCCGTGAGTTAGAAGCAAGTTGGCGAGTATCTCACACCGGCCCAACTTCATATATCTATAAAGTGGATCTCTTCTGTATCTCAGCACCAACAAAGCAGCTGGCAAAGGGGTAGTACTGCAGGAACCAACTAGGTGTATTCCAAGCTGCTTGTGCACCCAACATTTCTGCTCTCCCCCCACTTCAAAAAGGGGGATAGAGATCAGAACATCACACTAGAGTTGGGAAGACCCAGGTTCGAATGAATCCCTGCTGCTCTGCCATGGAAGCCTGCTGGGTGAACATGGCTCAGTCACACCCTCTCAGCCCTAACCACCTCACAGGGTTGTTGTGTAGATTATGTGAAGGAGAAGAGGACAATGAGCCCCCATTTGGGGAAAAGGGAAAGGTCCCTTGTGCAAGCACCAGTCGTTTCCGACTCTGGGGTGACGTTGCTTTCACAGCATTTTCAAGGCAGATTTTTTACAGGGTGGTTTGCCATTGCCTTCCCCAGTCATCTCCACTTCCCTCCCAGCAAGCTGGGGACTCATTTTACTGACCTCGGAAGGATGGAAGGCTGAGTCAAACTCGAGCCAGCTACCTGAAAACCCAGCTTCCGCCGGGGATCGATCTCAGATCGTGAGCAAAGCTTAGGACTGCAGTACTGCAGCTTTAACACTCTGCACTACGGGACTCTTATTTGGGGAGAAAGGGGGGGCCTTAATGAAGTAAATAAATGTGTGATTTAAGAAAAGAGTATAACAGAGGCAGAAAGGGGGGAGGAAACCAAATGTGTATAAAGAGATAGAAAACTAATGAAGGACAGGCCCAATGCTGGAAAAGCTAAAACTAAAATTAAAAAGAAGAGTGTCCTATCTTGCAGGTTAGAACTGAGTCTGTTTGACCCAGATAAGCACAGGCTTATCTCATCTAGTCAGGTCTCTCAGAAGAAGAGAAGATATTGAATTTATATCTCGCCCTATACTCTGAATCTCAGAGTCTCAGAGAGGTCACCATCTCCTTTACCTTCCCTCTCCCCACAGCAGACACCCTGTGAGGTGGGTGGGGCTGAGAGAGCTCTTATAGCAGCTCCCCTTTCAAGGACAACTCCTACGAGAGCTATGGCTGACCCAAGTCCCTTCCAGGAGCTGCAAGTGGAGGAGTGGGGAATCAAACCCGGTTCTCCCAGATAAGAGTCTGTGCACTTAACCACTACACCAGACAAGCAAGGCCAGCCCTGGTTGGATGGGAGACCACCGAGGAATACCAGGGTCGTGACGCAGAGGCAGGCAATGGGAAACTGCCGCTGAGTCTGAACCTCTCTCGCTTTGAAAGAGCCACGGGGCTGCCATAAGCTTGGGGTTGTTGCCAGCTGTTTTGTTAGCATGAGGGCGACGGTGAACGTATCCCGCTTCTAGATCCGAGTGGGCAGCCTTGTCGGTCTGAAGCCATAGAACAAAGCGGTAGACAAGGGCACCTTTAAGACCAACTAAGTTTTATTCAGAATGTAAACTTTCGTATGCTCTTAAGTGCATACGAAAGCTTACATTCCGAAAAAAAAAACTTAGCTGGTCTTAAAGGTGGCCTTGTCTACTGCTTTGGTCTATATCCTGCTTCTGCGAAGGGACACAAGGTGGTGCTGTGTACCTCTATTTTGTCAGGCAACCCCAGGAGGCAGAAACAACTGCCGGGCGAGCTCCAGCTGTGGACAATAAAATCCCAGCGATTGAGCTCAGCTGCTTGAGAGATACTTAGATTGTTCACTGTTTATCCCTGCAGTGCTGTCAGGAAGGGTCTAGGATCCAGCAGTAGGGCCCGACAGGTTAACTTTGTGTTTTGAGTGCTCCTGTCAACCGGGGCCCTTGGGTGCCAGAAAGCACCAGCTCCACAAAGTACCCTTTGAATTGCTAAGGGGTTCCATATCTGGCTGCTGGAACAGCCAGTTCCCACGTTCCTTCTAGAAGAAGAAGAAGATATTGGATTTATATCCCGCCCTCCACTCCGAAGAGTCTCAGAGCGGCTCACAATCTCCTTTCCCTTCCTCCCCCACAACAGACACCCTGTGAGGTGGATGAAGATATTGGATTTATATCCCGCCCTCCACTCCGAAGAGTCTCAGAGCGGCTCACAATCTCCTTTCCTTTCCTCCCCCACAACAGACACCCTGTGAGGTAGCTGAAGATATTGGATTTATATCCCGCCCTCCACTCCGAAGAGTCTCAGAGCGGCTCACAATCTCCTTTCCCTTCCTCCCCCACAACAGACACCCTGTGAGGTGGGTGGGGCTGGAGAGGGCTCTCACTGCAGCAGCCCTTCCAAGGACAACCTCTGCCAGAGCTATGGCTGACCCAAGGCCATTCCAGCAGGTGCAAGTGGAGGAGTGGGGAATCAAACCCAGTTCTCCCAGATAAGAGTCGGCACACTTAACCACTACACCAAACTGGCTCTTCTAGCGGGTTTGCACCAGCATAACGTTGCACTGAACGAAACGATTCACAAAGTTGCTTGGCAAAAGCATTCGGCTCTGTGGTCTATACTGCTGTGTACAGCTTGCTGAAACTAGGATCCTGCTATGAAATTTTGCATCGTGTCAAGACTTCTGCTTTGGCTCGGCTCTGTTTTCAGACTTCTGGTTGGTTCTACAACCTTAACCTTATTGTGTTGCTCACTGATGTCCCATCCTGTCGATTATGCGATCCACCTCGAGTCCAAGAGAGAAAGGCGGGTTATAAATAATGTGAATGAACGACAGCAATAACCAGTGATCACTTGCATGTATGAATGTGCTGTCATCTCTGGGGCAAGCCAGCGCTTCCATTCCACGGTGGCTCGGTGGTAGAGCATCTGCTTGGGAAGCAGAAGGTCCCAGGTTCAATCCCCGTCATCTCCAACTAAAAAGGGTCCAGGCAAGTAGGCGTGAAAAACCTCCGCTTGAGACCCTGGAGAGCCGCTGCCAGTCTGAGTAGACAGCACTGACTTTGATGGACCGAGAGCCTGATTCAGGATAAGGCAGCTTCAGATGTTCACTTCAAACTCAGTGCTCTTCCGATGCACTGGAGTCCTTGTACATGTTCAGCTTCTGAGCTTCCATGGCTCACACAGCATTGCTTGAACGGCCTGCCTTGGGAAGCACAACTGAATGCGTAAACATATGCCAAATGATAGCTCCGTATTCTATGTTATTTCATGAGCGACCCATCCACGCATGCAGATTGCAATGACATATTTATTGTTGATTCATTTACTTCACTGATTCCCGCTCCCCCTCCCCTTCTCCCTAAAAAAATAAAGGTAGTCCCCTGTGCAAGCACCGGTCGTTTCCGACTCTGGGGTGACGTCGCATCACAATGTTGACATGGCAGACTTTTTATGGGGTGGTTTACCATTGCCCTCCCCAGTCATCTCCAGTTTGGTGTAGTGGTTAAGTGTGGGGACTTTTATCTGGGAGAACCTGGTTTGATTCCCCACATCTCCACTTGCACCTGCTAGCATGGCCTTGGGTCAGCCATAGCTCTGGCAGAGTTGTCCTTGAAAGGGCAGCTGCTGGCACAGCCCTCTCCAGCCCCACCCACCTCACAGGGTGTCTGTTGTGGGGGAGGAAGGGAAAGGAGATTGTGAGCCATTCTGAGACTCTTCGGAGTGGAGGGCGGGATATAAATCCAATATCTTCATCTCCCTCACAGGGTGTCTGTTGTGGGGGAGGAAGGTAAAGGAGATTGTGAGCCGCTCTGAGACTCTTCGGGGTGGAGGGCGGGATATAAATCCAATATCTTCATCTCCCTCACAGGGTGTCTGTTGTGGGGGAGGAAGGGAAAGGAGATTGTGAGCCGCTCTGAGACTCTTCAGAGTGGAGGGCGGGATATAAATCCAATATCTTCTATCTTCTTCATCATCTAGACTTTCCCCCTAGCAATTTTACCGACCTCAGAAAGACGGAAGGCTGAGTCAACCTCGAGCCAGCTTTCCTGAACACAGCTTCCGCTGGGATCGAACTCAGGTCATGAGCAGAGGGCTCGGACTGCAGTACTGCAGCTTTACCACTCTGCGCCACGGGGCTCCCCAGTCAGCTTATGTCGTTCTCCTCCATTTTATCCTCACGACAACCCTGTGAGGTGGGTTAGGCTGGGCGTGTGTGAACTGCCCTATGGTCACCCAGCAAGCTTCCACGGCTGAGCAGGGTGTTAAACTTGGTTCTCCTGGATTTTTGTCCACCCCTCTGACT
Organism: Heteronotia binoei; assembly: GCF_032191835.1. NCBI lineage: Eukaryota > Metazoa > Chordata > Lepidosauria > Squamata > Gekkonidae > Heteronotia > Heteronotia binoei. The sequence goes on from NC_083234.1 coordinate 11,974,367, forward strand.
ACAGCACCGTATGTGAACCAATCCTGCTTCTCCATCAGGGGTAAACTGTGATTTCCGCCAGCAGGCAATTCCTGCTTCACACGGCAGAACGCAGTTCTGGGATTGCCGCTTCCGCTGCGAACATCTCGCAAAGTCATCTCTCAGAGCATTGGAAAATACTGACCTTGGGCTCTTCAGCTTTTGATTTCCCGATGCTCTTTTAAGGAGCTTCCCGGTCCTTTGGAGAGGGCAAATGTAGCAGGCCTCCCAGATTTCAGGGCATCGCAGTGAAAAGGCTGGGAGGGGAGTGAGAGACTTGCTGCTTCTCAGATTTCAGCAAAGAAGGGTCACTGCGGATTTGCATAAAGTTTATGCAGATAACCTGCTTTGCATAATTTGCATAAAGCTTCTGGCTGCTCTCTCTCAGATCGAGCTTCAGGCATAACCAAGGTCCCCACCCTGTCCTGCTTTGCCCCACCCCCCTAAACCTCATCCATATCGCCTTCCTTTGTCTGTCACCCACTCCCCTGTATGCCTTGACCAAGGGCTTCTGGTTCCTCCCCTGGAAATCTGCAACCCACCTGCCTGCCTAGGTCAAGCCCCTTGGCCAAACTGTCGTCCTTCCCTTCTGCCTGTCGGGAGGGGCAAAGAGATGAACAAATATGGAAAGAGTTTCAGGGCTAGCAAAAGAAAGTATCTTTTGATATGATGCATCGTGGATATCGACCCAGACTGTTCCCTGGAAGGTCAGATGCTGAAGCTGAAGCTCAAATACTTTGGCCACCAGAGAAGGAAGCGCTCACTGGAGAAGACCCTGATGCTGGGGAAGACAGAAGGCAAAAGAAGAAGGGGACGGCAAAAAATGAGGTGGCTGGACAGCATTACTGATGTAACTAACATATTTGAGCAGACTTCGGAGGATGTTGGAAGACAGGAGGGCCTGGCGTGACTTGGTCCATGGGGTCACAAAGAGTCAGACTCGACTGTGTGACTGAACAACAGCATCATGACCTCATCGAATTCACTGCCACAGGATGTGGGCAGAGGGCTGTGGCTCAGCAGAAGAGCTTCTGCTTGGCATGCAGAAGGTCCCAGGTTCAATCCCCAGCATCTCCAGTTAAAAAGAACCAGATAGTAAGCAATAGGAAAGACTCGAGACCCTGGAGAGCAGCTGCCTGTCTGACTAGACAATACTGAGTTTGATGGGCTGGCCGGAAGGCAGCTTCGTGTGCATTCGTGGTGGTGGCTGAGAGCACAGATGGCTTTTTAAAAAGCTGAGATTCATTCACAGAGAACATATATATGAACATATATGAAGCATCATGACCTCATCGAATTCACTGCCACAGGATGTGGACAGAGGGCTGTGGCTCAGCAGAAGAGCTTCTGCTTGGCATGCAGAAGGTCCCAGGTTCAATCCCCAGCATCTCCAGTTAAAAAGAACCAGATAGTAAGCAATAGGAAAGACTCGAGACCCTGGAGAGCAGCTGCCTGTCTGACTAGACAATACTGAGTTTGATGGGCTGGCCGGAAGGCAGCTTCGTGTGCATTCGTGGTGGTGGCTGAGAGCACAGATGCCTTTTTAAAAAGCTGAGATTCATTCACAGAGAACATATATATGAACATATATGAAGCTGCCTTCTACTGAATCAGACCCTCGGTCCATCAAAGTCAGTATTGTCTTCTCAGACTGGCAGCGGCTCTCCAGGGTCTCAAGCTGAGGCTTTTCACACCTATTTGCCTGGACCCTTTTTTGGAGATGCCAGGGATTGAACCTGGGACCTTCTGCTTACCAAGCAGAGGCTCTACCACTGAGCTACCGTCCCTCCCCTAACAACTGTTAGCCCTGATAGCTCAATGGAAGTTCTCTGTACAGGAGCAGTGTACCTGTGAGCAGGGCTTTTTTTTGTAGCAGGAACTCCTTTGCATATTAGGCCACACACCCTTGATGTAGCCAATCCTCCAAGAGCTTACAGGGCTTTTAGTACAAGGGCCTACTGTAAGCTCCAGGAGGCTACATCAGGGGTGTGTGGCCTAATATGCAAAGGAGTTCCTGCTACAAAAAAAGCCCTATCTGTGAGTGCCAGGAGCTGGGGGCAAACGACAGGAGACAGCATCCTTTTCCCTTATAGGCTTCATAGAGGCGTCTGGCTGCTAAATGCTGGGGCTTGGCAGATCCATTGCAGCCTGCGACGTGCGTATAAATGAGTTGCCAGGAACCTCATAGGGAAGTCAGTGGCATAGGAATGACTCGGCCAGCTAGGTTTAATACAAAAGCCAAAATGATGAAAGTTAGACAGTCATGCGTGCAAAGCGATGAATGGACCTTATTACAAAGCCATCAAGACTTGGGGGTGGATGGCTGTTGGAGAGCCCTGTGCACCAGCTGTCTCCTTCCTCTGCCACGGAGTCTTCCCGGCTCCTCGGGCAAGTCCTCGTCTCCCTCCCTCTCTGTCTCTCTGGGCTCCGGTTTCCCCATCTCTACAGATCGCTATCGCTCGTGCTGAGTCACCCCGACATCGCAACCAGACCTCTGTGCCCACGCGGAGCCAAGCTGGCGCAGGTGGGCTCCTACCCACTCTCTCGCGCCTGCCTGGGTTTGATGGATTGATTTGATTTACAAACCACCCTGCCCTGGAGGGCTCAGGGCGGTGCACAACAAACCGCCCCCGGGGATCCAAACGGGGCCCCGGATTTGGGGATCCAAACAGAGCCCTTGCCTGCCTGCCTGCCACGGCTCTCTGGAGATTGAAAGCCCTTCCTCAAAGATGAGCCGGGGAGTTAGCAGAATCCTTCCTTTCTGCGCTTTGAGGCCTTTCTCTCCGCATGTCCAGACAGGTGCTTTGGCCTAAGTTTGCCTTTTTTCCCAGGTGGAAGTTGAAACCAAACATGTTTCCTAGAGGAGATGAATATGACTTAATGCTCCTTCTCTTCCCCCCCACCCTCCTTTCATGCGTAGCCCCCCTCCTGACAGCCACCATGCAGGCAGGTGCTACAAGGTGTGTCCCCGAGCAAAGCTCAGGTGTGTGTGGAGGGGGGGGCGTCGCTGGCTGCCTCCCCGTCGGTCCTGCCACGCCTCCCTCCTGCCAGCCGGCCGTGATTGGGGAGTTGCCGGCATGCAAATAGGCTGCTTTGCATGGGCGGCTCGCCAGCCTCTTGTCAAGGATCCTTGCCGGGACGAGAAGCGTGAGGGGGCGCGGTCCCGGCAATGTGCTCACCTGCCTCAATGTGGCAACCGGCACTGCAGAGCCAGAGGTGCTAGGAGCAGCTGGCAGGAGAGGCAGCTGGAAGGAGGATTTTGGCGGCCGAGGAGAGAGAAGCTGGCAGCCCCACGGGGCACCACTTTGGGCGGGGGCTGGCCAGGGTGCGGTTACCTTTCTGCGAGCAGGATGGTGAACCTGGACATGATGCACACAGGTAAGACCTCCAGCGATGGGGAGTCTTCTTAGCTGGGATCTCTGGGGCTGAGGCCTGATGCCAAGTGTTAGCCTTCGGAAAGGCCCGGAAAAGGGCCTGGAGCTGTCAGGTCGCTTTTATCTGGTTGCCCTGGTATCCTCCTGTTCTATGGGCACATGTGACGATGGGCTAGATATAGAACAAGGAACAGGGGATTGGATTAGATGGATGAATTAACAGCTGCTGCAGCAGAGGAGGAATGTAGCCGTAGGACATGCTGAGATCTTCTCAAGCGCTTCGTTTCTCCAGAATGGGACCTTTGACCCGACGGCCTTCCCACTTCCCCACCCTCAGAGATCTTTGCAGTTGAGTGAGGGAAGACCCGGGTTCCATTCCCCGCTCTGCTTTGGTGAGTGACCTTGGGTGAGTGACACGCTCTCAGCCTAACCTACCTCACAGGGTGGTTGTAAGGTTAACATGCGAGAGGTGTTTGAGATCCATAAATAATTGACTTTATTTCCGTTTGCAAGCTGCCTTGAGCGCTGTAAGGAAGAAAGACGGCCAAGACATGTTTTTTTAATAAGATAAAATAAATTATTTCAGCCACTTTGGATATAAATGAGAAATTATTATCATTTTTTTGGCTGTCACATCGCAGCTGACTTGTGATGACACTGTCGGGTTTTGAAGGCAAGAGACATTCAGAGGCGGTTTGCCATTATCTGGTTCTGCGTAGCGACCCTGGTATGCCTTGGTGGTCACCCATTCAAAGATTCACCATGGCTGACCTTGCTTAGTTTTCAAGAGCGGACAAGATCATGCTAACCTGGGCTATCCAGCCGAGGATAAGAAACGAGAGGTGTAAATGAAGTAAGTTTGTAAGTGTTTTCTTTCTGCATATGTTCAGGAGGATTCTCTCAGCAGCATTTTCTCTCTGCACATGCTTAGGAGCATTCTCCGAGAGCCAGTTTGGCGTGTTGGTTAAGAGCAGCGGACTGTAATCCGAGAGAACTGGGTTTGATTCTGTACTCCACATGCAGCCAGCTGGGTGACTGTGGGTCAGTCTCAAGTTCTTTCAAAGCTGTTCTGCTCAAGAGCAGTTCATGGAGAGCTCTCTCAGCCCCACTTGCCTCACGCGGAGCTTGTTGTGGGGAGGGGAAGGGAAGGAGATTGCAAGCCTCTTTGAGACTCCTTAGGGTAGAGAAAAGCGGGATCTTCTTCTTTTTCTTCTCCTTCTTCGCTCTTGATTGGAGGAGAAAAGCACGATCCTGGAGCTAAGCCTTGGCTAAGCCTTCAGCTACACTGAACCCCTCTGCTAGGACAGAAAGGTTATCTCACAAATACAACTAAGTGGTTTCAGGATAATGCATCAGATGTCTACACAAGCAGCTATTCCTTGTGCAGATGAGAAAAAGCGTCTCTACTGTGTTTTTTTTTTTTTTTTTAAAGGATGTTGCCTTTGGTTTCTCACCATTAGCTACTTCTGCCTCTTACCCCATAACCAACACAGGCAGTGGGGAGAAAATGTGGGAGGAAATTCTTCCACCCCCACCCCCTGCCTCTACCCCCTATGTGACTCTGGGGACAGAGCTGAACTCATGCTTGATCTCGCAAACAAGAAGACGGCCCCTGAGCATGCACTGAGCAATTTCCTCCCCCTACCTAATCAACCTCCTTTATTCTGCGTGAGCATACATTTGGGGGTGAGAGAGAGAGAGAGAGAGAGAGAGAGAGATAGATAGATAGATAGATAGATAGATAGATAGATAGATAGATAGATAGATAGATAGATAGATAGATAGATAGATAGATAGATTGTCATTGTTCTCCACAAAAAAAGAGCAACGAAATGAGGTGCTCTTCCACAAACATACCAACACATCAAACACACATATTCATATTCATACCATTTAAATACATCTAAAACCATTTAAACCATTTAAATACATCTAAAACATTCATAAAACCATTAAAACCATTTAAATACATCTAAAACAGATAATCCTTCATAACCCTGCATTTAACCTAACCACAGCACTTGGATAGAAACTGTCCTTAAATCTGTTTGTCCTAGCCTTCGACACTCTATATCGTCTACCTGACGGTAAGATCTCAAATAGCAAATGGCCCAGATGTGAAGGGTCCCTTAGGATCATTTGTATCTTCCTTTTACATCCCATATTATACAGATCCACCAATGAGGGGAGAGAACATCCACAAATCTTTTGTGCTCTTCTCGTCACTCTCTGGAGCACCCTTCTCTCTGCTTCCGTGCAGCTCCCAAACCACGCGCAGAGGCAATAAGATAAAATGCTCTCAATGGAACTACGATAAAAGGCAACCAGCAGACTCCCTGACAGTTGTAGTGATCTTAAGTAGTATAGTCGTTGCTGGGCCTTTTTCTCTAGAGCTAAAGTATTTGCCCCCCATGTTAGATCTTGTTTCATGGTAATTCCCAGAAACTTCCATTCTGTCACCTGTTCTACCATAACACCATCAATACATGGTGGGGGAGGGAGAAAACTCTCCCTAGAAGCTGAAATGACTCTATTGAGGCTCTTGTACTTCGGCCACATCATGAGAAGACAAGACTCACTGGAAAATACAATAACGCTAGGAAAAGTTGAAGGTAGCAGGAAAAGAGGAAGAGCCAACCAGAGACAGGCTGACCGTTAAGGAAGCCATGCGGACCCTCAGATTGCAAGACCCGAGTAAGGCTGTTCGTAGCGCCACATTGAGGGGGGCTCATTAATTCATAGGGTCGCCATAAGTCGGAAGCCACTTGACCCCACTTACAGACCACGTACGGACTTACAGAGAGGTTTGATCCCCAGCCCCTTTTTGAGAGCAAGCACTAAAGCAAGAAGCGAGGATGCATATCAGACCGGATTTCCCCCCCCCCCGCCCGCTCCACCCCATTTTATTTTGTCAAATTTATATCCCACCCTCCCCTAACGGCCCCTAACCATCACTGCAAGATCAAGATACTTACCCACCAAAGCAGCTGGAGGGCTGCCCCGAAGCAGTATGCCCTCCACACGCTATTCCCTGCCAATGTGCCTCGCTCCCGATTCAAAAACACAGACTCAGAGTGCAATCCATGCGCACTTCACATGCACAGATTAGATTTATATCCCGCCCTCCCTGCCGAAGGAGGCTCAGGGTGGCTCACAACCATGAAAACAATAAATTACAATAAAACTTCAATTCAACAATTACAACAATTAAAACAATATAAAACAATAAAGCAGTTCGGTGCTAGCATCATCCAACTCCAACACCTGGCATATCCAAGCCTAACCTACAGCAGCTGTGTGCGACTCCCCCGTCTATTGATCTGTTTTTCAGATCCGGTTATAACCCTGCTGTCTAGGGGGGGGGGGGGCAGTAGGTGCTGTAGTTTTCCCCACTGGGAATAAAACATGGGGCAGTTGTTAGCTGCACCCTTAGTGGTGATTCCAGGGGAAAGTGACTGGTTATGCCTTGGGTGGCTTTCTTGAGGTTTGTCTAGATTTTTAACAGGTTGCTTAATTTGCTATCTGTAGATCTGGGACTTTAATAGAGTTGTTATCCTACTTGCGATGTAACACCTTCATATCTACAGGTGCAGTCCTTTGTTTATTACTCTATTTCCTCCCCAGTGATGACCCACGTGGCTTACGTCCTTCTCCTCTCCTCCGTTTTATCCTCACGCAACCACCCTGCGAGGTGGGTTAGGCTTGAGAGTGTGTGACTGGCCCAAGGTCACCCCAGCGAGCTTCCATGGCAGAGCAGGGATTTGATTGTGGATCTGCCTGATCCTTCTCTTACAGCCTTCTCCTCTCCTCCATTTTATCCTCACAACAACCCTGTGAGGTAGGTTAGGCTGAGAATACTCAACTGGCCCAAGTTCACCCTGCAAGCATCCATGGCAAAGTGGGGATTTTAATCAAGTACCTGAAGGTTAAGAAGATGTCAATAGATGGGCCCAATGATTCTGTTAGTCAAATTTAAATCAATAAATATTAACAGCTACGCAAAAATACGCACATATTTATTACAAAATAAATCGTTGGCCCTCAGGATAGCCTCAATTAAGACTCCTGATGTACCATGGCCCCCAGAAATGACCATAACTGACCCCGACCAGGTGCATTTCAGCCCACTGGCCTTCCTCAGTGGTCAACCAAATGGCATCGCAGGAAGGGCTGCTGACTTTGCAGAACAACACTTCTTTCATACTGATTGACCCTGGAGGTCCCTTCCAAAACTGTGATTCTATGATTGACCAAGATGAAGTTTGTTTAGAGGAGAAAGGAGAAATAGAACAAATTATTAATAATTAGAAAGGGTAAACTGGAAAACATGTGCCAAAAACATATATTTTAAGTTACTTCCTAATAATGATTGTCTGTGGCCAAAGGCAAAGATGTTAACCAGGAGCCTCATTCTGGAGAGTTTACTTTCCAATAGCAAGGATGATTAAATAGTATGCCTAAATTAGTTTTAAAGATATTCTTATAAATTTTTTAAAGAGAACTGTTAAGACATGGAAGAAGAAAACAGAATCACATTTCATATCAATTAAAGCTACCTAGGGTTACCACCGCAGATCAGATGCCTTCTTCTTTGGCGCCTGTCGTCTTTGGGGCTCTTTTTAAACACCAGATGGAAATTTTTCTCTTTGGGGGTTGGAAGGTTAGGAATATTTCTAGCTAGTAGCAATTATCACGGCTTCAAGAGTAGGGACCTTTAAAATGAGATTTGTCAGAGTAATCGCATGTTTGAGTGGTCGGTTGGAAAATATGTCCTCTTTTTTCTTTTCAAAATATGGTATCCCTAAGTTACCTTTCTCACTTGGTTTGAAAAATTCAATGAAGGCAGGACCTAAGAGCAATGTCATAGTACGAAGTGTAAAGTACCCCTTTTCTGCTAGATACTGGGACGATGCAAACAAAATCAGTATGACTCTCTGAGCATGTGGCCATCCATGGGGGGGAAACACGTAGCCAGTCAAATTCTCCATTTAAGCCCTTTGGGGCCGGAGTAGCAATCAAACCCAATAAGCTTCACTCGCCCTCAAAGGCTGAAGTAAGTAGTGAGCTGGAAGCTGAAGCGGGTGGTGCGGAATTTGAACCAGGGTCTCCAACACTCAAATCACAACCCTGCACCGGCTCACACCACATTTTCTGAAAATGCTATATGGCTCTTTAAATTAAACGTAGATTCTGGTGGGTAGCTGTGTTGGTCTGAAGCGATAGAACAAAGTTTGTCCCGCTGGCGCCTTTAAAACCAACAAAGTTTAATTCTGGGCATAAGCTTTCCCGCGCGTGCACACAAAAGCTTATACTCAGAATAAGAATTTATTGGTCTTAGAAGGTGCCACTGGACTGAAAATGTTGTTTTAAATGTAACATCGTTTAGGGCCCGGGACTATCTTTTTTTTCCAGCCCAGCTAATTACATGTGGAATTTGTCTCTGCTCATGAGTATCTTGCTCTCCAGAGACATTTTTCTCATTCTGAGTCTGTGTAATAAAAGGCAGCCTTTTCTGAGGTCAGCCTGGCCACTTTAAGAGCCAAGGAGGGAAGGGAGCTCTTTGAAGCACTGCAGCTCGCAAAGAGACTTGGGTTCAAATCTCTGCTCAGCCTTGAAGCTCACGGTGGGCCTGTCGCTTTCTCCCAGCCTAACCAACTTCTAGGGTGGCCAGCCTCCAGGTGGTGCCTGGAGGTCTCCTGGAATTCCAACCAATCTCCGGATGAAATAAAGCAGTCCCCCCGCCTCAGAGAAAATGGCTGCTTTGGTCTGTTTGACATTATATAGCAATGAGGTCCCCTCCTGTCCCCCATTCTGCCCTCCCTAAGTTCATAGGGTTGCCAGGTCTGTGTTGGAAAATACCTGGAGACTTTGGGGGTGGAGCCAAGAGAAAGCGGGGTTTGGGAAGGGGAGGGGCCTCAGCATGGTACAATGCCACAGAGTCCTCCCTTCAAAGCAGCCGTTTTCTCCAGGGGAGCTGATCTCTGCCAGCTGGAGGTCAGTTGTGAAAGCAGGAGATCTCCAGGCCCCACCTGGGGACTGGCAACCCTACTAGGTTCCACACCCTAAATCTCCAGGTAGTTCTCAACCCAGCTCTGCCAACATCCCAGAGTTCTTGGGAGGCTGAAGAGCGAGGGGAGAGCCATCTGTTCTTGGAAGAAAAGCATGATTTAAAAGATATATATAAAACGGAGAAGAAATATGGAACGAATCAGAGAGCCTCAAGATGCCTGATGCATTTTAGGTTGGGTTGCCAATCCCCAGGTGGGGGCAGGGGATCCCCCGGTTTGGAGGCTCTCCCCCGCTTCAGGGTCATCAGAAAGCGGGGGGAGGGGAGGGAAATGTCTGCTGGGAACTCTATTCTCCCTTTCTCACATTACAAGAACTCGTGGGCATTCGATGAAATTGCTGAGCAGACAGGTTAAAGCGGATAAAAGGAAGTACTTCTTCACCCAAAGGGTGATTAACATGTGGAATTCACTGCCACAGGAGGTGGTGGCGGCCACAAGTATAGCCACCTTCAAGAAGGGTGTAGATAAAAATATGGAGCACAGGTCCATCAGTGGCTATTAGCCACAGTGTATGTGTGTATATAAAATTTTTTGCCACTGTGTGACACAGAGTGTTGGACTTGATGGGCCGTTGGCCTGATCCAACATGGCTTCTCTTATGTTCTTATGTTCTTATTATTCCCTATGGAGATTTATTCCCATAGAAAATCATGGAGAATTGATCAGCGGGTAACTGGGGCTCGGGGGGGGGTGTTTTTTGGGGTAGAGGCACCAAAGTTTCAGTATAGCATCTAGTGCCTCTCCCCAAAATACCCCCCAAGTTTCAAAAAGATTGGACCAGGGGGTCCAATTCTATGAGCCCCAAAAGAAAGTGCCCGTATCCTTTATTATTTCCTATGGAAGGAAGGCATTGAAAAGGTGTGCCGTCCCTTTAAAAGTGATGGCCAGAACTCCCTTTGGAGTTCAATGATGCTTGTCACAGCCTTGATCTTTGCTCCCCCCCAATGTCTCCTGGCTCCACCCCCAAAGTCTCCTGGCTCCACCCCCAAAGTCCCCAGATATTTCTTGAATTGGACTTGGCAACCCTAATTTGAGGGTCCATCAGGCTGGGCACAATTATCTTCCCTAAACCTGTCAGCCAGCCGTTGAGGGCAGAAAGGGACACCACAAAGGGTCTTCAGCGCCACAAAGTGGCCGGACGGGCTGGATTTGTGGTTGTTGAAAACTTTGCAGTGGTGCTTCCCACTGTTCCAGGGCCAGCTGAATTCACTTCACTTGGCCTCCCCAAGTGCAGGGATTTTAGGCAGGAAGAGAGGCACTCTCCCACAAGCCTTGCAGATGGCCCATTAGTGTTGCTAGCTCTGGATTCCTGTGGGGGGGTGGGGGAAGCCAGCCTCTTGGTGGGACCTGGGGATCCCCCAGAAAGCTTATCTCAGAGTACAGAGATCAGTTCCCCTGGAGCAAATGGATACTTTGGAGGGTGGACTCTGCAGCATTGTACCCCACTGAGGTCCCTGCCTTCCCCAGGCTCCACCCCCAAATCTCCAGGAGTTTCCCATTCTAGAAGAAGAAGAATTGCAGATTTATACCCCGCCCTTCTCTCTGAATCAGAGTCTCAGAGCGGCTTACAATTTCCTCTAACATCTTCTCCCCCCGCAACAGATACCCTGTGAGGTGGGTGGGGCTGAGAGGGCTCTCACGGCAGCTGCCCTTTCAAGGACAACCTCTGCCAGAGCTATGGCTGACTCAAGACCATTCCAGCAGGTGCAGGTGGAGGAGTGGGGAATCAAACCCGGTTCTCCAAGATAAGAGTCCGCACACTTAACCACTACACCAAACTGGCTCACTTTCTAGATCTGACAACCTTCACCAGCCCCGCCCCCCTCCCCAGGTCTCGCACTGGCATCCCTCCCTCCAACATGGTAATATAGGTATAGTAATGCTCAGTGCAGCAGCCCCGTGGTGCAGAGCGGTAAAGCTGCAGTACTGCAATCCGAGCTCTCTGCTCACGAGCTAAGTTTGATCCTGGCAGAAGCTGGCTTCAGGTAGTTGGCTCAAGGTTGACAGCCTTCCATCCTTCCAAGGTCGGTAAAATTACCCATCTTGCTGGGGGGAAAGTGTAGATGACTGGGGAAGGCAACGGCAAACTGCTCTGTAAAAAGTCTGCCGTACCTTTAACGCTCAGTGATGTAAGGATTACAACTTAATCATTTATGTGAAGTACTTGGAACACTGCTGTGTAACTATAATGATGATGCCAAAAAACTGTACATTGAACATACCATGCTTTTGTTTTTGAGCGACGTGTTATGATTGACGGCACAGTCACTAGCCCAGGCTGCCTTGTCATTTTTGTTGTCTGGATTGTAGCAAATATTGGGATTTTATATAGATAGTAAATAGTCTGAAGAAATACTCAGAAGCATATTGAAACGACTGATAAAAGCCATCTCAGGAGGGAATCTCCAGCTTAGAGATAGCGCCTTATGTTTCACAGGGGTAATTGGTTGGCTGGCCCTAAGATCGCATGACCACAATTAATGCTAAAACATGACTTTTATAGCGACTGTTGTGGTCGATGTTTTAGTTGCAGTTTATATTACACTTGTTTTAAGCCATTTCTTATTCTGTACTCTTATCTGCAGTCCCAGAAATAATACAAGCTGCAGTACACGTATTACAAGCTGCAGTACACATACCATGTGACTCATGAGTGGTTTGGGATGTCATTAAAAGTTTAACCCACTGCAAGTTTAAAAATGAAAATTGACAGGAACAATTAGCATTTGTCAGAAACGTTTGGTGACAAAAATCCTTTGTGCGCACATTATCTCGGACCAGCACTTAGCCTCTTAGTCAGGATCAGGATTCGGATCAGTAGCTCTTCTTGCGCTGCGTTCTAGGCTGACAGGGTTGCCATCCTCCAGGTTGAACCTGGAGATCTCCCGCTATTACAAATGATCTCCAAATGACCAAGATCAGTTCACCTGGAGAAAATGGCTTCTTTGGAGGGTAGACTCTATCGCGTTATATCCTGCTGAGGTCCCTCCCCTCCTCCAGACCCCGCCTTCCCCAGGCTCCACCCCAAAATCTCCAGGTATTTCCCAACCTAGAGCTGGCAACCCTACTGCCCCCCCCCCACCGTTCACACGGTAAAGGAGGAAATGTTGAACAGCATATTGGAGGGGAGGTTGGTTTTGCTTTCCCAAAGTATTTGCCTTAAGATTAAGGTTCCCAACTACATGCTGGGAAATCCCTGAAGATTCGGGGGTGGAAGGGGCCTCAGTGGGGTACAATGCCCTAGAGCCCACCTTCCAAAGCAGCCGTTTTCTCCAGGGGAACAAGGTGGAAACGCTTGGGACTCTTTAGCTTGGAGAAACGTCGACTGCGGGGTGACATGATAGAGGTTTACAAGATAATGCATGGGATGGAGAAAGCAGAGAAAGAAGTACTTTTCTCCCTTTCTCACAATACAAGAACTCGTGGGCATTCTATGAAATTGCTGAGCAGAGAGGTTAAAACGGATAAAAGGAAGTACTTCTTCACCCAAAGGGTGATTAACATGTGGAATTCACTGCCACAGGAGGTGGTGGCGGCCACAAATATAGCCACCTTCAAGAGGGGTTTAGATAAAAATATGGAGCACGGGTCCATCAGTGGCTATTAGCCACAGTGTGTGTGTATATATAAAATTTTTGGCCACTGTGTGACACAGAGTGTTGGACTGGATGGGCCATTGGCCTGATCCAACATGGCTTCTCTTATGTTCTTATGAGACACAGAGTGTCGGACTGGAGGGGCCGTTGGCCTGATCCAACATGGCTTCTCTTATGTTCTTATGTGAGACAGAGTGTCGGACTGGATGGGCCACTGGCCTGATCCAACATGGCTTCTCTTATGTTCTTATGTGACACAGAGTGTTGGACTGGATGGGCCACTGGCCTGATCCAACATGGCTTCTCTTATGTTCTTCTGTGACACAGAGTGTTGGACTGGATGGGCCACTGGCCTGATCCAACATGGCTTCTCTTATGTTCTTATGTGACACAGAGTGTTGGACTGGATGGGCCGTTGGCCTGATCCAACATGGCTTCTCTTATGTTCTTCTGTGACACAGAGTGTCGGACTGGAGGGGCCATTGGCCTGATCCAACATGGCTTCTCTTATGTTCTTATGTGACACAGAGTGTCGGACTGGATGGGCCACTGGCCTGATCCAACATGGCTTCTCTTATGTTCTTATGTGACACAGAGTGTCGGACTGGATGGGCCACTGGCCTGATCCAACATGGCTTCTCTTATGTTCTTATGTGACACAGAGTGTTGGACTGGATGGGCCACTGGCCTGATCCAACATGGCTTCTCTTATGTTCTTCTGTGACACAGAGTGTTGGACTGGATGGGCCACTGGCCTGATCCAACATGGCTTCTCTTATGTTCTTATGTGACACAGAGTGTTGGACTGGATGGGCCGTTGGCCTGATCCAACATGGCTTCTCTTATGTTCTTCTGTGACACAGAGTGTTGGACTGGAGGGGCCACTGGCCTGATCCAACAGGGCTTCTCTTATGTTCTTATGTGACACAGAGTGTTGCACTGGAGGGGCTATTGGCCTGATCCAACAGGGCTTCTCTTATGTTCTTATGTGACACAGAGTGTTGCACTGGATGGGCCATTGGCCTGATCCAACATGGCTTCTCTTATGTTCTTATGTGACACAGAGTGTTTGACTGGATGAGCCGTTGGCCTGACCCAACATGGCTTCTCTTATGTTCTTATGTTCTTATCTCTGAAGTCTGGAGATCCATAGTAATTTCAGATATGCCTGGATGTTAGCAGGGCCGGATTAACAATTAGGCCAAGTAGGCGCTGGCCTAAGGGCCCCCACACCTTTAGGGGCCCCAGGCCAGCTCCCCCCATTTCCCCCCTGCTTGCAGCCCTCCCAGCCTCCGCGTGCAGCCAGCAACTAAGCCGCTCTGCCTGACTTGCCTGGTGTGGCTATTGCTGGTGTTGTCACCAGGTTTGCCTCTCCCCTGAAGCTTAGTCAAAGGGGCTTTTGAGAAGGTGCCTGCAGGCTGCAGCGGGAGCCGTGGTCAGCGGGGCGAGCACTCAGACTCTGAGATAATTTGTGAGGGGGCCCCCCAAGATTTCGACTGCCTAGGGGCCTCCACGGGGTTTAATCCAGCACTGAACGTTGGCAACCCTACATCGTGTCGAAGAGGCACCTCCGCGTGGCCAGCAATGAAGAGCAGCTGGCCTCTTGGGGAGCCCAAAGAGCTGTAGAGGGACCTCGAGAGGATGGCTCTTCTCTCCTTTGACTGGGTAGCAAAACCTCCCCGCGCAGTCCAGCTGCGGGGAGGCAGCTGTGTGGGAAAGCTGGCAGGTGCAACTCGCCCCGTGTGGTAATAACAACCCGCAGCCTTACACAAGAGCTCAGAGGCCTGATTCCCTCGCTCGCTCGGGTTGACTCGATGAAGCCATCCGAGGTGCCTTCGCAAGGCGCTCCAGCAGGGACAGCCAGGGAAATTCCGGTCTTCGGCAAATAACTTCCCGTCAACGCTGCGAGGACGTGTCAGAAGTAGGAACCACTTTCCCAGGGAATCGTTGCTCCTGCCAAATCCATTTCCTCAACTGCACTGCCAGCAACCCCATTGGCTTGTCAGCTTCGGCTCTGAAGGCGTTTTTCACTCCAGGAATCCAAAGCGGGGAGGCTGATTATGCGCCATGTGATGCCCTGTTGCCCTAGCTTGAGCAGTTCCCCGGTGGTTCTTTGATGTTTAATCCAATTTAATTAGACCTGGCAGGCTGGCAACACTTCCAAGTATCCCTATCAGGGCTGTGTGTTCTGCGTCAGGGCTAGGCCGTACCGAAAGCGTGCAATTGACAGAGCCCGAAAGTTCAGCAGGCTGTGTGTAGAGCTAGTTCGCATGTGTAAGCCTCAGTTCGGCGCTGCAGTGCGCAAACGATCAAGTCATGTGAAGATTGCCCCATGGAGTGAAGTGCATTTAGAGGACCCTAAGTCTCCAAACTGGAGAGCCAGTTTGGTGTAGTGGTTAAGTGTGCGGACTCTTATCTTGGAGAACCGGGCTTGATTCCCCACTCCTCCACTTGCACCTGCTGGAATGGCCTTGGGTCAGCCATAGCTCTGGCAGAGCTGTCCTTGTGAGAGCCAGTGTGGTGTAGTGGTTAAGTGTGCGGACTTTTATCTGGGAGAACCGGGTTTGATTCCCCAATCCTCCACTTGCACCTGCTGGAATGGCCTTGGGTTAGCCATAGCTCTGGCAGAGCTGTCCTTGTGAGAGCCAGTTTGGTGTAGTAGTTAAGTGTGCGGACTCTTATGTAGGAGAACCGGGTTTGATTCCCCACTCCTCCACTTGCACCTGCTGGAATGGCCTTGGGTCAGCCATAGCTCTGGCAGAGGTTGTCCTTGAAAGGGCAGCTGCTGTGAGAGCCCTCTCCAGCCCCACCCACCTCACAGGGTGTCTTTTATGAGGGAGGAAGGGAAAGAAGATTGTAGGCCACTCTAAGACTCTGTCCTTGAAAGGGCAGCTGCTGTGAGAGCCCTCTCCAGCCCCACCCACCTCACAGGGTGTCTGTTGTGGGGGAGGAAGGAAAAGGGGATTGTAGGCTGCTCTGAGACTCTGTCCTTGAAAGGGCAGCTGCTGTGAGAGCCCTCTCCAGCCCCATCCACCTCACAGGGTGTCTGTTGTGGGGGAGGAAGATAAAGGAGATTGTAAGCCGCTCTGAGACTCTTCAGAGTGGAGGGCGGGATATAAATCCAATATCTTCATCTACCTCACAGGGTGTCTGTTGTGGGGGAGGGAGATAAAGGAGATTGTGAGCCGCTCTGAGACTCTTCGGAGTGGAGGGCATGATATAAATCCAATATCTTCTTCTTCTTCTCCCCCGGTTAGGTCCTCGGTTTTTAAAAAGTCTTGTGGCATCTTGAAAGTAAATGAATTTATAGCGGCAGAAGCTTTTATGCTTGATGCTGTATGCACAGAATGAGAGCCAGTATGATGTAATGCAGGGGTGTCAAACTCATTTGTTATGAGGGCCGGATCTGACATAAATGAGACCTTTTCAGGCCAGGCCGTGTGTGTCATAAAATGTAACGCCAGGTATTAGAGATGTAGACTTTATAAAGGACAAACACAAAGATTTTTAAAAAGCTTAAAATAAAAACATGCTTAAAATATTAGCACGCATTGGTCTTAAAGGTGCTTTCTTGGTATCTATCCTGTGCGATCCAGGGAAGTGGGCAAAGGAAGCTCGGGCTCTTTTCTTCTTCCCCAGCTAATAGAAGGAAGAGAGGCTTGGCTCAGTTGTTCTGCTGTGCGATCAAGCGAATCTGGCAAAGCAAGCTCTCCCTCCCCTCTTCCTCCCCAAGGGAGGAGCCTCAGCCAATGGAGAAAACAGAGGCTTTGCTCTGTAGCTCCTGTGTGATTAAGCAAGCCTCGCTAAGCAAGCTCAGATGCAGAAGGAAGCAAGAAAGAAAGAAGGAAGCAGATAAAAACCAGTTGCTCAGGGAGGGTGGGGGCTGATAGGAGCCCTCTGGGTCCTAATTTGGCCCCCAGGCCGCATGTTTGACAACCCTTGACTGTAGCGTTTAGACTGCTAGCCTGGGAATCTGGGGAAGCCAGCTTCAAATCCCCACTCTGCCTTGGAAACTTGCTGGATGAGTCAGTCACTCCCTCTCAGCTAGAGCTACCTCACAGGGCTGTTGTGAGGAGAGAGTGGAAGAGAGGAGAACCGAGTGCGCTGCTCTGAGTTCCTTGTTTGACGAAGGAACGATGCAGCAATGAAGATCCTGTGAATCGAGGGGGAGGTGTTTGTGAGTTTCCTGCATTGTGCAGGGGGTTGGACTAGATAACCCCGGAGGTCCCTTCCAACTCTATGATTCTAAGAGAGGGATAACAATGATAGAAAGAAATGTCTGCAGTGCACAGAAAACAGGGTTGCCAGCTTAGGGTTGGGAAATTCCTGGAGATTTGGTTAGCAGAACAGGACATCCTGCCTCATCTCCCATCACACAGACCAGGGACAGAGTCGCCGGTTGGATCTGGTTCTGTATCTGCGTGGCTGTTCATAGTTCTGGCCTGACCCAGACAAACTCTTTCACGATACCAGCAAGAGTGTGAAAACCAGATCGCACGGATGTATTTCACTGGGGTTGCTGTCTTTAAAGTGTCCCTGAGTCATATGCCTTGGAGACTTCCTCCAGGTCTTGTTGGCGCACGCTATGGAAAAGTTGCATCCATTGTCTCCTGCCTGTGTCCAAAGGACAATTAAACCACACAACCTTTGCCAGGCTCCACGCGATATCTCTTTAATGGAGCGAACTCACCTGGCTAAACCGCGGAGCACACGTATGGAGCATTATAAAAGTGTTATTAACTGATGCAAATTGCCTTCCAGTACCGAAAGAGGGGAGGGGGTGGGGATTGGCTACTGGAGGCTTATGCAAATTGCCTTTTAAAAAAATTTCCTCCCTTCCAGCTAGGTTGCAAAGAGTTAAAAAAAAAAAAGTGCTTTTGTCCAGGTGTATTTTAATGCTCTTTCTTTCTCTTCTTGATTCTTTGCTTGGACTCTCTTAATGCAAAGAGTTGTGGGTGCGCCTTGAGAAGGGACGTAGGCCTCAAAATTCATTGTCGGTTGTGGCGAAGACTCGGGTTCCTGAATGCTGGGGGCAGAGACTGTCAATCTTCAGGGTAAATTGTTTAAAACTCTAACTGAAAGTTCCGGCCGGTCGGCAAAACGTTATTGAATAAGGGGAAGGAGGGTAGGTTGGTTTGCTTAGCAGACTGGCAGCCCATCCGCGTTTATGGAAATTAAAATGCCATGGAAATAATCGGGGAGGAGATGCGCAAATGGGAAAAGGAATGGTCTTCTATTATTCGAGCTTCTTGATTGCTCAGCAGTGATGAGGTTGAGCTGTGAGCTAAAAGGTCCCTTGTTCAGATATCGCCCGGGCTGGATGCCTTAGACGACTGATTCTTTCCCAGTCACAATCTGTAATTTTTGTGAATAACACTGGCCATTCACAGTCCCAGTGAGGCAAAATGGCTTTATAATTTAGGGGAAACCTGTGTGAAGTTCAAGAATTAGACTGGCCTACTGCGCGACATAGTTGTAAGAGTTGTTGGGACAATGAACTCGGATGAGCGCTATACGTTGTGAGAAAGGACTTCAGTGTTATTCTGCCATTATTCTACCATTTTCTGCAAGATCTTGTTTCAGTGAATAAGTGACGGGGTGCAAGAGCAGATTTCGGCAATCCGGTAAAGCTCTGTTTCCCAACCGGTGGGTCCTAGTGGGTCACGTAGCCTGTGATTCTGGGTCCCAGCCTTGTTATTGATTTGTACATTCAGATTTGTGTATGCTCGCCATATTAAGTAAATTTAGGGTTGCCACGTCCGACTCAAGAAATATCTGGGGCTTTGAGGGTGGAGCTGGGAGCAAGGGCGTAACAAGCACGATTGAACTCTGAGAGTTCTAAAAAGGATTTAAAAGGATTGCACGCCTTTTAAATGCCTTCCCTCCATTAGGAATAATGAAGGATAGGGGCACCTTCCTTGGGGGCTCATAGAATTGGACCTCCTGGTCCTATCTTTTTGAAACTTAAGGATTGTTTTGAGGAGAGGCACCGGATGCTATGCTGAAACTTTGGTGCCTCTGCCCCCAAAACAGCCCCCTGAGAGCGTCTAATATCCACAGATCAATTCTCCTTTATACTCTATAGGAATTTGTCTCTATAGGGTATAACGGAGTGCTTAGCAGACATTTGCCTCCTCCCCACACTTTCCGATGACCCTGAAACAGGGGGAGCGCCTCCGAATGGGGGGGGATCCCCTGCCCCCAACTGGGGATTTGAATCCAAGCAAAAACTGTGAAATAATTCAACAATGGTTGCAATCGCTTGATTGTAAGGAGGATGACTTTTTGATATTATGATTTCTTGTGTCGTGTATCTTTTAAGTATTTGTAATTTAGTTAATAAGTTTCTGCATTTGAAATATTTTGCAACAAGATTATTAAGTTGCGTATTGAGTTTCTTTGTTAATTATCTCACAGTTTTTTGCTTGGATTCAGACTTTCACTGTGATACGCCAGGCTTCCCAGCCAACTGGGGGATTGGCAACCCTAAAAACTGGACTCGTGGGTCACTATACCAGAAGGTTGGGAACCACAGCCGTACAGTATATTATATATACATTGTCCAAGTGACGACCAATCAAAGTTGGCCTTCCTGACTGGGAAGTGTGGTAGGATGGTTAAGACAAAGGTGGAATGAAGAAGCAGTCTTCCCAGCCTAGCCCAGCTTTCTCCAGCTTCAAGAGGGAAAGTCCTTCAAGAAAGACCTCGGCTTTTCCTCCCGGTTTTCTGCTTTCTGCTTCTCCGTCCCTCTTTCCTGAGCTAGGATCAGGGAGATGAATTAAGAAGACACTGGAGAGAACTCAAATGGAAGGGAGCGAAGAGTCCCGGGCGGCAGGAGGAACCTGTCAGTTGCCTGAACTTATGAATATTCCAGAGCGTAGCTGTGTAGGAACGGGGAATTTGAAAGTCTGATGGCTTATTATAATTGCCCGCTCATTGATGCCGTGTAGTGGAAGGCACATGCACTGGAGGAGATTGTGACCGGCTATTAAAATCAGCGTGTGTCTCGTTTTCAGATATCAAGATGAGTGGCGATGTGGCAGACTCCGCAGAAGCACGCAACGATGGCAGTCACGCAGAGCCTGGTAAGAGCAGGCTTGTTGTGTTGCTGTTGTCGTTTTCCTGGCATCTGTGTCTCGAGCCCAAGAGGCCATTTGAGGGAGAGAGTCCAAAGAGTAGGATGCAAGCCAGCTGTTGCAGTGCTTGCAACACTGAATTGTAAGATTTGTGTCCAAGCAAAGACAGGACACTTGAGTGAAAGAGAGGGAGCTTGGGAAACACATTCGTGGTCTAGGGAACAGCATCTCTTTCCCTTTGGACTGAGGGATGTCCTTGCACCTTGCCAGAACTTTTGAACAAGTTTCAGAGGGGAGCAGCCATGATGGTCTCCAGCAGAAGAGCTCGAGTCTGCATCCAGCAATTTAGAGACCAACGAGATTCTAGTGGTTTAAGCTTTCAAGAATTGAAGCTCCCTTTGTCAGATACAACAGTTTCATCTTTGGTGTGAACAGGAATATAAAGTTTGAGCCCTTTAAGACCAACGAAGTTTTATTCAAGGTATACTGGATTTAGAAGAAGATATTGGATTTATACCCTGCCCTGTACTCTGAATCTCAGAGTCTCACCATTTTCACACACAGCTTATCACGCAGTCACGTTCCTGTTCTCTCCGCAGCATCTGTCGAATTTTCCATTATCTGCGCTGGAGTTACAGGAAGTGCCGCGGCTTTTGCGTAGCAAACGTAAACTGGGTTTTAGTGGTTTACGTTTGCTATGCAAAAGCCATGGCACTTCCTGTAATTTCGGCGCAGAGAGTGGGAAATCCGACGGACGCTGCGGAGAGAACAGGAAAGTGACCCTGTGGTAAGCTGTATGCGAAAACTCACCATCTCCTTTATCTTCTTCTCCCACAACCGACACCCTCTGAGGTGGGTGGGGCTGAGAGAGCTCTTACAGCAGCTGCCCTTTCAAGGACAACTCCTGCGAGAGCTATGGCTGACCCCAAAGCCATTCCAGAAGCTGCAAGTGGAGGAGTGGGGAATCAAACCCCGGTTCTCCCGGATAATCGTCCGCGGACTAAACCACTGCACCAAACTGGCTTTCTGTGTGCAAGCATACAAGCGTGCTGTTCCTGTTTGGTCCTTGAATCTGTGAAACATCTTCATATGCTGTATGCTAATTTACCGCTCACCCTCTTCCTATATGTATGGACTGGTAATTTCGATTTCATTATATCTGAAGAAACCTGCATGAACACAAAAGCTCGCACCTTGAATAAAACTTGGTTGGTCTTAAGGGTGCCCCTTCAAGGACTCAAACTTTGTTCTGCTGCTTCAGACCGACACGGCTGTTCACCTGGATCTATGAACAGGGATACGTGATTTTCTGTTTTTAATCCTCCACCAATAGGGTTGCCAATCCCCAGGTGGGGGCAGGGGATCCCCCGGTTTGGAGGCCCTCCCCCCGCTTCAGGGTCGTCAGAAACCGAGGGGAGGGGAGGGAAATGTCTGCTGGGAACTCTATTATTCCCTAGGGAGATTTATTCCCATAGGAAATCATGGAGAATTGATCCGTGGGTATTTGGGGCTTGGGGGGGCTGTTTTTTTAGGGTAGAGGCACAAAATTTTCAGTATAGCATCTAGTGCCTCTCCCCAAAATACCCCCCAAGTTTCAAAAATATTGGACCAGGGGGTCCAATTCTGTGAGCCCCAATAGAAGGTGCCCCTATCCTTCATTATTTCCTATGGAAGGAAGGAATTGAAAAGGTGTGCCGTCCCTTTTAATGTGATGGCCAGAACTCCCTTTGGAGTTCAATTATGCTTGTCACAGCCTTGATTTTGGCTCCACCCCCAAAGTCTCCTGGCTCCACCCCCAAAATCACCAGATATTTCTTGAATTGGACTTGGCAACCCTATCCACCAATTGCTTTATTTTGCAGTCTGAAATGTTCACTGGCCTGGGCATTTGAAAAATGGCATTGCCCAAAGCGTACATCCTCCGACAAACTAAGAATGCATACCTCCTCTCTTCTCATTGCGTCATAAGTCTGCATATGTAACAGTGGCCCATAACATTATAGGTAATTGGCATCTAAGAAAGTTGTAGCTTCCACACAGTTCTAACTAACCCCTGGAGATTCTCACCATAAATGCTTTTGCTCTTTGCAGCGTTGCCATCTTAATATGCCAGAGACCTAGATTATGGTGAGATCATCACGGTGACGCTTTAAAAGTGTGTTAATAGAATTCAAATTAGCCCTTCGCTTAACTCTTGAAAACAAGAACGGGGGAAAACCCTTGTGGGTTACTAAGTTCAAAGGTATTTTTATTGCAGAACTGCCTCTTCCTACAGAGGTGATGTTTTAAAAAAAGCTCATAGGGGGATATTTCTTAAAACACCTAGAACCAAAAAGGAGTGTCAGCCCCACAACCTCAGCAAAACTAGCTTCTACGCACCTGACTCCATTCGCTCCAGTGGGGATCTCTGAGCCATG
This sequence comes from Heteronotia binoei, assembly GCF_032191835.1. NCBI lineage: Eukaryota > Metazoa > Chordata > Lepidosauria > Squamata > Gekkonidae > Heteronotia > Heteronotia binoei. The sequence goes on from NC_083234.1 coordinate 11,996,916, forward strand.
CTTTAGCTTCTGATGCGATAGCTCAGCTTAGTGGAGAAGTAACTTGGATGTTCAACATTTTATATACCATCGAATCCTAGTTGCAATGTTATTGAAAGTTTTTCCCTGCACAGGAAAATGTTATTTTGCTGTATAAACGACGAGCTAAATGCTAGCGGTGCTTCTCTCTGGAACTTGCACAGAGAATTTCAAGTCAAGGTTTCCTTGCTGTTTCATGCGTGTCCAGATTCGAAATGTCACCCGTTGTGTTGAATTGCAAACTTCTGTTAACTCTAAATATTACCCTGAAAGTTCATTCACCTCGGCAAAATAGGCCTGACTTTTGCTGAATTAGTTGTGCATTTGTCCCGGATGTTTGTGGTGTTCCCAAGCGGATCTTGCGATGCCTGTGCGGTTGCCGTTTTTAAAAATGCAAATCTACCGTATATATGCCTTTCGGTTGTCTGACATCATGCACATTATAAATCCCATGCTGCTGTACTCTTCATCTAATATACCCCTGCAACAAGCACAAGTCTGCAACAGTGTTTGGGTTGTTTTATATTCTTAAACACTATATAACCCTTGCTGCAGCGCAACAGTGATCCACACTGTTCATCAATTAAAACTTTTCCTTGGTTTTAGCAGAATGGAACAAGTTAGGGTTGCCAAGTCCAATTCAAGAAATATCTGGAGACTCTAGGGGTGGAGCCAGGAGACATTAGGGGCAGAGCCAAGATCAAGGCTGTGACAAGCATAATTGAACTCCAAAGGGAGTTCTGGTCATCACATTTAAAGGGGCGGCACACCTTTTCAATTCCTTCCTTCCATAGGAAATAATGAAGCATAGGGGCACTTTCTTTTGGGGCTCATAGAATTGGACCCCCTGGTCCAATCTTTTTGAGACATGGGGGGCATTTTGGAGAGAGGCACTAGATGCTATACTGAAAATTTGGTGCCTCTACCCCAAAAAACAGCCCCCCCCCCAGATACCCGCGGATCAATTCTCCATGATTTTCTATGGGAATGAATCTCCATAGGGAATAATAGAGTTCCCAGAAGACATTTCCCTCCCCTCCCCCGCTTTCTGATGACCCTGAAGAGGGGGGAGGGCCTCCAAACCAGGGGATCCCCTGCCCCCATCTGGGGATTGGCAACCCTAGAACAAGTAGAAAGAAATATCTCCAGATGGGGTACTAAGCCACATTCCTTTTCATTATAAGGGCATTCAAACACCTACAACTTCTGCTACATTCAAACCCCCAACCTACACGAAATTCTCATGACTCCCTGATATTGCTTCCTTTTATTACTTACGGAAAGCATATTCTTGTGTCTTCTTTTCATATTATTCCCTGTCGTCCACTGCAAAATTACTGTCGATTTATAGTCCTGCAGTTTGGCCTGGGATGTGAAAGAGCCTGTGCCTTGAATCTGGAATCTCAAGGCTAATACTGAGCTACAAGTAAGACTACCAACCTCCAGGTAGTGCCTGGAGATTCCCCAAAATTGTCACTGATTTCCAGACACCAGAGATCAGCTCTCCTGGAGAATAATGGTTGCTTGGAGGGTGGTCTCTTTGGCATTGTACCCCACTGTGTCCTCTCCCCTCCCCAAATCCTGCCTTCTCTAGGCTCCACTCTCCAAATCTTCAGAAGTTTCCCAACCTGGAGTTGGAAACCCTAGTACCACAGATTTTGTGCGCTCAGACCTCGGAGCCCTCTTTAGGTACAGAATGGGACAAAAATGTGCAACATCAGCTCCTGTCACTGGCTAGCAAGTCTGCAACCTCTGGATTGGCCAGATCACAAACAAACACTGGAAGCCTAGCTTTCTCTAAACACAGTCAACAGAGCATTGCCCTGAACATGGCTTATGCCAGTCTCTTCCTCAGGGATCCTGGAGCAGGTGTGGACTCAGAGATGCCCACGACTGACTCTCTTGTACCACGTACTGGCTTCTTTCCACGGACTGACAGATGCCACATCGCATCTCCTAGCAGTTACGCTTCGTATCTGTGTACTTAGCATGAGTTTCCAAAGAAAGTCATTTCCGCCTGTTAATAAATAACAAGATTGTTTCTCCAGAACTTCCTGGAAAAGGTGCCCCCCCCCCCCAACTCTTCATCTCTTATTGGAAATTAAGTATGTAATGCTCCGTTTTTTGATGGCAGCCATCCTTGTTGGTTTTCCCTCTTCTTGAAAGACAAGACTAATGGAAACACATCCATCCAACTTGCCAGCATGGTGTCCCTTAGAGGTGGCTACTAATCACAGCTGTGGCCATTTAAGGAAGTGGAAACCATTAGCTGCAGGGCTAAGCAGAAAAAGACCAAAAGGGCTGAGCTTTTCACAAATACTTTCACACACACACACACACACACCCTGCACAATGCACTGCTGACTGGGATACGTCTAAAACAGGGGTAGCCAAACTTGCTTAATGTAAGAGCTACATAGAATAAATGCAAGGTTTTGGAGAGCCACAAGACATGAATGTCAGATGTTTGAGAGCTGAAGGAAGGAAGGAAGGAAGGAAGGAAGGAAGGAAGGAAGGAAGGAGAATACATGGGAAGGGGAAATGGAGAGAGAGGTGGAAAGAAAGCGAGAGGTGGAAAGGAAGCAACTTTAAATGCATTCTCCAAGCTGCCTGCTGATGAGGTGGTGGGGGCTCAAGAGCCACATAATATGTGTGAAAGAGCCACAGTTTGGCCACCCCTGGTCTAAAAGAACTGCAAAGCAGCCATACATTCAGAGGGAGGGCCCTGTGATTCAACTTGGATTGCCCTTACTCTGAATTGGCTTCATGAGGTGTATATATTTACTTGGGCCTTGTAACTTCTCTGCTCAATGCAGGCTTAAAGCAGATTCATCACATAGTATTGCCACTGCTGTGCTGGGAAATTCTTTGAAATTTGGGGGTGGAACCTGGGGAGGGCAAGATTTGGGGAGGGGAAGGGCCTGAGTGAAGTGTGATGTTGTACAGTCCACCTTCCAAAGGGGAACCAGTCTCTGTCATCTGGGGATCAGCTGTAGTTCTGGAAGATATCCAGTTTCCACCTGGAGTCTGGCTAGGGTTGCTAAGTTAAGTTCAAGAAATATCTGGGGACTTTGGGGGTGGAGCCAGGAGACATTGGGAGTGGAGCTAGGAGCAAGGGTGTGACAAGCATAATTGAACTCCAAAGGAAGTTCTGGCCATCACATTTAAAGGCACACCTTTTAAATACCTTCCCTCCATGGAAATAATGAAGGACAGGGCACCTTCTTTTGGGGCTCATGGAATTGGACCTCCTCATCCAATCCTTTCAAAACTTGGAGGGCAGTTTGAGGAGAGGAACCGGATGCTATGCTGAAAATTTGGTGCCTCTACCTCAAAAAAACAGCCCCCCTAGAGCCCCAGATACCCACAGATCAGTTTTCCATTATACCCTATGGGAATCGATGTCTGCCCAGCAGACATTTCCCTCCCTCCTCCGGCTTTCTGATGACCCTGAAGTGGGGGGAGGGCCTCCAAACCGGGGGATCCCCTGCCCCCACCTGGGGATTGGCAACTCTAAGTCTGGCAACTCTGTACATCAGGAAAAATCCACGCAACAGCAAGGGGGAAGAAACCCATTGCGTTCCTCAAAACACAAGTTACTTAGTAACAAAATTGTCCTCCGTCAGCAGAGATGGTAGAGAAGGGGGTAGAACTAGGGTTACCAGTTCTGGGTTTGGGGGTGGACCCTGAAGAGAGTGGGGTTTGGGGTAGGGAGGGGCCTCCGTAGAATATAATGCCATAGAGTCCACCTTCCAAAGCGGCCATTTTCTCCAGGGGAGCTGAGCAGTTTTAATCCCAGGAAATCTCCAGCCACCGCCTGGAGGTTGGCAACCCTAGGTAGAACAGCCGGTCACAGCTCCGTTGTGGGTGGAGCCAGTTGGTTCCTTGAGACGCACAGCCAATTCTGATTGACCACATGGCGTGGTAGTAGCTTGGCACTCTCCTCACGAATCCTGAGTGAGCGATGTGGTTCCAGAATAATTGTTCTTGCTTGGAAAGTGCTTGGGGTGTCCTCAGTGATATCTAACCTGACTCACAGGGTGGTTGTCGTCGAGCTAAAATGTTTTCAAGCAGCTTTTTTTTTGGGGGGGGGGGGAGAAAAGCAGGATAGAAATATCTCCGTTGGTAGATAAAGCTCCCGCCAGCGATAAAGGTGACTTTTTCTTATGCCTGTCTAGAGGAGGAGTAGGACACATTTCTTTTGGAGGGGTGGAACATGCCACAAGAAGGAGAGGTCCCCTTCCTCTTGCACACTCCAGCCCTCTGTTTATTGCCTGCCATCGGCTTTCCTTCCTTTGTGTTTCTCTCCCCCCTGGAGTTTGGCAATTAGGGATGGGGCTGAATACAAATGAAGCTGCCTTCTGCTGAATCAGACCCTTGGTCCTTCAAGGTCAGTATTGTCTACTCAGAGCTTCAGAAGCTCTCCAGGGTCTCAGGCAGACGGTCTTTCACGTCACCTACTGCCTGGCCCTTTTTAACTGGAAAATGCCCGGGATTGAACTTGGGACCTTCTGCATGCCAAGCAAATTTCTAGTCTGCTCTGGTAAGACCTCACCTGGAGTATTGTGTTCAGTTTGGGGCACCACATTTTAAGAAGGGTATAGACAAGTTGGTGTGGGGTCTGGAGACCAAGTCCTATGAGGAAAGGTTGAAGGAGCTGGGGATGTTTAGCCTGGAGAGGAGGCGGCTGAGAGGTGATATGATCACCATCTTCAAGGACTTGAAGGGCTGTCGCATAGAGGATGGGGTGGAATTGTTTTCTGTGGCCCCAGAAAGTAGGACCAGAACCAACGGGTTGAAATTAAATCAAGAGTTTCCGGCTCAACATCAAGAAGAACTTCCTGACCGTTAGAACGATTCCTCAGTGGAGCAGGCTTCCTCGGGAGGTGGTGGGCTCTCCTTCCTTGGAGGTTTTTAAATAGAGGCTAGATGGCCATCTGACAGCAATGAGGATCCTGTGAATTTAGGGGGAGTTGTTTGTGAGTTTAGAGCAATTCCTCAGTGGAACAGGCTTCCTTGGGAGGTGGTGGGCTCTCCTTCCTTGGAGGTTTGTAAACAGAGGCTAGATGGCCATCTGACAGCAATGAAGATCCTGAGAATTTGGGGGAGGTATTTGTGGGTTTCCTGCATTGTGCAAGGGGTTGGACTAGACGACCCTAGAGGTACCTTCCAATTCTATGATTCTAAATGCTCTGCCACAGCCCCTCCTGATGTCTCTCCTTCAGGAATTCAAAAGGAAGACTGCATCAGATGACATCTAGCCATAGCATTGCTTTGATGAACTTCCCCGATGTACTGTAAATACTCCTGTAGATACAGTACAGGTCTACACAGTTCCCCTGGAGGAAACAGCAGCTTGGACTCTCTGTTGTTGCAGCCCAGGTTGCCAGCTCCAGGCTGGGAAATTCCTGGAGATTTGAGCCTAGGACGGGTGGGGTTTGGGGAGGGCAGGGACCTCGGTGGGGTGTCATGCCACAGAGTCCACCCTCCAAAGCAGCCTTTTTCTCCAGGAGAACTGGTATCTTCAGTTTGGAGATTAGTTGTAATTCTGAGGACTACCCAGGCCCTGCCTGGAGCTGGTAAGCCCTAGCTGCATGAGTTCAATCCCTCTTCCCTCAGCAGAAACTGCCCTCAAGTTTCCAGAAGCATCCCAAGCCAAGTGGCAACCCTCGATATGCAGGTGGTTGTAGGGTTGCCAATCCCCAGTTGGGGGCAGGGGATCCCCCGGTTTGGAGACCCTCCCCCCGCTTCAGGGTCATCAGAAAGCGGGGTGGGGGAGGGAAATGTCTGCTGGGAACTCTATTATTCCCTATAGAGATTTATTCCCATAGAAAATCATGGAGAATTGATCCGCGGGTATCTGGGGCTCTGGGGGGGCTGTTTTTGGGGGGTAGAGGCACCATATTTTCAGTATAGCATCTAGTACCTCTCCCCAACATATCCCCCAAGTTTCAAAAAGATTGGACCAGCGGGTCCAATTCTATGAGCCCCCCAAAAGGTGCCCCTATCCTTCATTATTTCCTGTGGAATGAAGGAATTGAAAAGGTGTGCCGTCCATTTAAATGTGATGACCAGAACTCCCTTTGGAGTTCAATTATGCTTGTCACAGCCTTGATCTTGGCTCCACACGTAATGTCTCCTGGCTCCACCCCCAAAGTCTCTTGGCTCCACCCCCAAAGTCCCCAGATATTTCTTGAATTGGACTTGGCAACCCTAGGTGGTTAGATAGCCTGCAGAGCAGGCCTTGGGTTCTGGGCAACTGAGCTGTAGGGTTGCCAGGCCCCCTCTCTCAGCTCTGGTGGGGTGGGATATTTGCCAGCTCCAGGTTGGGAAACTCCTGGAGATTTGGTGTCGGGGCCTAGAGAGGGCAGGGACTTCAGTAGGGAGCAATGCCATTGAGTCCCTCCTCCAAAGCATTCTCCAGGGGGACTGACCTCTGTAATTTGGAGATAAGCTGTGATTCCGGGGCATCCCCAGATCCCACCTGGAGGCTGGCATCTCTACTGAGCTGGGTAACAGGCAACTGTGCTAGAGTAAGAGGGACAAACTGGGGGTAGCTTGACTTCTCTCCCGACCAGACTACGGCACTCTGCCCCAAGTAGGGTTGCCAATCCCCAGGTGGGGGCAGGGGATCCCCCAGTTTGGAGGCCCTCCCCCCACTTCGGGGTCATCAGAAAGGGGGGGGGGAGGGAAAGTCTGCTAGGCAGTCCATTATTCCCAACAGAGACCGATTTCCGTAGGGCAGAAGTGGCCAACGGTAGCTCTCTAGATGTTTTTTGCCTACAACTCCCATCAGCCCCAGTCATTGGCCCTGCTGGCTGGGGCTGATGGGAGTTGTAGGCAAAAAAGCATCTGGAGAGCTACCATTGGCCACCCCTGTCATAGGGTATAATGGAAAATTGATCTGTGGGTATCTGGCGCTCTTTTTTTTTAATCTAGAGGCACCACATTTTCAGCTTGGCATCTGGTGCCTCTCCTCAAAACACCCCCAGATTTCAAAAAGATATGAGCCCCGAAAGAAGATGCCCCTATCCATTATTTCCAGTGGAGGAAAGCATTTAAATGGTGTGCGGCTCCTTTAAATGTGATGGCCGGCGCTCCCTTTAGTCATGCTTGTCACACCCTTGCTCCTGGCTCCACCCCCAAAGTCTCCTGTCTCCACCCCCAAAGTCCCCAGGTATTTTATGCATTGGACTTGGCAACTGCAGCCTCCAGCCCAGGTGCGCTGCCCGATCCTGCTCCCGGGGCCACCTGTGCGAGTAGGTTAGCCCACAGTGATGCCAGAGAGCTTGTTGGAAGCTCAGCTGCCACAGCTCTTTAATCAGAAACCATTTCAAAGCCCAATTTAATTAAATCTCGAGCCCTGGACACCCCCTCTTGAACAGGTGTCAAGTACGTCTTTAAAGCTAGCCACCCGCCAGAGTTATTTCAGCGAGTGGGAAGATTCCAAGGCGAGGTGGGGGGGGAGTGCCAACCCGACAAGCTTTCTGTGCTCCAGGCACTGGGAGGGAGAAGGGGTGGCAATCTAACTGGCTGTCAAATGGGTCCAAAAATCTCAGCGGGGATAAGCCTTGTCTTGCAGCCGGCTGCTTCAAGGCCAGGATGCTTTTCTCCTGGCATTGCCTTGCAAAAACCTGGATTGCTTCATACGAAGATATGAAGCTGCCTTCTACTGAATCAGACCCTCGGTCCATCAAAGTCAGTATCGTCTACTCAGACTGGCAGCGGCTCTCCAGGGTCTCAAGCTGAGGTTTTTCCACGCCTACTTGCCTGGGCCCTTTTTAGTGGGAGATGCCGGGGATTGAACCTGGGACCTTCTGCTTATCAGGCAGGTGCTCTGCCACTGAGCCATAGTCCCTCCCTGTGTCTCTCCAGGGTCTCCAGCTGAGGTTTTTCACGCCTACTTGCCTGGGCCCTTTTTAGTGGGAGATGCCAGGGATTGAACCTGGGACCTTCTGCTTATCAGGCAGGTGCTCTGCCACTGAGCCATAGTCCTTCCCTGTGTCTCTCCAGGGTCTCCAGCTGAGGTTTTTCACGCCTACTTGCCTGGGCCCTTTTTAGTGGGAAATGCCAGGGATTGAACCTGGGACCTTCTGTTTACCAAGCAGATGCTCTACCACTGAGCCACCGTCTCTCCCTTCTCAGATTCAAGGGGGCAGCTGGGTTGGCCTGAAGCACCAGAGGAAAGTTTGAGCCCAGTGGCACCTTTAAGTTGGTCTGCACTCAAGCTTTGCTCTTTCACTTAGGTGTGACTGTTCAAACATGGTATTTAAAAAAAAAAAACTGCTGGGGGGTGACTGGACGTGTGAAAAATGTTCTAAATGACTTCTGTTGGAGTTTTAAAAAGGTCATCCTTCCAGCTATACAGTGGGGGATCAAACCAAAGGGGCAAGCCAATTAGGTTCTAGTTACCAACGCCACAGCCTTTGCCTTGATGCCCATATGTTGCCTGTTTATTTAAGAAATGCATTGCCTCTGCAGAGAGCTGGACTTAGGGTTGCCAGCCTCCCTGTGGTACCTGGTGATCTCCTGGAATTACAACTGACTTCCAGGTTACAGAGGTCAGTTCCCCCAAGAGAATCTTGTGTACCTGACCTTGAAGTCCTTCTCCTCCTGAAATCTTGCGCTGCCTAGGATTTTGGTTGCCAACTCTGGATTTGGAAATACTTGGGAGAAGTCAGAGCCTGGGAGAGTGGGGTTTAGGGAGGGGGGGGGGCTGGGGGAGGGTCGAATGCCACTTTCCAAAGCAGCCATTTTGAACATATGAACTTATATGAACATATGAAGCTGTCTTATACTGAATCAGACCCTTAGTCCATCAAAGTCAGTATTGTCTACACAGACTGGCAGCAACTCTCCAGGGTCTCAAGCTGAGGTTTTTCACGCCTATTTGCCTGGACCCTTTTTAGTTGGAGATGCCAGGAATTGAACCTGGGACCTTCTGCTTGCCAAGCAGATGCTCTACCACTGAGCCACCGTCCCTCCCCTAGAACGTATGAACATATGTGAGCATATATAAAGCTGCCTTCTACTGAATCAGACCCTCAGTCCATCAAAGTCAGTATTGTCTACTCAGACTGGCAGCAACTCTCCAGGGTCTCAAGCTGAGGTTCTTCACACCTACTTGCCTGGACCCTTTTTAGTTGGAGATGCCGGGAATTGAACCTGGGATCTTCTGCTTGCCAAGCAGATGCTGTACCACTGAGCCACAGCCCCTCCCTGTGTCTCTCCAGGGTCTCAAGCTGAGGTTTTTCACGGCTACTTGCCTAGACCCTTTTTAGTTGCAGATGCCGGGGATTGAACCTGGGACCTTCTGCTTCCCAAGCAAATGCTCTACCGCTGAGCCACTACCCCTCCCCTTTTCCCCAGGAAAGCGGAAATGATACTGCAGTCCTGTGCAGAGTTGCTCCAGTCGAAACCCATCAGTTTCAGTAGGATTAAACTGGAGTAACTCTGCATAGGATTGCACTGTGGACATTTTTAATCAACAAATAATAAATAAGCACTGTATGTAGTATGGAGATCAATTGTCATTCCAGGAGCTCTCCAGTCCCCACCCCCCACCGAGATTGGTAGCCCTCCCCAGGGTCCGTTTCAAAATGTTCAGGAAGTTCTAAATCGAGAGCTGTCAGTCCTAGATCTGTTCCATATGACAGGTTGGTTTGTTGTCAGTTTGTTGTTCATTTGGTTTTAAGGGCTTTCAAAGGCGGTTTTGCTATGTCTGTCTGAATTTGTCAGCCAGCCTTCTTGTTGGCCCTCCTGAAGGCAGAAAGGCCGGATATAAAGGCTGTAAGATAAAGTACGTGGGTGGGTATTTCATAAGCTTTCGTAAGGCTTGTAAAATTGCTCTGAGAGAGGGCAAATTCAGCCAATCTTATTCTTGAACCTTTAAGACTCAGAAGCATTGCTGGGGTTAAAGCCCCAGAGCTGAACACTGAAAAGAGCCCTTACTTGTTTACTTTGCTCACAGTCCCCCTGTCCCCTTGAAACTCAAGTTGGATTGCTCAATCTAAAACACTGTTATAGGAACCATACAAAACATACAACCGACAGTGAATGAAACTGGCTTACAAAATCAGAGAAGAATGTACAAATACAAAACATGCAATAGAACAATTTAATGCATTGCGACAGATGGCAAAAGTGGAGACTGTTACAATAAAAACAGTATGATTTCATAGAATCATAGAGTGGGAAGAGACCTCCACGGTCATCTAGTCCAACCCCCTGCACAATGCAGGAAACCCACAAATGCCTCCCCCTAAATTCACAGGATCTTCATTGCTGTCAGATGGCCATCTAGCCTCTGTTTAAAAACTTCCAAGGAAGGAGAGCCCACCGGCTCCCGAGGAAGCCTGTTCCACTGAGGAACTGCTCTAACGGTCAGGAAGTTCTTCCTAGAGTTGAACCGGAAACTCTTTTGATTTAATTTCAACCCATTGGTTCTGGTCCTAACTTCCGGGGCCGCAGACAACAGTCTTGAACTGGATGGCCCAGGCTAGACTGATCTCAAGAGTCCTCAGAAGCTAAGCAGGATCAGCCTTGGCTTTTATTTGCATGGGAGACCACCAGGGAAGTCTAGGGTCACTATGCAGAGGTTGGCAATGGCAAACCACTTCTGCACATCTCTTGCCTTGAAAACCCTATAAAGAACACAGAACACAAGAAGACATAAGAGAAGCCATATTGGATCAGGCCAATGGCCCCTCCAGTCCAACACTCTGTGTCACATAAGAACATAAGAGAAGCCATGTTGGAGCAGGCCAATGGCCCATCCAGTCCAACACTCTGTGTCACATAAGAACATAAGAGAAGCCGTGTTGGAGCAGGCCAGTGGCCCATCCAGTCCAACACTCTGTGTCACGTAAGAACACAAGAGACGCCATGTTGGATCAGGCCAATGGCCCATCCAGTCAAACACTGTGTCACATAAGAACATAAGAGAAGCCATGTTGGATCAGGCCAATGGCCCATCCAGTCCAACACTCTGTATCACATAAGAACATAAGAGAAGCCCTGTTGGATCAGGCCAATGGCCCATCCAGTCCAACACTCTGTGTCACATAAGAACATAAGAGAAGCCCTGTTGGATCAGGCCAGTGGCCCCTCCAGTCCAACACTGTGTCACATAAGAACATAAGAGAAGCCATGTTGGAGCAGGCCAATGGCCCATCCAGTCAAACACTCTGTATCACATAAGAACATAAGAGAAGCCCTGTTGGATCAGGCCAATGGCCCATCCAGTCCAACACTGTGTCACATAAGAACATAAGAGAAGCCAATTGGATCAGGCCAATGGCCCCAACAGTCCAACACTCTTGTGTCCAAAATGCTGAACTAGATGGACCAGCAGGCTCTTCTGATATTCTGATGTCCTTTTGACATCTTGATTTTTAAAGGACTTATGTATTTAGTTCAAATATTTATACCCTGCTTTCCCCCCAACCATCAGGACTCAAAGGCACGTGTGTCAGAGCATGTGCAGAGTGTGGTTGCCTATTCAGGGCTAAGGAAGTAGAGCTTTGTGGACAAAGGTTATTGCTTCTGAGAAGACCCTGTTGTCTCTTTCTTGAGAAACAAACCTGAAAGAGCTCAAATCTCTAATGGAAGCAGGCATTTGCATGACACATTTAATAAATATAGCTGTCGGTTGACATCTTGAGCCTATGCAGATTTTCTCTGAAATGTATCCCCCAGTAAACTGGGCCTGTTGAAGAAGTGTATACCGGTCCTAACAGAAGCCCTCAGGTTGCCAGCTCTGAGTTGGGAAATACCTGCAGATTTTGGGGGTGGAGCTTAAAGGGGGCGGGGTTCGAGAGGTGGAGGAACTTCAGTGGTGTAGAATGCCATAGAGCAGGGGTGGCCAGACTGTGGCTCAGGAGCCACATGTGTCTGTTTCACACATATTGTGTGACTCTCAAAGCCCCCACTCCATTGAACATATGAACATATGAACATATGAAGCTGCCTTCTACTGAATCAGACCTTTGGTCCATCCAAGTCAGTATTGTCTTCTCAGACTGGCAGCGGCTCTCCAGGGTCTCAAGCTGAGGTTTTCACACCTCTTTGCCTGGACCCTTTTTTGGAGATGCCAGGGATTGAACCTGGGACCTTCTGCTTCCCAAGCAGATGCTCTACCACTGAGCCACCGTCCCTCCCCACTACCCTGTTGGCCAGCTTGGAGAAGGCATCTGTCTCTTTAAATCACTTTTCCAAGCCAAGCCAGCTGGCAGCTTGGAGAATGCATTCAAAGTTAAAGTGGCTTTCTTTCCACCTCTCCCCCATCTATTTTCCTTTCCTTCCTTCTTGCTCTCAAACATCTGACGTTCGTGTCTTGCGGCTCTCAAACATCTGACGTTTATTCTATGCGGCTCTTACATTAGGCAAGTTTGGCCACCCCTGCCATAGAGTCCACCTTCCCATGCAGCCATTTTTTTTCCAGGTGAAGCGATGTCCGTCACCTGGAGATCAGTTGTAATCCCAGGAGAGCTCCAGCTGCCACCTGCAAGCCGGCAAACCTACTCGTGGCATGAGAGACGGTTGGGAAAGCCTTTTGCATGCGCAAGCCGAAGCCTCCCCTGAGCGCATCTGGTTATTGTTCTGTGGTGGACAGGAGGTGTTGTGGCATTCTCTTCCTCCCTCCCGGGATGCGAAAGGAATGGGAGTGGAGCCACGGGAGGGTGTGGGTCCTTCTTATCCGCCTCTCTCCTCCCCATTTTTCTTCTCTATCTTCCTCTTCACTTGCTGCAACTCTTCGTTCTCACAGGCCTGGGAAATGGAGAAATCTCGGGCAGCCCTTCTGCCAAGTGCTCATATATCATTTAGGAACAAGGGTGTAATGCCCCCTGGTGAATTTAACAGCCCTCCACGGAACGGGGGGGGGGTGGTCCGCCAGCTTTCTTCCACCGCCTCTTACAAAAAGTGGCTTGCAGTGGGAAGACCCTGCCCGTCCAGCCCCTCCTTATCTGATATGTGGCACAGTGTAGGCCCGAGACCTTATCTCTGTTTGTTTGCGGCACGTTCTGGTTCTATCTGCCCCGATCGGAACAACAAGCTTTGCACCTCGCTGAGCAACTTCCCTTTGGTATAGTAGGCGACTGGGGAGCGAGGGGAAGGCACGGCCCTCCTGGAACAAAAACATGAAACAGGCAAGCGGGGAAGCACTTCAAAGGCAACTGCCGGTAACCACATGGCTGGGGGCACTGGGAACCTCTTCTGCTCCCCACCCTGTTCCAATGGGCAGGTGAGAAGCTGTTGCAATCCTACCCAGAAGTGAAGACTGCTTAGGCCTTTCAGATACCTGAGCATTTTTCAGGGAAAGGAGTCACTCTCGATCGGGCTGCCAGCATACGGTTGCCAAGCTCCTAGGGTTGCCAGCCTCCAGGTGGGGCCTGGAGATCTCCCACCTTGACCACTGACCTGGGGCTGGTTACGCCTTCTCCAGCTGCCATGTGTCATCGCTGGGGCAATGGCATCAGCAAGAGGTGATGTCATCACATCACGGACGTCATACAACAATGCCAGTTTAGGGGTGGAGTTTCCCCCACTGGCCAGCTAGCTGGTAGTGAGCGGAAGCCCCCAAAAGCAGGGACTTGGGGGCTGACCAGCCTAGTGGGGGTTCCCTGCTGCCAGACCCTGCACCAGACAGTTCAGTAAAGCCTTTGTTAGGAGCAGGGTTGCCAGCCTCCAGGTGGTGGCTGGAGATCACGTGGGATTACAACTGATCCCCAGGCCACAAAGTTCATTTCCTCTGGAGAAAATGGCTGCTTCAGAGGGTGGATCCTGCTGAGCTCCCTCCCCAAACGCTGCTCTCCCCCGGCTTCACCACACAAAATCTCCCAGAATTTCCCAACCTAGACCAGGCAACCCTGGTTAGGAGCACTACTTGCTACTCAGTGGCCTTTCATTATCCACACCAGGCTTGAACCCTTGACTTGAGCAGCAGGGGGAAACAAGGGAGGAGTTGCGCTGACACACATGAAAACATAAGCAACATAAGAACGTAAGAGAAGCCATGTTGGATCAGGCCAATGGCCCATCCAGTTCTACACTCTGTGTCACATAAGAACCTAAGAGAAGCCATGTTGGATCAGGCCAATGGCCCATCCAGTCCAACACTCTGTGTCACATAAGAACCTAAGAGAAGCCATGTTGGATCAGGCCAATGGCCCATCCAGTCCAACACTCTGTGTCACATAAGAACATAAGAGAAGCCATGTTGGATCAGGCCAATGGCCCATCCAGTCCAACACTCTGTGTCACATAAGAACCTAAGAGAAGCCATGTTGGATCAGGCCAATGGCCCATCCAGTCCAACACTCTGTGTCACATAAGAACCTAAGAGAAGCCATGTTGGATCAGGCCAATGGCCCATTCCGTCCAACACTCTGTGTCACTCAGTGGCCAAAAAACTAGGCGCCATCAGGTGGTCCATCAGTGGGGCCAGGACACTAGAATCCCTCCCAAGCACCAAGAATACAGAGCATCACTTGCCCCAGACAGAGAGTTCCAACAATAAGTTGTGGCTAATAGCCAGTGATGGACCTCTGCTCCATACGTTTACCCAATCTCCTCTTGAAGCTGGCTATGCTTGTCACATCAAGGGCTCTGCTGGGATTTACCCAAAATGAAATATAGGGTCTTAGGTCACTCTTAGAACACCGCCGTGAAGTGGAACGTGGATGACACTTCCAGTTTTGCACCGGCAGTGGTGCTGTGTGTTGGCACTATGCTTATTCAGTCAGTCAAAAGTTTGTTGTTTGTGGCCAGAGACCATCACAATTGAGCAGCGAAGGCATACAAATAAGCCATGGGTGAAGAACAGCACACTACAAAGCTATAATGTTCGAAGCACATAAAGGTTAATTAAAACAAATTAGCACCTTCTTTCTGCACTGGTGAAGGTGTTCATTTGGTTAAATTCAGGTGGGTAGCCTTTGAAGAAGTGTGTGTGCACACAAACATTTATACCTTGAATAAAACTTTGTTGGTCTTAAAGGGCCCACTGGACTCAAACTTGGTTCATTTGGTTAAACGAAAACTAGAAACGCATGATGCTATAAG
Organism: Heteronotia binoei; assembly: GCF_032191835.1. Classification (NCBI taxonomy): domain Eukaryota; kingdom Metazoa; phylum Chordata; class Lepidosauria; order Squamata; family Gekkonidae; genus Heteronotia; species Heteronotia binoei. Next base: position 12,011,997 of record NC_083234.1, read on the forward strand.
TTTAAATGATATAAGCTTAAAATGGCCATCGCTAGTCAACTATATGATCACTGTGCATTTATAACTGTGTGCACTTGATATCAACCATCTGGTCCCCATTATTTATTTATTTATTCATTCATTTACTTCCTTCCTTTATAGTCCGCCATTCTCTCAGAAACCCAAGCCTTTGAGAACATTGCAATGCATACAACCAATGCAATTATAGAAAAATGCATTAAAAACACAGCACTGTATAATACAGACAATAAAGCACAATTATAAGATTGGAGAACAATGCAGATTAAATTATATTACATACAATTAAACCTCATCATCCAGACATAGACTAAGGCCTTGGTTGGAGGCAAACTCTGAGCTTGCACTAATAAAAACATTTACACAAAGCAAAACAGAACCAGTAATTTTCCAGGGACCAGTACCAGTAACGTACGACTGCCCCAAGTAAATCCAAAAGCTTGGTGTTGTTCATAATGGTAGAGCAGGGGTGGACAAACTTGCTTAACATAAGAGCCACACAGAATTCCAGATGTTTGAGACCCGCACAACAGGGAGGGAGAAAGGAAGGAAGGCAAATAGATGGAGGAGGAAGGGAGAGGTGGAAAGAAAGCAACTTTAACTTTAAATGCAGTCTCCAAGCTGCTGACTGGCTTGGTTTAGAGAAATGATTTAAATTTAAATGATTTAAATTTGAGTTTGGCCACCCCTGTGTTAGAGAGTAAGAAAAGTCTTGCTGGATCAGACTGTCTTGCCCAGAAACTGGTTTCTCGCAATGCCTAACAGGTTTCAACTATTAGCCATTCTACACAGTGCTCAAAGAACTTGGCTTAGTGCTTTTAAGAGCATCCAAGCGAACGGCCATCACTACATCCCGTGGCAATGAGTTCCACGTGTTTTTATTTTGTTTCGCTTTAATTTCGTTTATACCCCACTTTTCTCTCCAATGGGGACTCAAATCAGTTTACATCGTTCTCCTTTCCTCCATTTTATCCTCACAACAACCCTGTGAGGTAGGTTAGTGTGACAGTGTGTGACTGGCGCAAGATAATCCGTGAGTTTGCATGGTGGATTGAGAATTTGAACCTGGGACACCCAAATCTTAGTCCAACATTCTAGCTGCTTACAACTATACGTTGTGCGAAGAAGTACTATTATTTGGCTGACCAGAATAGGGGAGATGACTGCTGACTCCGGATATGGCATTATTTTAGAAAGCTCTCCAATGCCCCTCCCACTTAATTGCTTTTTTCTCCAAATAAGAACGCCTCAAAATCTTAACCCTTTCCAGGAAGGGAGGGTGCTCCAAGCCATCCTTTTCTGTGCCTTTTCCAGCCCTACAGTATCCTTTTTGAGATGATGGAGACCTAAACTATGTTAAGAATTCCAAATGCAGCCGCCACACCATAGATCAAGAGGTCCCCAGTGTGCCATTGCTCACCGACACTTTCCCTGGCACCCACCAAATCTTTTTAGAAAGTGGGAGGGGCCACATGGGGCTTTTGTCCAGCAACACTTCTGATTGGCCAATGGAGATTTGATTGACTATGTAGAAAGTGGGAGGGGCCACATGGGGCTTTTGTCCAGCAACACTTCTGATTGGCCAATGGAGATTTGATCGACTCTGTAGAAAGTGGGAGGGGCCACGTGGGGCTTTTATTCAAGATAAGATAAGATAAAATAAAATAAATTTATTTTTATATCCCGCCCTCCCCCGCCAATGGCGGGCTCAGGGCGGCTCACAGACACGGAACACCATGATATAAGTAAAATACAGTATAAAACAAACAGTTTTAAAATACAATTCAGTTACAAATTCAATCACATAGTTAATTAGATGGATAAAACGGTGCTATAAAGTGCAATAGATCACGATCATGTACAAGATGGCGGGATGGCTACAGATCCGTTTAACCAGGTTCTGTCCCAAAGGCAAGCTGAAACAGAGAGGTTTTGCAAGCCCTGTGGAACTGGTTCAGGTCCCGCAGGGCTTGCACCACCTCTGGAAGTTGATTCCACCATCGGGGGGCCATTGTTGAGAAGGCTTGCTCCCTGGTTGTCTTCAGTCTAGCCTCTCTTGGCCCAGGAATTTTTAAGAGGTTTTGGGAGCTAGATCTCAGTGCTCTCTGGGGAACATATGGGGAGAGGCGGTCCCTAAGGTAGGCAGGTCCTCGGCCATATAGGGCTTTAAAGGTGATAACCAGCACCTTATAGCGAACACGGTACACAACCGGCAGCCAGTGCAGGTCCCGCAGCCCAGGCTGCACGTGTTCCCACCGAGGTAGTCCCACCAGCAGCCTGGCCGCTGCGTTCTGCACTACCTGGAGTTTCCGTGTTCGGCATAAGGGCAGCCCCATGTAGCCCCAGCAACACTTCTGATTGGCCACTGGAGATTTGATTGGCTATGCAGATTTAAAAAAAAAAAATGTTGCTTCAGCAGCAGTTGCCACTACAACGCAAATCTTCCCTGTCTGTATGAAGGTAAACTGCAGCAGCTGCTGTGGGGCTGGTTACGCCTTCTCCAGCTGCCATTTTGCGGCAGTCGTTTTGTGACTGCGCCCACCACACTGTATCAGAATTCCAGAAGTCTCCACAAGCTCATAAAGTTTGGGGACCCTGCACTGCCATAGATCCTTCTGCAAGCAGGAAAGCTTAATATTCAGAGCCGTTCCCAGCTATTCCCCTGCATGGTGGGCCAGCATGGTGTAGTGGGTTAGGAGCAGTGGACTCTAATCTGCAGAACCGAGTTGGATTCCCCACTCCTCCACATGAAGCCTGCTGGGGGGCCTTGGGCAAGTCACAGTTCTCTCAGAACTCTCTCAGGCCCACCTAATAAGATGTCTTGGGTTGGCAGCCTCCAGGTGGGGCCTGGAGATCTCCCACTTTTTACAACTGATCTCCAGCTGGCGGAGATCAGCTCCCCTGGAGGAAATGGCTGCTTTGAAGGGTGGCTTCTGTGGCATTGTACCCTACTGAGGCCCCTCCCTTCCCCAAACCACACCCTCTCTTGGATCCACCCCCAAAGTCTCCAGGTATTTTCCAACACAGACCTGGATTTTTGTTTAATCTGGCATTCATTCCATCAGTGATCACTCCTTCCTGCCCTATGTTTTGATTGCTACTTTATGTTTTGGTATGTGTCTTTTACCTTTGTCATTTTTAAATGTGTTTTTGTTTAGTTTTCGTGGACTTCTAAGATTTATCTTTATTATGTTTGTTTTTAATAATCAGGGACGAGAAAATAGGGTTGCCAAGTCCAATTCAAGAAATATCTGGGGACTTTGGGGGTGGGGCCAGGAGACTTTGGGCGGAGCCAAGAGCAAGGGTGTGAGAAGCATAATAGAACTTCAACAGAGTTCTGGCCATCCCATTTAAAGGGACTGCACATCTTTTTAAATGCCTTCCTTCCATAGGAAATAATGAAGGATAGGGGCACCTTCTTTTGGGGCTCATAGAATTGGACCCCCTGGTCCAATCTTTTTGAAACTTGGGAGGTATTTTGGGGAGAGGCACTAGATGCTATACTGAAAATTTGGTGCCTCTATCTCAAAAAACAGCCCCCCCCCCTCAGAGCCTCCGATACCCGCCGATCAATTCCCCATCATTCCTTATGGGAATTGTTCATGGAGGTGCATGATGGCTGTGGGGGTGGGGCTTCCCCCGCCGGCCAGCTGGCTGGGGGAGGGGGGAAGCCTGTAAAACCGGGGGATCCCCCTCTGGGACCTAGGGATTGGGAAGCCTACGAGAAAAGCGGGGTATAAATTTTGTCAATAGACGGTGGTGGAAAGCGCTGTCAAGTCACAACTGACTTTCGGTGACCACTCGTCAGGTTTTCGAGGCATGAGATGATCAGAAGTGGTTTGTTTGCCATTGGCCGCCTCTGCATAGCAACCCCCGACTTCCTCGGTGGTCTCCCATCGAAGTACAAACCAAGGCCAACTCTGCTTAGCTTCCCAAGATCTGCTCAGATCAGCCTAGCCTGGGCCGTCCCAGTTAGTACAAAAGCTCTAGATAAGCAAAAGAGCATTCATATAAACAAACATTCAGATCAGGGGGCATTTGGTAGGAAAAGAGGTGCTGGAGCTCATTAGCACAACTCATTTGCATATGCCGCACACCCCTGACATCACCGGAAGGTGTACTAAATTATAGTATGGGGAGGGACGGTGGCTCAATGGTAGAGCATCTGCTTGGGAAGCAGAAGGCCCCAGGTTCAATCCCTGGCATCTCCAAAAAAGGGTTCAGGCAAATAGGTGTGAAAGACCTCAGCTTGAGACCGTGGAGAGCCGCTGCCAGTCTGAGAAGACAATACTGACTTGATGGACCCAGGGTCTGATTCAGTAGAAGGCAGCTTCATATGTTCATATCAGCTCAGCATCGACCTTGAAATGCATCTTGAATTAGAATTGTCACAATAAAACCTTCCTCTCGTCATACTTTATAAACTACCGGTACTTTCTCCTGGTGGCATGATGAAGATTTCCATCAGTTTGCTTGATATGTTTTGGTTATTTTCCCATTTTTTTGGGGGGGGGGGGGATATTAGAAAGTTTGTCAAATCTTAAGAGTTCAGCAAAATTATCACAGGGGGTTTTGAACAACGGAGCCCAGAAGCAACTTTTTTTTGTGGGGGGGAGCTTTAAGAAAGAAAGAGCACAATAAAATTTCCAGAGCTCCACTCCTGCGAGCTCCTGCCCAAAATGAGGCCTGATTCAGAGCAATATTCAGATATCTGAGTATTTCCTTTCTTTGATCAGTATGTTGGTTTATTTGAACAGTTTTGTACCTAGATCCAGGTGGGCAGCCGTGTTGGGCTGAAGCAGCAGAACAAAGCAGGAGTCAAGACCAACAAAGTTTGATTCAGAATGCCAGCTTTCGTATGATGAAGTGTGCTTCTAGCTCACAAAAGCTGACATTCTGAATAAAGGTGCAGCTTGGCTCCTGCTTGGCTCTACTTTTGTACCTATTTAGATTTTGCTTACTTATTAAAGGACAATTGTTCCAGTCTGTATAAGGTTTGTAATAAATTATATCTGGTACTCAACCTTTTTTGGGGGGGAGGGCATACTATTTGATTCTTGGCTGTCAATTTTTTCCACCTTTGTCAGTTGTACCTTTCTCAGTAGGGTAGGCAGGACCTCCCTGGGCACCAGCAGGGGAGATGTGGTCGGGGGTTCGAGTTGCCAGATCCAGATTTGGGAAACTCCTGAAGAACTGGGAATGAAGCCTTGGGAGGACAGAGAAGAAGAGAAGAAGAAGATATTGGATTTATATCCCACCCTCCTCTCCGAAGAGTCTCAGAGCAGCTCACAATCTCCTTTCCCTTCCTCCCCCACAACAGACACCCTGTGCGGTAGATGAAGATATTGGATTTATATCCCGCCCTCCACTCCGAAGATTCTCAGAGCGGCTCACAATCTCCTTTATCTCTCCCCCCCACACCCTGTTAGGTAGATGAAGATATTGGATTTATATCCCGCCCTCGACTCCGAAGAGTCTCAGAGCAGCTCATGATCTCCTTTACCTTCCTCCCCCACAACAGACATCCTGTGAGGTAGATGAAGATATTGGATTGATATCCCGCCCTCCACTCCGAAGAGCCTCAGAGCGGCTCACAATCTCCTTTCCCTTCCTCCCCCACAACAGACACCCTGTGAGGTAGATGAAGATATTGGATTTATATCCCGCCCTCCATTCTGAAGAGTCTCAGAGCGGCTCACGATCTCCTTTACCTTCCTCCCCCACAACAGACACCCTGTAAGGTGGATGAGGCTGAATGAGCTCTCACAGCAGCTGCCCTTTCAAGGACAACCTCTGCCAGAGCTATGGCTGACCCAAGGCCATTCCAGCAGGTGCAAGTGGAGGAGTGGGGAACCAAACCCGGTTCTCCCAGATAGGAGTCTGCCCACTTAACCACTACACCAAACTGGCTCTCAGAAGGACAGCTCTGCCAGAGCTATGGCTGACCCAAGGCCATTCCAGCAGGTGCAAGTAGAGGAGTGGGGAATCAAACCCGGTTCTCCCAGATAAAAGTCCACATACTTAACCACTACACCAAACTGGCTCTCCTCAGTGGGTTACGCTAAGAGACCTCAGTGGGTTACACTGCCATAGAGTCTACCCTCCAAAGCATCCATTTCCCCCAGGGGAACTGATCTCTGTAGTCTGTAACTCCAGAAGTCCCCCATGCCCCACCTGGAGACTGGCCTCCCTCCCTCCCAGCTACAAAAGCCAAAGCAAACTCACTAGCAACAACCAAGGGCCGGACAGCCAACTTTTGGCGCCTGCTGTGGTTGCTATGGCGATTGGGGCCTGCTGAGGATTTGCATAAAGTGGATGATTTCCATAGCAGAGCCCTGAGTTGGGCCGGCAAAATTTCCATATGGCCAGACTCCCTCGCGGTGGGTTGGGAGGGGGAGCTCCGAAGAGAGGGGCAGAATTTGAATTTCAAATGAGGGCGATTGAAAGAACACATCCTGGGATAGGAAGAGAACAAAAAGGAAGGGGGCAAAGGGACAAAGGTTGGGCTTTACAAAAAAACAACAACCGATGAGCAAAATGAGTTTTGTGCAAGTGTGTATTCAAGGCCTGAATACACACACATTTTGCAGTAAACCGGTTTCTGGACTGCCCCGTTGTGGACAGGAATTGGGAGTTCATAAGATGACAATCCACTTTTATTGGCCTTCCCCAAACTATGCAAAGCTGAATTATTCAAGAGGGTTGTTTTTTTTTGGGGGGGGGGGGGGGTTCCCCCTGGACAGGTAATAGGGTTGCTCCATACAAAATAGTCCGCACAATTACTTGGATAACTAATTGGGACTTGTGGTCTAATAGGGTTGCCAGCCTCCAGGTGGGGCCTGGAGATCTCCTGCTTTTACAGCTGATCTCCAGCTGGCAGAAATCCCCTTTTGTGGGGAGGCAGAAATCAGCTTCCCTGGAGAAAACGGCTGCTTTGAAGGGAGGACTCTGTGGCATTGGACCACGCTGAGGCCCTTCCCCAAACCCCACCCTCTCCCAGACCCACCCCAAAGTCTCCTAGTATTTTCCAGCGCAGACCCGGCAACCCTATCTACACTGCCGTGTACAACTTATCGTAAGCAGATTTCTGTACCGTTTAATGTGTGACATTCATACTTCTGTTATGATTCAGTTTCTTTCTGAATGGTTTGGCTACTGATATTGACTATATCAGGGGTGGCCAGCGGTAGCTCTTCAGATGTTTTTTGCCTACAACTCCCATCGGCCCCAGCCATCAGCCATGCTGGCTGGGGCTGATGGGAGTTGTAGGCAAAAAAACATCTGGAGAGCTACAGTTGGCCACCCCTGGACTATATGGACCCATCGTTTGCCTTGAGTCATTGTGAGAAAGGTGGACTGTAAAAAATGTAAACAAATTGATATCCCATCTTTTTCCCCACTGAAGACCCAAAGTGGCTTATAATTCTGTTCTTCCATTTCATTGTCACAACAGCCCTGTGAGGTAGGTTGGGCTAACTGAGACAGTGACTGGTCCAAGGTCACCCAGTAAGCTTCCATAGCAGCGCTGGGTCTCCCAGATCCTGTCTAAGAGCCCCGTGGTGCAGAGTGGTAAGCCACAGTATGGCAGTCCTAAGCTCTGCTCACGACCTGAGTTCGATCCCGGCGGAATCTGGGTTCAGGTAGCCGGCTCCAGGTTGACTCAGCCTTCCATCCTTCCGAGGTGGGTAAAATGAGTACCCAGCTTGCTGGGGGAAAGGTGTAGATGACTGGGGAAGGCAACAGCAAAGCACCCTGTAAAAAGTCTGCCGTGGAAACGTGATGCGACGTCACCCCAGAGTCGGAAACGACTGGTGCTTGCCCAGGGGACTACCTTTACCTTTTTTACTCCCAGATCCTAGTCTGACCGCCAGACACCACCAGTTTGGACCACATAGGTGTGGATGTCAACTGAGCAACTCCCCCCCCCCCTTTACTCATAGTGAACTTCACTGGCCATATTGTTGTCCATTCCCTGAAACTGATAAGACTAGCATTGCCAAGCCTAGACTGGGGAATTTTTGGAGATTTGGGGGTTGGAGCTTGGGCAGGATGTGGCTTGGGAAGGGAAAGACGCCAGTCATTTTCACCAGGGGAATTGATCTCTGTTGTCTGGAGATCTGCTGTAATTCCAGGAGCTCTCCAGTCCCCTCCTGGAGCTTGGCAACCCTAGGAGTGCCCCTTCTGGAGCTGACTGCTATACAAAGCTTGGTTCTCCATCATCATGAAGTATATGGGGTCACCCACAAAAGTAATCCTTCCAGAGCTCCCCTCTAACTCTAACTCTGGACCACATATGAATAACTTCAAAAGCTCTAGTCAAGAGGATAGCTTTCATTGGTGCCAAGAAATGGTGCCCAAAGGTGCCCCAAACATGACGACCAAAACTCTTTCTCGCCATGCTGGGCACCGTCAACGAAACCACATTTGCAGAATCTTCAGAAGTGTGTCCTGTTCTGTCTTTTGATCAGTGTTTTTATAAGGAGGGAAATAATATTAAATTACTTTTATCTCCCCGCCTTAATGAAACTTAGCCTTCCCTGGCAAAGTAATTAAGAGCCATTACTCATTTGTTATGTCTTTGGCTGTCAGACAGTTTTCTTGTTGTGGAGCTGTTTTTTATGGTGTTATGTGAGCTCTGGGCATCAGGTGACATCCCGCAACTGCTTGTTGTTTGGGAGGTGATTGGCAAGCACGGAGGACTAAAAGGGAGCAAGACTATGGAGCGCTTCGTCCCCCTTTTGGTGTGACAATTGCTGTTTTGATATGATGTTTCTAGTCCTCATTAAAAGCGAGAGCACAGCATATACACTTGAATATGCAGGGCTTTTTTTTGTAGCAAGAACTCCTTTGCATATTAGGCCACACTCCTGTTGTGTAGCCAGTTGTCCAAAAGCTTACAAGACTCTTATGGCAGGGCCCACCGTTAGCTCTCGGAGAACTGGCGACATCAGGGGGGGTGGCCTAATATGCAAAGGAGTTCCTGCTACAAAAAAAGCCCTGTGAATACGCATGAAACCGCCTTACACAGAATCAGACCAGTGGTCCACCAATGTCAGTATTGCCCACTCAGATTGGCAGTGGCTCTCCAGGGTCTAAAGAGAGTCAGGGTCTTTCACATCTCCTCTTAACTGATTCTTTTAACTGGGGATTCTGGGGACTGAACCTGGAACCTTCTGCTTGCAAATCAGAGGCTCCCCCACTGAGCCTCTGACCCTCCCTGCTGTATCCATGAAGTCATAAACACCACCCACAAAGGGAGTTCCAAGGCTTTGGTTTGCCATCGCTTCCCTCTGCAGAGCTTTCCTTGGTGGTCTTCCATCCAAGTACCAAGCCTGCTTAGGTTCTGGGATCAAGGAGCCGGCATGGTGCTGGGGTTAAGAGCAGTGGACTCTAATCGAGAGAACCTGGTTTGATTCCCCCACTCCTCCTCCCTATGAAGCCTGCTGGGTGACCTTGGGGTAGTCCCAGTTCTTTCAGAACTCTCTCAGCCCTACCTGGCTCACAAGGTCCCTTTTGTGGGGAGGGGAAGGGAAAGACATTGTAAGCTTTTTTGAGACTCTTCAGGATAGAGAAAAGAAGGGTATAAAAATTAACCTCCTTTTGCTCCTCCACCACCTCCTCCTCCTCTTTCTTCTTCCTAAGTGGGTCTTTATCACCATCCCTCATGGGGCACAGCTATGGGATTTTGTGGGTGATACCAGACGGTTGTTTAAAGCCGCCCGGGGGATGGGAGGCAGGCGGACCAAAAAAGCTTGTCTATACACACACATCTGCCTGCAGTCCCTGTCCTGTCCCTGTCCGGTCCCGTTCCCGTTCCAGGCTTGCTGGGAGCCAGCTCAAAAAGGCACCGCTTTTGCTGGAGCTCGAAAAGGCACCGCTTTTGCTGGGGCACCTCTGAGGCGCCTCCCCGGCCTTCTGGAAAGCAACGGACGGGACGCGAGAGCGTTCCAGACCCTCGCTGGGTGCCCACGTCCCATGCCTTTTCTGAGCGCTGTCTGGAAGCTCCTGGGCACTCGATTTCCAGCCGACTCTCTTTAGGACTGCTTGAGGCCAAGCCAAAGCGACCGTCTGGTATCAGCCTCAGTCTCCCTGGCCAGGGGTTTGTGGGCTTTTTGGTAGAAAAAGCCCAACAGGAACTCATTTGCATATTAGACCACACCCCCTGATGCCAAGCCAGCTGGAAGTGCATTCCTGTGCGTTCCTGCTTTAAAAAAGCCCCGCCCCTGGCCATTTTGTTGGAATCCTAAGAATCTTTTTCTTCCTCCACGCTCTCTTATCTATTTAAAGTAAGTTTCCTGCGCAGAGGAAATTAAGTTATTAGAAGTTGTCTAAAGTTGTATCGTTTGCTGCTTACCCTCCTGGCAAGTAATTTCGCTCAAAAACCTCATTATGCTAAAAAGCTCAGAGAGGATAATTGGCAGTAAGTTCAGAGCAGGCTGAAGAAAGTATTTTTTTTTCCCCCACACACTAAATTATTCACCAGTGGAATTTGCTCCTATGAAATGCAGCAATAGTCGCTGGCTGGAAAGGACATTAAAAGGTTCAACAAAAGATTCGTGGAAGACAGTTGCATCAGTCGCTCATGGCCACGGGAATGAAATTGAACCTCCAAATTCAGAGGCAGTACAACTGAGTACCGTTCCGGGGCCAGAAGGAGCACCTAGGAGTGCGCTTGCTATCATGCTTTGTTTTGAGGGTTTTCCGGAAGCTTTTAAATAGCTATTCGTGGATCAGGTTTCTGGATGAAACGGCCTAATCCATAGGGTTGCCAGCTCTGGGTTGGGAAACACCTGGAGATTTTTTTTTTTGGGGGGGGGGTGAAGTGTGTGTGGGGGGGTAGCGTTTGGGAAGGGGCGGGACCTCATCAGGGTACAATGCCATAGAGTCCACCTTCCAGAGAAGCCATTTTCTCCAGGGCTGTTTTCTTCTGCTATTACAACTGATTTCCAGACAGCAGACGATCTCTGTCGTCTGGGGAGCAGTTGTAATAGCGGGAGATCACCCGGGTTGGTACTCAAAAATAGCTGGAGATTTTGGAGGCAGAGCCTAGGGTTGCTAGGTCCAACTCGAGAAATATATGGGGACTTTGGGGGTGGGGCCAGGAGCAAGGTTGTGACAAGCACAACTGAACTCCCAAGGGAGTTCTGGCTGTCACATTCAAAGGGACAGCACGCCTTTTAAATGCCTTCCCTCCGTCTGGAAATAATGAAGGATAGGGGTGCCTTCCTTTGGGCCTTATGGAATTGGACCTCCCAGTCCAATCTTTTTAAAACTTGGGTGGTGATTTGAGGTTGAGGCGCCGGATGCTATGTTGAAAATTTGGTGCCTCGACCTCAAAAAACAGCCCCCTGTCAAGCATCGATATTTCTCAATAAGCAAGCTTTTGTTCTTTAATCAAAAGTTGCTTTATTGTAAAACTCCATAGCTTAGTCAAGGACAGAATCCTTGGAAGTAATGAGGTATACGGCATTGAATAGTTACTTATAGGAAAACTTCAAAAGGATAACATACAGATGCAGTTTGAGTCACGGGTTCAAAGGCTACTAGCTAGTATCTCTTTTATGGCTAAGGAATGCAAGCTAATAAAAACATCTCCCTTTCTCACACTTTCTCTGAGAGCAGATAAGACCTGTCTGTGTGAATCTGGGGGAGAGGCACTCTACACCGTTACTGCAAGGCTAACCTAAACATCCTGGGTCCAGATGGATTTATTATGCACCCTTTTGTTGTAAAGATGGGAGGGGAGCATACCAGAGTGGTGTTCTGCTCTATGTTGGGTATGCCCATTTGGCACATAGGAATATGCATGCTTGACACACACACACACACACACCAGCCACCGATATCCACAGCGATTCTCCATTATACCCTATGGGAACTGGTCTCCATAGGGTATAATGGAGTGTCCAGCAGACATTTCCCTCCTCCTCCCCCGCTTTTTGATAACCCTGAAGTGGAAGGAGGGCCTCCAAACTGGGGAATCGGCAACTCTAGCAGAGCCCGAGGAGGTTGGGTTTGGGGAAGGGAGGGACTGCAACGGGATATAAATGCCATAGAACCCCCCTTCCCAAACCGCCATTTTCTCCAGGGGATCTGATCTCTCTCCCCTGGAGATCCATTGTTATACTGGAAGATCTCCAGCTTCCACATGGAGGTTGGTAGCCATCTCCAGGCCCCACCAGCCAGCTGGCAACCCAACTAACCCAGCTGTGTGTCTACGGTGTGTTTCTGTTGCTAGGAAAGGCGTGGGGCTTCGGGCTGTGTTTCATCATGACTGGTTGCAGCTTCCCATGTGCATTTTCCATGCGTTTGCCAGCCCAAGCCTTCAGGAAGGATCGAACAAATATCGCTTTCCCAGCCAGTGAGTGGGGCATGGATGTGGGTGGCAGGCCTACCAGGAGCTCTGAGGCCCTCCTTCAAGGAATTCCTAACCACGCCACTCCCAGTTCTGTGCTGGCAGCGTGAACAGGATTCATTCCAGTAAGAGGTGTACATAAAACACATTTTCTCAGCCTCCCTTCTCCCATTCGCATGCTAGATGTCCTTCTGCTGCAAAGTAACTCTTCGGATGACACCTTTAGTGGCATACTAGTACCATTTGTGGCCATTGCGATAATTGGACCCGCTGCGTTTAATGTCTGCCTGGCGCCGTTCCTCTTTCACCGCTATCCGTCTTTCCCCGGTTCTGCTGCATGGAATTTAATTGTTAAATGTGCCATAAGTCAAATCAGTTCCCCGAGAGCGTTCCCCAGAGTTTCTTCGTCAGGATTCTTCCCAGGTTCCTCATCTGCATAGTTGGCTGCAGATTTTGGAATGACTCTCCTCTCCTCTCCTCTCCCCACCCCCTATCCATTACCATGCAGCTTTACCCTCTCCTGTCATTTTTTAGCATGTCTCAATTGAGTGTAGAGATTAAGTGTGCGGACTCTTATCTGAGAGCACCAGGTTTTATTCCTCACTCCTCCACTTGCAGCTACTAGAATGGCCTTGGGTCAGCCATCGCTCCCACAGAGCTGTCTTGAAAGGGCAGCTTCTGGGAGAGCTCTCTCAGCCCCACCTACCTCACAGAGAGAGATTTCCCACTAACCTTATGCCACTCTCATGTTCCTCTTCTCAGTGGGGATTCTGTTGGATTTCACACTATCTGCCCCGGGGCTGCAACTAGCTTTGTGTTTTTACAGAAACTGGTTTTTAGAGGATCTTGTTTGCTGCACGAAAGAGGCAGAGCAAGTTGCAGCCCCGGGGCAGAGAGTGTGAAATCCAGAGGAAGCCCCCCTGAGAAGAGGAGCGTGAGAGCGGCATAAGGCTAGAGGGAAATCGGTCACAGTGTCTGTTGTGGGGGGGAAATAGTAAAGGAGGTTGTAAGCTGCTTTGAGACTCTGAGATTCAGAGCGAAGGGCAGGATACAAATCCGATGCCGTCGTCTTCTTCTTCAATTGGTTGGTTAATTTTGATGGCAACCTGGTGCCCCTTGGAGAGAATTCTCTGCTCCCAGAAGAAGCACGTCGGCTGTGTGGCAGAGAACAGTGACAGTGATGGAAAATACCATGAAGTCACAGCTGACTTACGGCAACCCTGTAGAGAAGAGACTCTCCGAGGTGGTTTGCCATCGCCTGCCTCTGTGTAGCAACCCTGGACTTCCCTGGTGGTCCCCCATCCAAGATGTGACAAGATCAGGCTAGCCTGGACCATTGAGGTCAGGGCATGGAGAACAGCTCCTGTTAGAAATCTTCTGGACGGGTGTGGTTTTTGCTTGGACGAGGCCCACCTATTTTATCTTCTGTTTTTGCTGGAGACGTCTTAATTACCACTGTAAGCCCCCTGAAACCAAGAGGAAAGGCAGGATGGACTTGTTTTAATACATGACTAAAATAACGGTTGCGATATACAGCAGCCTGAATCTGGTTTCAGGGACGGAGCCCTGGTTCTGAGGCAGACCACCTGCTATGCATGTTGAAGGTCCTGAGCTCAATCTCCAGCATCTCCTGATAAAACGATCTGGCCGTAGGTGATGAGAAAGTCTTCCTTCCCAGAGAGTGTTGGACTGGATGGGCCATTGGCCTGATCCAACATGTCTTCTCTTATGTTCTTATGTGACACAGAGTGTTGGACTGGATGGGCCATTGGCCTGATCCAACAGGGCTTCTCTTATGTTCTTCTGTGACACAGAGTGTTGGACTGGATGGGCCATTGGCCTGATCCAACATGGCTTCTCTTATGTTCTTCTGTGACACAGAGTGTTGGACTGGATGGGCCATTGGCCTGATCCAACATGGCTTCTCTTATGTTCTTATGTTACACAGAGTGTTGGACTGGATGGGCCTTTGGCCTGCTCCAACATGGCTTCTCTTCTGTTCTTATGTGACACAGAGTGTTGGACTGGATGGGCCATTGGCCTGATCCAACATGGCTTCTCTTATGTTCTTATGTTACACAGAGTGTTGCACTGGAGGGGCCATTGGCCTGATCCAACATGGCTTCTCTTATGTTCTTGCATGCAGCCATCGAAGATAGATTCAGGTGGGTGGCCCACCTGGTCTGAAGCAATAGAGCAAAGTTTGAATCTAGTGGCACCTTTAAGACCAACAAAGCTTAATTCTGGGTATAAGCTTTCATGGGCATGCTCACTTCATCAGCCATCGGTCCATAAGTTTCCTCCAGAGGGCAATCAGTATCTCCTTGGTTGTTTCCAGGGCTTGTTTTGTAGGAAAAGCCCAGCAGGAACTCATTTTGCATATTAAGCCACACTCCTTGATGTCACCATTGTTTCACACAGGGGGCTTTTTTGTAGGGAAAAAAAAAAGCAGGAACATTTGTATATTAGGCCACACCCCCTAACACCCCTATAAATTTGGACCGGGCGTTGCAAGCCGTGGCAGACTGGATCAGGCTGAGTGGGCTGAAGCTGAATCCAGCGAAGACAGAGGTCCTTTGCGTGGATCGCTGCGGACTGGGAGGGGAGATCTCCCTACCGACCTTTGACAGTGCCTCACTAATACCAGTGCGCAAGGTCAAAAGCCTGGGAGTGCTACTGGAGCCCTCCCTGACAATGGAGGCACAGATAGCTGCCACTGCGAAATCCGCCTTTTTCCATCTTAGAAGGGCGAGACAGTTGGCCCCCTTCCTGGAACGTAGCGACCTAGCAACAGTGATCCATGCAACGGTCACCTCGAGACTAGACTACTGTAATGCCCTCTACATGGGGCTGCCCTTGTGGCAAACTCGGAAGTTGCAGCTAGTGCAGAATGCTGCGGCCAAGCTGCTACTGGAACTACCTCAGCGGGAACATGTGCGGCCTGGGCTGAAGGAACTGCACTGGCTTCCAATTATATTCTGAGTTCGCTATAAGGTGCTGGTTATCACCTTTAAAGCCCTATATGGCCGAGGCCCTGCCTACCTTAGGGACCACCTCTCCCCATACGTTCCCCAGAGAGCACTAAGATCTAGTTCTCAAAGCCTTTTAAGGATCCCTGGACCAAAGGAGGCCAAACTAAGAGTAACAAGAGAGCAGGCCTTCTCTGTAATGGCCCCCCCACTGGTGGAACCAATTGCCGGAGGAAGTGCGAGCCCTGCGGGACTTTAATCAATTCCGCAGGGCTTGCAAAACCACTCTCTTCCTGCAAGCATATGAGGAACCCTGAAAGCGATATCTCGCCATCGAAATATATCTACTGAATATAGCACCTTAACTCATTTTAGCTTTAACTTAATGTAACTGTTTTTAAATGTATGTATTAATTGTATTTTAAAATTGTTTTATATAAATCATGGTATACCATGTCGTGTTAGCCTCCCTGAGCCTGCTCCGGCGGGAAGGGCGGGATATAAATAAAAGTTTATTATTATTATTATTATTATTATTACACCAAATCAGCAGGAACTGCATTCCTGTGTGTTCCTGCTAAAAAAAAAAACAAAGCCCTGAATCGATTTCCCACGCACTTTATGCCGCTCTCACGTTCGTCTTCTCAGTGGGGCTTCCTTCCGATTTCACACAATCTGCCATGGGACAGCAAGGATCAGCGTTTTCATGCAGCAAACAGAAAAAAACCAGTTTCTGCTTGCTGCGCGAAAATGCCAACTCTTGCTGCAACCCCAGGACAGATAGTGTGAAATCGAAAGGAAGCCTTCTGTGTGAGGGCTCTCACAGCAGCTGCCCTTTCAAGGACAACCTCTGCCAGGGCTATGGCTGACCCAAGGCCATGCTAGCAGCTGCAAGTGGAGGAGTGGGGAATCAAACCCGGTTCTCCCAGATAAGAGTCCGCACACTTAACCACTACACCAAACTGGTGTGCAGTCCCTTTAAATGTGATGGCCAGAACTCCCTTTGGAGTTCAATTACGCTTGTCACAACCTTTCTCCTGGCTCCACCCCCAAAGTCCCCAGATATTTCTTGAATTGGATCTGGCAGCCCTGGAGGGGACCCTGTTTTAACATATCCTCCATGATCGATGGTCTTTGTTTAAATTGTCTCATGAACAATACACAAAAATTGGGGGGGGGGGGGTTGGAATTGAAGAGCAACGAAACAAAAATTCTTCCTGGAACTGCTGAAGGTTTCTCTCTCCCCCCCCCCCTCCCCAGAGAAACCTCCCCAGGCAAAGTCACAGAGCTGTTGCCAGCCTATGCAAAGTAGTCCCATGCTTGCCGGCTTTCAGTCCCATGGAGGGAGGGGAGTGAATACCTCCCTGAGCCTCTTGCTGGGATTTAGCCCTGCTTCTTGGTGTCAGTTTTCCCTCTAAGCTGAGTTAGTGTGAGCTAGCTCACAGATTTTTAGTCTCCAGCTAACACATTTTTGTCTTCGCTCAGGAAGGATGACCCCCAGAGCACACTAATTTATGCAGTAGCTCACAACTTTTTATGCCAGTAGCTCGTGGAGTAGAATTTTTGCTCAAAAGACTCTGCAGCTTAGAGGGAACATAGCTTGGTATAGGTCAGGGTGGCCAAGGGTAGCTCTCCAGATGTTTTTTTTGCCTACAACTCCCATCAGCCCCAGCCAGCATGGCCAATGGCTGGGGCTGATGGGAGTTGTAGGCAAAAAAAACATCTGGAGAGCTACCGTTGGCCACCCCTGGCATAGGTGCATGCTGAGGAGTGGACTCAATCCAGTTAGGTCGGAACATTGGGAGAACATCCTTTAAACCCCACAGTGCCCCCCACACACAAAAAAACCCCCAGGACAAAACCCATGAAGAACATGAACTCACAAACATGAAGAACATGAACTCACAAACCCCACTGAAACCAATTCATTTTGACGCACCAGAGAGATTGTGTCCTTGAAATCTTTTTTGGGCTGCTGCAGCTGCCAACTCCCGCCCCCTTCCAGGACCCCAAAAGTTCCTTCTCTCCCTGATCTCTTTGCATATGCGCGGCTCCTGCGCCTCCAGAGTAGAGTCGCCAACTTCTAGGAGAAGCCCGGGGATCTCTTGGGATTACAACAGATCACCAGGAGACAGGGATCAGTTCCGCTGGAGAAAAGGGCTGCTCTAGACTCTGTCATTACACTTTGCTGAGGTCCCTCTGCTCCCAAAACCTCGCTCCCCTCCAAGACTTCACTCTCAAAACTCCAAGAATTTCCCCACCTGGAGTTGGCACCCTATGAGGGATTAGGGTTGCCAGTTTCATCCTGGCTACTGATGAG
This sequence comes from Heteronotia binoei, assembly GCF_032191835.1. Classification (NCBI taxonomy): domain Eukaryota; kingdom Metazoa; phylum Chordata; class Lepidosauria; order Squamata; family Gekkonidae; genus Heteronotia; species Heteronotia binoei. The sequence goes on from NC_083234.1 coordinate 12,029,659, forward strand.
GAATGGGGGGGGGGGGGATAGGATTGGCAGATCCAGGTTGGGAAACTCCTGGAGATTTGGGGATGGAGCCTGGGGAGGACAGAGACCTCAAGGGGATAGAATATCGTAGAGTCCACCTTCCAAAGCATTTATTTTCCTCCGACTGTTCTCTGTAGCCTACAGATGAACCGTAATCTCAGGGGATCTCCAGGTCCCACCTGGAAGCTGGCACCCCTATTAGAAATGTCATTCCTGCCCTCCCCCCATGGGGGCAAGGTATTCCCTGCCCCCAGCTCCCTTTTCCTGATGCAGCTCTCAGCAGAATTTCCCCACTGCTGCTCTCAGCAGAATTTTTTTTTTTTTTTTAATATTCCATCATGCCTATCCAGGAGCCGCTGGAAATTCTATGAGTTTGATAAGAGCCCCGTGGCACAGAGCGGTCAGCCGCAGTGCTGCAGTCCAAGCTCTGCTCGCAACTTGAGTTTGATCCCGGCAGAAGTTGGGTTTTCGGCTAGCCAGCTCGAGGTTGATTCAGTCTTTTCATCCTTCTGAGGTTGGTAAAACGAGTCCCCAGCTCGCTGGGGGGAAAGCGTAGATGACTGGGGAAGGCAACGGCAAACCACCCCGTAAAAAGTCTGCCGTGAAAACGTTGAGAAAGCAACGTCACCCCAGAGTCGGAAAGGACTGGTGCTTGCAGTCTTTTTTAACAGAGTTTGCGGTGATTCCTAGAGAGGTGTAACGTCACTTCTGGGTTTTCCCCCGGAAATGATGTCACACCTTCATTGGCAGCTGCCGCTCTTGTCCCTTTTGGGGTGTCACCTCGAATTCCCCGGGTTCAAAGCTGGGAACACATTTTGCTAACTGCTTCCCTCCTGTTGAAGTGTAAAATGTTAGGCTGGGAGGAATCAGGAACCCCCAGGAATAGCTGACATCAGAGATCTCCTGTGAGAAGAGGATCAAGGAGTATCCCCCCCACACCGGCCATTTGAAATCTAGGCAGGGAGCAAGCCACTGTTGGTGTGGCTTGTATTGTTTTAATGTCTTTATAGGATGCAAACTTGCCACGAGTGCCCTCTGGCAGGCCCTCCAATAAATCATATCGGACAATTAACAAAACATAAAAGAGCAGATGAAAGAGCAATTAAAACCAGCAGATATAGGGAAGCACCGGAGATAAACACAAATGATAAACCACCCGTTGTTAGATAAAATGCTAAAACCACCAAGGGGCAGGGGGAGAAAAGGGTTGCAGCGCTGTGCATTCCCATTGCTTGCCAAATGCCTGCGGGTGCAGAACAGGAGACATAGGAACATCACGGATCAATGAAACCAAAGGTCCTTCTAAGGCCTGGTTCACACATGCATGGGGTTGCCAAGTCCAGTTCAAGAAATATCTGGGGACTTTGGGGGTGGAGCCAGGAGACATTAGGGGTGGAGCCAAGATCAAGGGTGTGACAAGCAGAATTGAACTCCAAAGGGAGTTCTGGCCATCACATTTAAAGGGACAGCACACCTTTTCAATTCCTTCCTTCCACAGGAAATAATGAAGGATAGGGGCACCTTCTTTTGGGGCTCATAGAATTGGACCCCCTGGTCCAATCTTTTTGAAACTTGGGGGGTATTTTGGGGAGAGGCACTAGATGATATACGGAAAATTTGGTGCCTCTACCCCAAAAAACAGCCCTCCCAGAGCCCCAGATACCCGCTGATCAATTCTCCATGATTTTCTATGGGAATAAATCTCCATAGGGAATAACAGAGTTCCCAGCAGACATTTCCCTCCCCTCCCTGCGCTTTCTGACGACCCTGAAGCGGGGGAGGGTCTCCAAACCGGGGGATCCCCTGCCCCCACCTGGGGATTGGCAACCCTACACATGCAGTGAGAATTGGAGCTGCGAGCTTCCAGGTGGTAGCGGAAGATCTCATTACAACTGATCTCCAGGTGACAGTTCCCCTGAAGGCAGCGGCTGCTTTGGAAGGTGGGCTGTACAGCATGAAGTCCCTCCCCTCCACAGACCTCCCCTCCTGCCCTCCTCAGGGTCCACCCCCAAATCTCCAAGTATTTCCTAGCCCAGAACCGGTAGCCACAAGTGGGATAGAAGTAGGGTTGCCAGGTCCCCCTCCCCAGCCACTGGGAGGGACCGGTGGCTCAGTGGTAGAGCATCTGCTTGGGAAGCAGAAGGTCCCAGGTTCAATCCCCGGCCTCTCCAACTAAAAAGAGTCCAGGCAAATAGGCGTGAAAAACCTCAGCCTGAGACCCTGGAGAGCCATGAAATGGGGCTGTGGCTCAGTGGTAGAGCATCTGCTTGGGAAGCAGAAGGTCCCAGGTTCAATCCCCGGCATCTCCCACTAAAAAGAGTCCAGGCAAATAGGCGTGAAAAACCTCAGCCTGAGACCCTGGAGAGCCATGAAATGGGGCTGTGGCTCAGTGGTAGAGCATCTGCTTGGGAAGCAGAAGGTCCCAGGTTCAATCCCCGGCATCTCCAACTAAAAAGGGTCCAGGCAAGTAGGCGTGAAAAACCTCGTTGAGACTCTGGAGAGCCGCTGCCAGTCTGAGTAGACAATACTGACTTTGATGGATTGAGGGTCTGACTCAGTATAAGTCAGCTTCTATGTTCATAGGCTAAGGTTACCAGATCCAAGTTCGGAAACTCCTAGGGTGTTTTCACACTCACCTTCAGCCGGCGCAACCCCCCTCTTCACCGCGCAGGATCTGCTCGGATTTCGCACTAAATGCCGCGGAGCAGCCGGAAGAGCCGGAAGCTCCCGGCACAAAAGCCGCTCAAATGTAAACCGCCAAAAAGCAGTTTCCGTTTGCGCGGCTTTTGCGACGGGAGCTTCCGGCTCTTCTGGCTGCTCCGCGGCATTTAGTGCGAAATCCGCGCAGATCCTGCGCGGTGAAGAGGGGGGTCGCGCTGGCTGAAGGTGAGTGCGAAAACGCCCCTAGAGATATGGGAGTGAAGCCTGGGGCAAACAGGAATCTCAGTGGAGTCCACCCTCCAACATATCCTTTTTCTCCAAGGGGAACTGATCTCTGTAGTCTGGAGATGAACTGTAATTCCAGGTAATACCCAGGTCCCACCTGGAGGCTGGCTTCCTTAGCTGAGGTGGCAGAGCCCCGAGATGGTACAGAACATGGCATAAGGTTCGCTAGACCCTGTCTAACGTCCAGCCATCCTGTAATATGTTTGGGAGGGGGCAGGTATCTATTAAGGTCACAGACTCTGCTTTCGCTGCTGGTGGTGTGAACAGAATTCACTTTGAAGAGGTTGTATTTACTTTGTATCTATTAAGTGCTCCCCCTCAACACACCTCATGTTTCGTGCTGATAATTTAATCAAACGGGATTAATTATATCCGCCTCTGGCAATGTGAAGGGCGAGGAATTTGACATGGATTTTTTTGAAACTCATTATTAGCTTTCTTGAAACTCATTATTAGCAAAGGACTCCCCTCTCTGTGTCGTTATACCCTGCCATCTGGTTACCTGGAGGTCAAGTGTGGCTGAATATTGTACCAAAATCTGTCCTTTAATTGCTTTTCAACATGCACATGAAGCCGCTGGTCGAGGTCACGCAGAGATCACCAATATGCGTGTGGCACTCCGCTCTGTCTCGTGGGGTTTTTGCCAATCCCAGGGAAGCTGTAGAAACAATGGCATTGGCATAGATGCCGGGCAGCTAATAAACCGAATTTTAATCCAAACAAGATGCTACTGATGAGCAATAGAACAAAGCAGTAGACAAGTGCACCTTTTAAGACCAGCTAAGTTTTAATTAGAATGAAAGCTTCCGTATGCTCTTAAGCAGACGTCATCAGTCAAAATGGGAATGGAAGCAGCAATACTTAATAGAAGTGGGCAGTGTGGAATCATGGAAATGTTTTTAGCAGATTAAAAGAATCGCAAATAGGGATCTGTGTTTGTTAGTGTAAGACGAGACAGGGTTGAAAAAACACTGGAGGGTGATGAGCAGCGGACTGCTGTCGTAGGTGCGGGTGCCATAAATCTAGGTAACATTCTGGCTTGGTTAGTTTAAATAGAGGGCATGGTTTCTCAACATCCATATAGTTTGCCATAGGATGGGTTGGTATATGAGCAAGTGAGTGGACTCATCTGGGACTCAGTAGGGTTTCCTGGGCTGTGTTGGAAAATACCTGGGGACTTTGGGACCCGACGCCAACTCCCATTGCCAATGAAGAGTGTCAGCTAAATGGCCCCAAAGGTGTGGGCGGAGTTGCTGGGGCTTGGCCCTGCTTGCTAAGACCTGTTGGTGGCCCATCAAGGGAGTGCCCTCCCCCTGGGAAATTTCCCTATAAATTAAATGGCCGGAGCACCGATGGATTTTGTTAAGAAAAGAATGCAACTGCAGGTGCTGGAGAACGAAGAAATCTTAGCTTGGCTCAAAAGCGAGGGAAGGTTTTGCCCAAGTTGCCAATACATATCTATATTTGCAAAGCATCTAAGAGGTGGCATAAATATAGATTTTGGCCCTGTTGGTCAGGCTAGTAAGTAGGGAGAAAGGGCAACAATATTGACCAGGATTGGTCAGTTTCAAACCTTTTTTTTTTTCCTTTTGCAAACCAATAACAATTTGGGCTGGGCCTGCTTCTAAACTTAAGCGTCCCCCCCCCTCCCACCTCATTTTGGCTTCAAACCAGAGCAGAATTGTTGTTGCTTTTTGTTTGTTTGCTTGTTGGCTTCAGGCATCACACCCTCCTCCAATTGTCCTTTCCCTGTCTTCCCTACGAGCTTTCGCAATCCAGCTTTGCTGTGATCTTGTGGGGAAGAGGGCCATCCAAGCACAGGATTGCACCCAGGGCTTTTTTTTAAGCAGGAACGCACAGGAACGGAGTTCTGGCTGGCTTGGTGTCTGGGGGTGTGGCTTAACCTGCAAGTGAGTTCCTGCTGGGCTTTTTCTACAAAAAATCCCTATGCAAAACATTGGTGACATCAGGGGGTGTGGCCTATTATTAGGGTTGCCAAGTCCAATTTAAGAAATATCTGGGGAGTCTGGGGGTGGAGCCAGGAGACTTTGGGGTGGAGCCAGGAGACATTAGGGGTGGAGCCAAGATCAAGGCTGTGACAAGCATAATTGAACTCCAAAGGGAGTTCTGGCCATCACATTTAAAGGGACAGCACACCTTCTCAATTCCTTCCTTCCATAGGAAATAATGAAGGATATGGGCACCTTCATTTGGGGCTCATAGAATTGGACCCCCTGGTCCAATTGTTTTGAAACTTGGGGGTATTTTGGGGAGAGGCACTAGATGCTATACTGAAAATTTGGTGCCTCTACCCCAAAAAGCAGCCCCCTTCAGAGCCCCAGATACCCGCAGATCAATTCTCCATGATTTTCTATGGGAATAAATCTCCATAGGGAATAATAGAGTTCCCAGCAGACATTTCCCTTCCCTCCCCCCGCTTTCTGACAACCCTGAAGCGGGGGGAGGGCCTCCACACCGGGGGATCCCCTGCCCCCACCTGGGGATTGGCAACCCTCCCTATTATGCAAATGAGAAAGGGCGCATTTGCAAAGGTCACACTCACATTGGTGCCCTTTTCCTGTCATCAGTGTTCCCTCTAAGCTGTGAGCAGAAATTCTACTTTGTGAGCTACTAGCATTAAAGTTGTGAGCTCCTGCATCAATTAGTTTGCTCTGGGGCCGTCGTTCGCGAGCTGAGACAAAAATGTGTGAGCCGGAGGCTAAAAAATTGTGAGCTAGTTCACACTAACACGGCTTAGAGGGAAGTGACTGCCTGTCATTGCCGTTTCCCCTCCACTGCATCACTTGAGGGTTTTTAAAAACATCCCCCATTGCTTAAAGCCCAGAGTGGTATAGCTCTATAGCAATTAATGATTTCAGAAAGCCCTATGTGGTTTTAGATGCTTCCAGGGCTATTTTTGAGCAGGAACGCAGTTCCGGCTGGCTTGGCTCCAGGGGGTGTGGTCTAATATGCCAATGGTGGGCTTTTGCTCAAAAAGTCCTATGTGAAACAATGATGACATCAGGGGGTGTGGCCTAATATTAAAATTAGTTCCTGCTGGCCTTTTTCTACAAAAAAAAACCCTGGAAGCTTCTATGGGATTGCGTTCTGCGTGAATGCACGACTGCACTTTGGATGATTACATGGGGTGGGGGGAAGGCGTGTCGAGCTTGAAAACTGGCATGGGTGGCCTCCCCACGCCCTGTCCCCATGCCACTTGCTGATGATAATGCCCCCACCTACCCCCTCCTTTCCCAAGGTCACTCTAGCACAGGAGTATCCACACCATAGCAGTTGCACTGGCCACCCCCTTCCAGCCTGACAAACCACCCTTTGCTCCTTCCCAGTTGAGCCACAATGCAAATTTGTACCATGTCTAAGTTGTGGAGCAGAAAAGCCTGTTAAAGAACTGAAGAGGGAAGGTCAAACGCACAACTGAGCTCTGCCATTTCGCTATTCCCCTCTAGAGGGAAGGGCTGTGGTTTGGTAGAAGAGCCTCTGCTTTGCATGCGGAAGGACTAGGTAGGAGGCTATGTGAAAGATCTATCTGCCTGAGACCCCAGAGAGCCACTGCCCATCTGAGTGGGCCAAGAGCCTGACTCAGTAGAAGGCTCCTTCACTGGTGCCTGCGTTCATGTGTCGAAGCAGCTTTAGTATTTTAGGTTGCATCTACATCCTGCAAATGCTCTCCTATTAGTCCTGACCTGGATAGCCCAGCTAGCCTGATCCTGTAGGATCTCAGAAGCTAGTTTGGTGTAGTGGTTAAGCGCATGGACTCTTATCTGGGAGAACTGGGTTTGATTCCCCACTCCTCCACCTGCAGCTGCTGGAATGGCCTTGGGTCAGCCAGAGCTCTAGTAGGAGTTGTCCTTGAAAGGGCAGCTGCTGTAGGAGCTCTCTCAGTCCCCACCCATCTCACAGGGTGTCTGTTGGGGGGGGAGGTAAAAGAGATTGTGACAGCTCTGAGACTCTGAGATTCAGAGTATAGGGCGGGATATAAATCTAATATCTTCTTATGCAGGGTCAGCCTTGGCTAGTATTTGGATGGGCAACCTCCAAGAAATACCAAGGTTGTAACCCCGAGGCAGGCAATGGCAAACCACCTCTGAAACATCCCTTTCCTTAAAAACAAGTCTAGCTCACCACCTAGTGGTACATAATGCTAAAAGAGCTAGAACTTCAGACTGCCAGATAATCTTAGGATCTCTTGGCTATTCTTCACACAATGCCATATGGTAATTAATTAATTAATTCTCCTATTTCTTTCGGGGGGGGGTACTCCCTACTATGAACACAGGAGTGTGCATGAAGGGGACGGATACACACACGTCCCATCTTTCATTGGGCAGCTTTTGGTGGGCAGCCAGTTTGGTGTAGTGGTGAAGTGTGCAGACTCTTATCTGGGAGAACCAGGTTTGATTCCCCACTCCTCCACTTGCACCTGCTGGAATGGCCTTGGGTCAGCCATAGCTCTGGCAGGAGTTGTCCTTGAAAGGGCAGCTCCTGTGAGAGCTCTCTCAGCCCCACCCACCTCACAGGATGTCTGTTGTGGGGGGAGAAGATATAGGAGATTGTAAGCCGCTCTGAGTCTCTAATTCAGAGAGAAGGGTGGGGTATAAATCTGCAGTTGTCTTCTTTTCACCCTCTTGCCTATTTATTTATTTCCTTAATTTATACTCTGCCTTTCTCTCTCATAGGGAGCCAAAGTGGCTGTCATCACTCTTTTCTCCTAGGTTTTCTCCTCACAACAACCCTGCGAGGCAGGGAGACTGAGAGTGTGTGACTGGCCCCAAGGTCACCCAGCATGCTTCTATGGCAGAGTGGGGCATTCGAACCTGGTTCTCCCAGATCCTTTCCCGAAGCATTGAAAACCTACTGTGATGAAATCACTAGAAGATATCTTAAGAAAAGGAAAGGTCCCCTGTGCAAGCACCAGTCGTTTCCGACTCTGGGGTGATGTTGCTTTCAAGTCATATATAAATATTATTTTCAGATTTGTGTCCGGTGTGAGTAGTAATCATGCAAGCAGCAGCATTAACAAAATGCATCAGTAGACAACATCAACAATCTCCATCAGAAGGTGTAGAAGCACCTATACAGTATTGTACAGTCTATGAATCTTCACGCTTCAGTCTCCTAAGTAAAACAACATCTCTCGCGGGTACACCTCTAACAGGTAACAGGTGAAATTGCTGAGCAGTTGGGCTAGAATGGATAAAAAGAAGTAATTCTTCACCCAAAGGATGATTAATACATGGAATTCACTGCCACTGGAGGTAGTGGCAGTTACATGCATAGATGGCTTAGGGATTGGATAAACATATGGAGCAGAGGTCCATCAATGGCTATTAGCCACAGGGTATAGATGGAACTCTCTATCTGGGGCAGTGTTACTCTGTATTCTTGGTGCTGGAAGGGTAACAGTGGGAGGGCTTCTAGTATCCTGGCCCCACTAGTGGACCTCCTGTTTGGACCCGGGTTTCTTGGCCACTGTGTGACAAAATGTTGGACTAAATGGGACATTGGCCTGATCCAGCATGGCTTCTCTTATGTTCTTACCAATGTGGATACCGTCATAGACTGTATAATATTATATAAGAGCTTCTATACTTTTTGATGGAGATTGTTCATGTTGTTATCTGAATGATTTCTACTCCTACTGGAAACCAATTTGGAAATAATAGTTACATGTGACTTTAAGATATCTTCTAGTAATTTCATCACAATTCGTTTTGAACACTTTGGGGCTGCATATTTTTCCCGTGATTCTCTCCCATTCTGGCAGTCTAACCACTACAACCGGGGGTGTCGAACTCATAAGGGCCGGATCTGACGTAAATGAGACCTTGTTGGGACAGGCCATGCATGTACCTATTTAAGATTAGGTAGCAGAGATATAAACTTTATAAAGAACACAGACAAACACAATTAAAGATTTTTATAACAAAAGCTTAAAACATGCTTAAAACATTAGCACTCGTTGGTCTTAAAGGCACTTTCCTTGTATTTCTGCCATTGGAATCCAGGGAACTGGCCAAAGGAAGCTGTGGCTCTTTCCTTCCTTCCCCAGGGGGCTGGGAGTGGGGAGGAGCCTCTGTCAATAGAAGGAAGAGAGGCTTGGCTCTGTAGCTTTGCTGTGCGATTGAGAGAGCCTGAAAAAAACAAACTCTGTTTCCCCCCACCTCCTCCCCAAGGGAGGAGCTTCGGCTAATGGAGAAAATAGAAGAAGATGATATTGGATTTATATCCCGCCTTCCACTCCGAAGAGTCTCAGAGCGGCTCACAATCTCCTTTCCCTTCCTCTCCCACAACAGACACCCTGTGAGGTGGGTGGGGCTGGAGAGGACTCTCACAGCAGCTGCTCTTTCAAGGACAACCTCTGCCAGAGCTATGGCTGACCCAAGGCCATGCTAGCAGGTGCAAGTGGAGGAGTGGGGAATCAAACCCGGTTCTCCCAGGGAAAAGTCCGCGCACTTAACCACTACACCAAACTGGCTCTCCAAACTGGCTCTCCAAAACCTCAAAAAGAGAGGTTTTGCTCTGTAGCTCCTGCGCGATTGAGCAAGCCTTGCAAAGCAAACTGTTATGCAGAAGGAAGCAAGAGAGAGGGAGAAGGAAGCAGATGACAGCCAGTTGTTCAACGGCCTGATTCGGCCCCCGGAGTGCGTGTTTGACACCCCTGCACTACATGACAGGCTGGGCAGAAATAAGCAACCTGCTGAATGCACCCTGCACATTCTTGTTCTGCGCTGAACGTAAAGAGAATAGCCTTCTCACACGATTGGTAAAAAACGTTTTGCGTTTCAAAATGGTAGCAGGTAGCCCAAGCTCCAGTGTGCCGCTGTATCAAGGCTGCATGCGCGTCAGCAAATGCTACCGGTTAAGCCTCATTGCTTGGAGTGTGCAAATCATGTACAGTCTGTATATGGTGATGGCTCCGGTGCTCAGAGGTGTGTCCTCTTATCACCTCACTGACTTGGCTTTTCAGCCTGCCGTTGTCCTGTCATAAGCTGTTGGCCAGGGCCAAACCCGACGGGAAGTTCTCCTGAGCACCACGGAGATCAAGGGGCAAAGGGAACATCGTCAAGGCACCTTAGCTCCGGTTCCATTCTTCTCGAGCAGGTTTCTGGCGATGCCTTCCCCGGCCAATGGTTAGCGCTTGTTATGAAATCTGGAAATGCCAGGTGCAGAGCATTTCAGAATCCGGCCCCCTCTTGTTTGTCAATGCAAAACGTTGTTTACAGGGTTTCTTTTTTTCAAAAACAAAACGCTATCTTCAGGATACACAGAGAGTTGTGTAAAAGCTGCCGATGGTAATCTTTTCCCACCCTCCTCTGCCTGCCTCTTCTCCCTCGTCTTGTTTGTTGAGTTTGGCTTGTCCCGGCTTGCCTCAGATCAATGCAATGGACAGAGGCCAGGGTTTTTGGTATGCGCAGGCTTTGCCCGGCGCTTAGCGGGATGAGGCTCCCAAACGACTTCTTTAGATGCAGAAACGTCCCATGCCCTCTGTGGTCTCTCCGCATGATGCGTGCTTGTTTTTATTCGGCGGTTTTGCATGTTACATAGATAAGTGGCAAGAGAAAAAGTGTTAAAGGCTAATTGTATTAAAAAGTGGCGTTGCATTAAAAATGTGACGCAATAATTACTGTTTGCTTTGGAGGTTGTGAGCCTGCCCACTCTTGCGTTGGTTGTACCGATCACTTGGACTAGGGGTGTCGAACTCATTTGTTATGAGGACCGGATCCAACATAAACAAGACCTTGTTGGGCCGGGCCATGCACGCCATAAAATGTCATGCCAGGTAGCAGGGATATAAACTTTATAAAGGACACAGACAAACACAATTAAAGATTTTGTATCTCTCCCATGGGATCGGGCGCAGGAAGTTCTGGCTCTTTCCCTCCCTCCCCAGGGAATGAGGGGGCGGAGCCTCAGACAATAGAAAGAAGAGAGGCTTTGCTAATTAGTTCTGCTGTGTGATTGAAGGACTTTGGCAAAACAAGCTGTCCCTTTCCCCCTTCCTCCCCCAAGGAGGAGCCTCAGCCAATGGAGAAAATAGAGACCTTTGCCCTGTAGCTCCTGTGAGATTGAGCAAGCCTGGCAAAGCGAGCTGTGACACAGAAGGAACAAGAGAGAGGGAGAAGAAAGCAGACCTGCTCATGGGCCTGATCGGAACCCTCAAAGGTCCTTATCCGGCCCCTGGGCCACACACGTTTGACACCCCTGACTTGGAATGAGGAGATAGGATTGTGGACTGTACCACTTCAGATTGTAGGGGAGGGGTGTCATAGTTTGAATGCACTTTTACAATTTTTTTTAAATAAATAAAAGCAAAAATTCTTACATTTTAGAAACTAGCCTATCGGGTAGGCCTAAGATAAATGTTTCTCCGTGAGCTACTAAATTACTACATGCAAGGAGATTTTTTCTTCTTCTTTTATATTAAAGTAAGGAGATATTCAGAAATATGATCCCCCTCCTGCAGTGTGAATGGATCCAACTTCATTCTGCTCATAGAAAAGATCAACTCTTACTTTGCTACTGAACTATGGAGGCCTTACTCCTGAGTAAACAGGAGCATGATTGGACTGTCGCTTGGGGGTGGGTGGGTTTTTTTGTATTTTTATGTGCGTGTGTGTTTGCGCATCAGGAAGTCATCGCAACCTCTGACGACTGACCCCTGCTGGGGGGCTGGAGGGCATTCAGGCAGGTAGCTGAATAGAACCTGCTCCCAACTCATGGTATTCCAAGGAGGTCTCCCATTCAAGTTTTTGCTAGAGTCAAACTTGCTTAGCTTCTGAGATCTGACAAGATCAGGCTTGCCTGGGCTGTGTGGGCCAGGGTGCTTTTGTGTGTTTCGAGATTTTGTGTCTATCAAAAGACATTTTCACTTCTCGTGGTGTATACAACTCCCGTTTTGCCACCAGGGAAAATCGCTGGATGGACAGAAGCATTCGCATTCTTTGTTGGGTTCGATGCTTGGAGACTCAGTTGAGGAAGATATTGGATTTATATCCCGCCCTCCACTCCGAAGAGTCTCAGAGCGGCTCACAATCTCCTTTCCCTTCCTCCCCCACAACAAACACCCTGTGAGGTGGGTGGGGCTGGAGAGGGCTCTCACAGCAGCTGCCCTTTCAAGGACAACCTCTGCCAGAGCTATGGCTGACCCAAAGCCATGCTAGCAGGTGCAAGTGGAGGAGTGGGGAATCAAACCCGGTTCTCCCAGATAAGAGTCCGCACACTTAACCACTACACCAAACTGGCTCTCTGCCAGTTCTTCGGTTCTTCTCTTTCCCCTCCCAGAAAACTCAAGGGGAGTCTTTGGCTAAGTCATGGAGGACCATCAACTTTACAAAGTCCTTGCCTGTGTTGGGGAACAACACAAGGACTTTGTATCACACTTTTGTGAAATTTGATAGGGATGCTGGCTCAGTGGTAGAGTATCTGCTTGGCAAGCAGAAGGTCCCAGGTTCGATCAGTGCCATAAAGCCCATCTCCAACACAAAAGGGTCCAGGCAAGTAGGCGTGAAAAACCTCAGCTTGAGACCCTGGAGAGTCGCTGCCAGTCTGACTAGACAAGACTGACTCTGATGCACCCAGGAGGGTCTGATTCAGTCGAAGGCAGTTTCATAGGTTCATACATGTTCATTTGAACCTGGTTTTAAAGGAGGGACGGTGGCTTAGTGGTAGAGCTTGTGCTTGGCAAGCAGAAGGTCCCAGGTTCAACCCCCGGCATCTCCAACTAAAAAGGGTCCAGGCAAGTGGGCATGAAAAACCTCAGCTTGAGACCCTGGAGAGCCATGAATGGGGCTGTGGCTCAGTGGTAGAGCATCTGCTTAGTAAGCAGAAGGTCCCAGGTTCAATCCCCAGCATCTCCAACTAAAAAGGGTCCAGGCAAGTGGGCATGAAAAACCTCAGCTTGAGACCCTGGAGAGCCATGAATGGGGCTGTGGCTCAGTGGTAGAGCATCTGCTTGGTAAGCAGAAGGTCCCAGGTTCAATCCCCAGCATCTCCAACTAAAAAGGGCCCAGGCAAGTAGGTGTGAAAAACCTCAGCTTGAGACCCTGGAGAGCCATGAATGGGGCTGTGGCTCAGTGGTAGAGCATCTGCTTGGTAAGCAGAAGGTCCCAGGTTCAATCCCCGGCATCTCCAACTAAAAAGGGTCCAGGCAAGTAGGCATGAGAAACCTCAGCTTGCGACCCTGGAGATCCACTGCCAGTTTGAGTAGACAATGCTGACTTTGATGGACCGAGGGCCTGATTCAGTATAAGGCGGCTTCATATGTTCTTGTGTTCAACCCTTAAAAGCAACATGATTTTAACCATGGAGCAGGGTTGCCAGGTTTGTGTTGGAAAATACCTGGAGACTTTGGAGGTGGAGCCAGGAAAGGGTGGTGTTTGGAGATGGGAGGAGCCTCAGCACGATACAATGCGATAAAGCCCCCCCTTCAAAGCAGCCATTTCCTCCAGGGGAACTGATCTCTGCCAGCTGGAGATCAGTTGTAAAAGTGGGAGATCTCCAGACCCCACCTGGTGCCTGGCAACCCTATGATGGAGCCAACAGCACCTGCTCCCTGGAGCAATTTCGGGATGCGAAAACACTGGGTGGGGCTATAGCTGCTTCTCCCTGCATGCTGTGTTTGTGTCCATATACACAGCACGTGTGATACCAAGTTCTTATGCTGTTCCCTAGCTCAGGGGTGGCCAACGGTAGCTCTCCAGATGTTTTTTTTGCCTACAACTCCCATCAGCCCCAGGCTGGGGCTGATGGGAGTTGTAGGCAAAAAACATCTGGAGAGCTACCGTTGGCCACCCCTGCCCCAGCTAACATGAGGAGTTTATAAATGCGCGGTTGGGACCTGTAACTCAGCCTACCCTAACTTGCAGGTTTTGCTCTGAGTGTCAGCGAGATAAGAAACGAGAACTATTTTGTTCCCTGAAGCATGCTGTAGAATGGATAAATAATAATTATTTTGCCCACTCCCAGCCAGGACTACTGATGTCGTCAGTGAGAATTAGATTTAATTAGAAGATAGTTAAGAAACTAACAACAGTGCAGTTAGGGGATTTTTAACCCTGGACCCATGTACCCTTCCCAATGGTAGTGCCGCCTCCAAATTTAATTTAATTTAATTTAATTTTTAGATTTATATCCCGCAAGTGGGCTCCGGGTGGCTTACAACAATAAACAACAGAGTTAAAATAATATCATAAAAAAAGACACATTATGAAACGGGAGCAGCACAGTAAACAATCTTGCAGGCAGAGGCGGTAAACTGCATGCACAGCCAACAAATGCACAGCTGACATCCTGCTTGTGGACAGGCCTGTAGCCACGGGGTTGCATTTGGGCATGACGCCCCCCATGACTCGTGCAACGTCCGCTCTGGCAGGAGACTAAGGGGGGGGGGTCCTTTTTGTAGGTTAAAAGTCCTTTGGGTAGGAAAAATCTGCTTTCCTTTCAGCTTCTAGCTGGAGGTGTGAACTGACCATTTCATTGTGTCTGGCTCAGGGAGGTCGTGAGCATTTCTGAAGAGCTGTCCATTCTTTTAGCAGGTTTCCCCAAACCGCTGGGCTGAACTGCCCCCTGCCTCGCCCCTCCCCAAAGGAAAAGAATCCTGGACCTCCCACATTGAGCCCATTAGCTAAGGTTGCCAGGTCTGTGTTGGGCAATAGCTGGAGGCTTTGGGGGTGGATCTCTGAAAGGGCAGGGTTTGCGGAGGGGAGGAGCCTCAGCAGGGGGTCATTTTGTAGGGGAGAAGGTGCAGGACCGCTGTAGCATATCTCATTTGCATATGCCCCAGGATCTGTGTGCAGCGGGGACTCGGGGAGAGAACTCCCCACTGCATGCAGACCCTGGCTGGAGATTCGGGAGCTGTGCTCCTGTGAGCTCCTGCTGAATTCAAGCCCTGGACCTCAGCATGGCACAATGCCATAGAGTCCACCCCTTGAAGCAGCCATTTTCTCCAGGGGAGCTGATCTCTGTCAGGAGAGCCAGTTTGGTGTAGTGGTAAAGTGTGCGGACTATATCTGGGAGAACTGGGTTTGATTCCCCACTCCTCCACTTGCAGCTGCTGGAATGGCCTTGGGTCAGCCATGGCTCTGGCAGAGGTTGTCCTTGAAAGGGCAGCTGCTGGGAGAGCCCTCTCAGCCCCACTTATCTCACAGGGTGTCTGCTGTGGGGGAGGAAGGTAAAGGAGATTGTGAACCGCTCTGAGACTCTTCGGAGTGGAGAGCGGGATATAAATTCAGTATCTTCATCTACCTCACAAGTTTGTCTGTTGTGGGGGAGGAAGGGAAAGGAGATTGTGAGCCGCTCTGAGACTCTTCGGAGTGGAGGGCGGGATATAAATCCAATATCTTCATCTACCTCACAAGGTGTCTGTTGTGGGGGAGGAAGGTAAAGGAGATTGTGAGCCGCTCTGAGACTCGTCGGAGTGGAGGGCGGGATATAGATCCAATATCTTCATATACCTCACAGGGTGTCTGTTGTGGGGGAGGAAGGTAAAGGAGATGTTAAAGGTATGCTGAATGATTCCTTGATTACTTTGGCCTCTATTTACGCCCCCAACGCGGCTCAAATCACTTTTATAAAATCTACCCTACAAAAGCTAGCCTTTTTCCAAGAGGGAGAAGTGATTATAGGAGGGGACTTCAACCAGATAATTGACCCTATTTGGGACAGATCTTTTAAATCATCCACCCCATCAACTGCCCCCGCCTCACCTCTCCAATCTATCTTCCAGGACCACAACCTACATGACATTTGGAGGATCCGTAACCCAGGTGTCAAAGATTACACATATTTTTCAGCAGTCCACAATATCTTTACAAGAATAGACTACTTTCTTATCTCCCCCTCCCTCATGAACCAAATTACTCACGCAAGCATTGGTCTTAGAACTCTTTCTGACCATGCCTGGTTAGAATGTACCCTAAACACTGCTCCTCAAGACAGACCCTGCTTCAACTGGTCGTTAAACAGATCACTCCTATTAAACAAGGAATTCTGCACGCAGATCGAAAAAGAGATTGATTTTTATTTCGACAAAAACTCAAACTGCGGGGTTCCTTCCAATATCGTCTGGGATGCCATGAAAGCGGTCTTACGCGGCAAATGTATTTCTTTAAATTCGGCCTATAAAAAAAGAAAATTAGAACTTAGTCATAACATACTTGAAAACATCAAATCGCTAGAACAAAAACACAAACAGACTTGCTCTAAAAAAATCTATCACAAACTCCTACTGGAGCGGAAAAAACTGGAGTTACTTGAGGCCACCACCATCAGGAAAAACCTTCTTTTTTTAAAACAGAAATATTGGCATAACCACCCTCGTTCCTTGAAACTTTTATCTTGGAAACTTAGAAAAGAGCTAGGAGAACGACATATAAGTTCAATTTCTGACCCTAATGGCACAAGGCAATCTTCTAACAAAAAAATCATAGAAGTTTTTCATGAGTTTTACCAAAAACTTTACACTTCAACCAACCCCTCTTCCTCCTCAATAGATCGCCTTTTACAAGACTACCCAATTCTCAACCGTTTATCGCAGGAACACCTAGATTTTTTGGAGTCACCTATCACTTCGATGGAGGTGCTTCAAGCCATTAAAGCCTCTAAACCTAATAAAACACCTGGCAGAGATGGTCTACCTTCGGAATTCTATAAGAAATTTGGCTCTTTTTTAATCCCTCACATCACCTCAATTTGTAATTTAGCGCTCGACACTGGTCTTATGCCCCCATCTTGGTCCCAAGCAAAAATCATCCTTATACTAAAAAAAGACAAAGACCCTTTAAGTACCAAGTCCTATCGCCCCATTTCCCTACTCAATAACGACTATAAACTATTTACATCTATTTTAACAGCTAGACTGAATAAAATTATAGGTCATTACATCCATACAGACCAGTCGGGATTCATTCCTAATCGAGACATCACCGATAACACACGCCAAACTATTAATTTGATCCAATATTGTTCCTTTCAGAAGTTTGAATCCTGCTTTTTGGCTCTAGATATCGAAAAGGCCTTCGATAGCGTGGAACCGCTTTTCCTTCACAAGATCCTCCACTATATGGGATTCGGTCCGAAATTTAAAAAGGTGATTAGCTCTCTCTACCTTGAACCATCTGCTTTTCTTCAAATCAATGGACACCAATCTCCAGAGCTCCAACTCGAAAGAGGGACACGCCAGGGCTGCCCTCTCTCCCCAATTCTTTTCGCTTTGACCATTGAACCTCTGGCTAATTTAATCCGTCTCTCCCCCGAAATCCCTGGCATCTCAGTTCAGGGTTCATCATTTAAAATTAGTTTATTTGCTGACGATATAGTTTTGTACATATCTAACCCTCTGCAATCCTTGAGAGCCATTTTTTCTATCTTAGACAAGTTCGGGTCACTTTCTGGTCTTAGAGTAAACCACTCTAAATCTACTCTGTATCCAATTAACATCTCTCTCAACCTAAAGAACACAATAACCACTCTATATCCCTTTCACTGGACCACTGATAACTGGTCCTATTTAGGGCTAAAAATTCCCCTAAACTTCTCTAAATTATTAACTGCCAATTATACATCTACTTTTTCAGATATTTTCATCAATCTGAAACAGTGGGATAAGCTACAATTGTCCTGGCTGGAAAGAATCCACACCATTAAATCCTTTGTTTTCCCCCGTTTACTATTTCTATTTCGGGCCCTTCCTATTGTGTTACCTTCAAAACTGTTAAATTCATGGCAGCAAGCCCTGTCTGCCTTTATATGGAAGTACAAAAAGGCCAGAATTAAACTAACAACGATCTGCCGCTCCAAATCTAAAGGTGGTCTGGCGGTCCCCGACATCACTCGATATTACAAAGCAGCCATTCTTTCTCAAATGACTAAGATCCTATACCAACATTCTCCCCCCCCTTCTTGGTCTCTTCTTGAGGAGGCCCATTTCACCCCTCTTAAATATTATGAGCTCTTATGGCTCCAGAAATCTGACCGTCCTCCATGGCAATTTGTTAGCCCATTTATCAATGCACTTCTCTCGGTCTGGGACGCAGAGCGCTCTTTCCTCGCTCCAGGCCTCTCTATTATTTCTTCATTTATAGGCCAGAAATGGTTCCCTCCGGCCCAACCTCCTTCTTCTTTTAAGACCTGGCGTGACTCCTCCAAGGTTTTTCTTTTCCACCTTCTCACCCCTTCTAAACAAATTCTGCCCAAAGACGAACTCGACCAACAACTTTTAAATCCATCCCCCTGGTACCAATACTTTCAAATTAGGCATTTACTCCACGACTCTAAACTGCAATTGTCACTTTCCCGCCCAACAACCGATTTTGAACACCTGATACTCCATTTACGCGATTCTGGAAAATCAAAAGGTCTCATCTCACGGATATATCGCATTCTCCTGTCCAAGCTAGAATCCTCACTTCCATCCTACACAAATTCATGGCATAACGACTGTAAAATGGCACTTTCTCCGGACCAATGGGAGTCTATATGGGAAAGTGATATTCTACAATCAAACATCATAAACATATCCCAACAAAATTTCAAATTAATAGCTCGCTGGTACCTCACCCCTATCCAACTCTCACACATGATTCCCTCATCCTCCCCTGATTGCTGGAGGGACTGTGGCCTCAAAGCCTCTTATATACATTGTTGGTGGGAATGCCCTAAAGTGAGGCCTTTTTGGTCCACAATCTGCTCCCATCTTTCAACCTTACTGGGCACTCCAATTCCCGAAGACCCTATGATTATACTCCTTAATTTTTGGCCGAATTCTAAACTGTCACTCTCCCAAAGATCCTTACTGGCTAAACTTCTGACGGCAGCCAAAACAACAGTAGCACAATCCTGGAAAAATACCATTAGTCTATCCCTTGATACCTGGCTCTTGAAGGTCTGGGATCACGTCGCTATGGATAAGATACAGGCATCACTTGACACCAACGACTCTTACCAAGCTTACTCTAAATACATAGCGACGTGGTTCCCTATCCTAGGAAAAATTGACTCAGACCCATTCTATATTAACTCCCGTAACAAAAGTAGGCTGTATAGAGATTTCCTGTGGTTATAAATCTTTTTAAATCATTGTACTTTGCTTTACCAACTACGAATTACTTTTTCTTCTTCCCTTCTTAATATTGTATAAGTTAAAGGTTTGTGGGTTAATTTTCTTTTGTTGTATATGACCGGTTTAGTTTATTCATCTATGTATTGACTTATTATCTCCTTACGCTATGGTTGTACAAAATTTTTTCTTAATAAACCAGTTATTAACCGGAAAAAAAAAAAAAAAAAAAAAGGAGATTGTGAGCCGCTCTGAGACTCTTCGGAGTGGAGGGCGGGATATAAATCCAATATCTTCTTCTTCTTCTGGAGATCAGCTGGAAAAGCAGGAGATCTCCAGGCCCCACCTGGAGGCTGGTAGCCCTACCACTAGCTGGGTATAAGGAGTCCCTTTATACCTCCCCTCTACAACTGCAGATGGCCGGGACACACTCCTAGCTAGAGTAAAGCCCCTTCTAGTGTTGTGAGATTCAAGGAAGTACAGGTAGGCGGTGGGAGCAACTATATATCTACTGTTTGCTGAAGAGAAATAATCTGGGGAAATGAGAAGATCTGTTTGTCTTTCTGTATTAAGCACTTTCTGATTAATGAGTGATTTTGCCTGGTCTATGCTAAGGTTTAGGAGGGTTTGGGGGCAAAACACTGGGCCAGTGGGGGGAACCTCCCCATACATCGCCAACACGATGACGTCACCCGGAAGCGATGTCATCATGCCATGCATGGCCACTCTAGGGGTTTCCGGGGAAACTCTATGGTTTTCCTGGACGCTCTAGCCATTTGGGAGGGGGAAACTCTATGGTACAATCCGGGATGCAGGGGACTTGGCAACCCTAGGAAAACCTCAACTTCCTGATGGCTGTTTGGACTGCTTGGAGCCAATTGCATTGAAATTGGTCATGCAAGATAAGAGGGAACAGCCCCTAAGGATTCATGTTACCAGTGACCCATTTACATATAGAAAGAGCACAAATTCTGGCCTCTGCTCGAGTCATTCCCGTTCACTCCAAAGTCTGATCCTGACAGTGCTGCTGCAATTTGGCCTCTGTCATGTGAACAGAATAGCAGAAGGACACTTCAAAGGCAATTCCAAGGTTATTTCAAGCCCAACTATCCCTCCTCCCCCCCCCCAAAAAAATCCGCTCTGCATGAGGATCTACACACTAGTCATTGGGGAGGGAGGTTATTTATTTATCATCTGCCTCGCTCACTGAAACTCAAGGCAGATCACAGAATGTAAGTTGGGGTCCGCGACACATTACCCACGGGACGGCAACTCGCTCCACCTCTTTCACGCAGCAAACAAGATCCTCTAAAAGCCAGTTTCTGTTTGCGGTGCAAAAAAGGCGACGCTAGTTGCAGCCCCAGGGCAGAGAGTGTAAAATCCCACAGAAGCTGCCTTGAGAAGAGGAGCGTGAGAGCGGCATAAGGGGAGTGGGAGATCAGCCTAACAGAATTTGTGGCAGGGGGTGAACTTTCACGAGTCACAGAGTGAGCAGTGATCCAGCGACTCACAAAAGCGCCTCCACTGCCACCAATTTTGTTTGTCTTGAAGGTGCTCCGGGACTTTTGCTCTTTTCTGTTGCTACGAATAATACGGATGCCCACCTTGCTGTAGCCCTAATTAATCCCATACATTTTTTTCATTCTCTTCTAGGAAATGAACGAAACGGCCTGGATTTCAACAGACAGGTAAGGCTGGGGCTGGTTTCGAAGGATTTTACTTGCCTGTGCATCGTGCTTGCGTGCTCCGAATGCCGTTCGTCCTGGCACCCTTGTAACCAGAGTCATTTCCCCCTTTCTGCCAATGTTCGCTTGAGGTGGACGTACAGTGGCCAGCTCATCAACACTGCACGCTATCTGGCTTAAAACATATTACATTTTTCCCTGGATCCTTCCTGGGTCTGCACAATCAAGGGGCTGCTGTGGGTTCCATCACAGGGTTGCCAACTCCACATTTGGAAATACCTCAAGATTTGAGGGTGTGGCCTGGGAGGGTGGGGTTTAGGGAGGGGTACGATGCCCCCAAATCCAACTTTCAAAGCAGCCATTTTCTCCATGATCCATGGCTTTTTTTGTAGCAGGAGCTCCTTTGCATATTAGGCCACACACCCCTGACGTAGCCAATCCTTCAAGAGCTTACAGTAGGCCCTGTACTAAGAGCTCTGTAAGCTCCAGGAGAATTGGCTACATCAGGAGGATGCAGCCAATATGCAAAAGAGTTCCTGCTACCAAAAAAGCCCTGACTCATGATCTATGTAATCTGGAGATCAATTGTCATTCTGGGAGATCTCCAGCCCCCACCCGGAGGATGTGCAACGAATAAAGAATCACAGCAGAGAGTGACAGGAGAAAACCCTTGGATCTCTTGACAACCTGCCTCCAAAGAAGCAATAAGACAAATTCTTATAATATTCAAAACACTCTCAATCAAAGCATCTTATAAGCATACCCTGATATACAGAACACCCATAGTGAATACCAAAGAAAAGGTAAAGGTAGTCCCCTGTGAAAGCACCAGTCGTTTTTGACTGGAATTCACTGCCACAGGAGGTGGCGGCGGCTACAAGCATAGCCAGCTTCAAGAGGGGATTGGGAAAAAATATGGAGCAGAAGTCCATCAGTGGCTATTAGCCAGTGTGTGTGTGTGTGTGTATTGGCCACTGTGTGATACAGAGTGTTGGACTGGATGGGCCATTGGTCTGATCCAACATGGCTTCTCTTATGTTCTTATGTTGTTATGACTCTGGGGTGACTGACATCGCATCACGACGTTTTCACGGCAGACTTTTTTATGGGGTAGTTTGCCATTGCCTTTCCCGGTCATCTACATTTTATTTATTTTTGTTTTGTTTTGTACATTTATAGCCTGCCCTTTCCCGTGAAGGGCTCAGGGCAGATTCCAACAAGCTAAAACATTAAAACCAACAATAAAACATCTAAATAGTTAAAACAACTTCCCCCCAGTTAAATAGTTAAAACTTTCCCACCAGCAAACTGGGTCCTCATTTTACCGACCTCGGAAGGATGGAAGGCTGAGTCAACCTGGAGCCAGCTACCTGAACCCAGCTTCCCCCGGGATCGAACTTAGGTCGTGAGCAGAGAGCTCGGACTGCAGTACTGCAGCTTTACCACTCTGCGCCACGGGGCTCTTATAGTGAATACAAAGGAAGGATTAAATCCTGAAAAAAGTTCATATTCAGCCGTCTCTGATTAATAATCCCTAGTCCTTCCACATTCAGAGGAATCCTCGGTCCAGCTGCTCCTGAGGAGACCGTGTAGCGTTCCTGCAGAATTCCACTTCCAAACTGATATTGTGCACAGCAAAGATGCTTTGATTGAGAGTGTTTTGAATATTATAAGGGTTTGTTAGAATCATTGTCTTATTGCTTCTTTGGAGGCAGGTTGTTACGGAACCCAAGGGTTTTCTCCCGTCATCGCCTGGAGGATGGCAACCCTAACCCAGACTCCTGATGGTTTGTTTTGTTTTGTTTTAAAAAAAACTGATCAAACACGAATGTGTATTAAAAACCAACAAGGAAAAAGAATCTGGCAGCAAATAGAACTGCAGGACAGAAAAAGGAGAGCAGAAATCCTAAGTTTACTGACTGGGGTCCTCCTTCCTTCAGCGTTGAATAAGCTTTCCTTTAAAAAAAAAATTGCTTAACCTTCCCCTCCCCTCCCCTCCCCTTTAAGCTTGCTTTGATAACATTTTTTTTTAAATGCATCATCCGCCCGATACTTCCAATCAATCAGTAAATAAATCTACGTGGTGAACTTGGAATCTGAGTCACCGTTACAAGGCAGGGAAGCCTATCCCAGAGGAATCATCCTGAAAATGCAACTGCTAATTTATCTATCATCAACAGAAGGGAAACCAGTTGATACAAGCAGCTGAATCAGATGGTGAAGCCTTTCCTGGAATGTACCACTTCAGGCGGCAAGCGGGGAGTTGCATGTGCAAATTCTCTTTCCACTTTTTTTTTTTTTTAAACCCTCCCTGCACATCAGGGAGATGGTGTCTGAACCCTTCTTCCTGACATGCTAGTTTTCTATGTGCATGGAGTGGCGGGGGGGGGGGGGGTTTGCAAGACACCCCCTCCCCCATAAGGGGCACATTTCAGGAAAATCTTTTTTTTTTTTCCCCATATGATTCTGCTGGTTGTATGAACTGCCTACAATTCAACCCAGGGCAGGTAATGATAGGAAGGCCAGTCTCCAGGTGGCACGTGGGGATCTCCCAGAATTACAGCTCAACTCCAGCCTACAGAGATTAGTTTCCCTGGAGAAAATGGACGCTTTGAAGGGTTGATTTTTTGGCATTGTACCCAGGGTTCTCAGGTAGGTGCTGGAAAATACCTGGAGACTGTGGGGGTGGATCGAGGAGAGGGCAGGATCTGGGGTGGGGAGAGGGCCCAGCATAATACAATGGCATCAAGTCAACTTGTCAAAGCAGCCCTTTTCTCCAGGGGAGCTGATCTCTGCCCGCTGGAGATAAGTTGTAAAAGCGGGAGATCTCCAGGCCCCACCTGGAGGCTGGCAACCCTACCCCCTGAGGCTCCTGTCCTCCCCAGGCTCCATCCCCAAACCTCCAGGAGTTTCCCAACTAGGGTTGCCAATCCCCAGGTGGGGGCAGGGGATCCCCCGGTTTGGAGGCCTTCCCCCGCTTCAGAGTCGTCAGAAAGCGGGGGGGGGGGGGGGGGGGAGGGGAGGGAAATGTTTTCTGGGAACTCTATTCCCTATGGAGATTTATTCCCATAAAAAATCATGGAGAATTGATCCGTGGGTATCTGGGGCTCTGGGGGGGCCTGTTTTTTGGGGTAGAGGCACCAAATTTTCAGTATAGCATCTAGTGCCTCTCCCCAAAATACCCCCTAGGTTTCAAAAAGATTGGACCAGGGGGTCCAATTCTATGAGCCCCAAAATAAGGTGCCCCTATCCTTCATTATTTCCTATGGAAGTAAGGCATTGAAAAGGTGTGCCGTCCCTTTAAATGTGATGGCCAGAACTCCCTTTGGAGTTCAATGATGCTTGTCACAGC
The DNA here is from genome assembly GCF_032191835.1 of Heteronotia binoei. Lineage (NCBI taxonomy): Eukaryota > Metazoa > Chordata > Lepidosauria > Squamata > Gekkonidae > Heteronotia > Heteronotia binoei. The sequence continues at coordinate 12,053,735 of NC_083234.1, forward strand.
TTTGATTTTGGCTCCACCCCTAATGGCTCCTGGCTCCGCCCCCAAATTCCCCAGATATTTCTTGAATTGGACTTGGCAACCCTATTCCCAACCTAGATCTGGCAATCCTACCTCCCCATCTCCCATCAGCGACCAGACACGACTCGGCAACCCTATCTGCTGTAGCCTTTTAACGCAAACAAGCTGTGGCATTAGGATTCTGCCACGCACTGGCACGACTATTCCCAGAAATTGCTTCTGTGTGGCCACTGCAACATCTGGCTTCCTCCAACATGGATGGCCCAGATAGAACGATTAAGCCCCTCCTTGTGCCACACAGTTGTCTAAGGCGCAGCTGCTGTTTTTCATTCTTTCTGTTGGTTCGTACAGTTACTGTGTTTTAGATGGTGTTATTTATTTGATTATGGGGCACTTTGAATCTCTGAGGGGTGTATTGCTGAGAACGGCCTCAAGCGCCTGTTTGTAGAGAGGCAGCATGCAAATAGTTTGCATAAATTCCGATGATTTATGCAGGATGTCAACATGGAATGGAAGCCGTTTGAATCAGCATCGAGAGATATGGTTGTGTGACCTCTCTGTAGCATCAGACATACATGCAGGCCTTGAATTCAGCAGGAGCTCACAGGAGAACAGCTCCTGAACCTTTCTGAGGGATCCCCCTCTTCCTCCCCACCTACCTTGTCCATTGCATAGTAGGTGCAGCTGCATAACAACCCCTGGATTAGGAGAGCGGCCAGCCAGCCAGCCACCAGGAGCTTTGCCATGCCCCCAGCAGCCCTCAACCCCTGGAGAAGCCCGCGCCACCCTTTCTCCACTTCTTATGTGATTTTGGGTGGCGGGTGACTTGCTGGCTTTTTGAATGGGGGGGGGGGCAAGGAGAACCCCAGGTGAGCGAGGCCTACTTGAGCTAGCTGGATCTCTAGCCAGCCCAAGCAAGCCTCGCTCGCCTGGGGCTCTCCTTTCTAGCGTCGGGTTGCTTTTGACTGGTGGGGGTGACATACGCGAATGAGTTATGCTAATGAGTTCCACCACCTATTTTTCTGCGAAACAACTCCTGGATACATGGGAATAGAAGCTTATAACCATCAGAGTACAAAGTGGCTATGGGCCATGGCTTGGTGCTGGCATTCCCAATGTGGTGCCCTCTGGGCCAACCTCACGTCTTGGATCTGTTGACAGGGAAGGAGACAATCATTCAGATTCTGTGGGCCAAAGGTATTTAGGGCTTTCCTTCAAGGTCATAACCCACCCCTTGCATTAGGCCCAGGATCTATTTCATTACTTCAAGGGATCAGAGCTTATTCATACCACACACGCCCCCCAATTGTCTGTCCCCCCAAAATGTAAAACTCTGAACATAAGAACATAAGAGAAGCCATGTTGGATCAGGCCAATGGCCCATCCAGTCCAACACTCTGTGTCACATAAGAACATAAGAGAAGCCATGTTGGATCAGGCCAATGGCCCATCCAGTCCAACACTCTATGTCACATAAGAACATAAGAGAAGCCATGTTGGATCAGGCCAATGGCCCATCCAGTCCAACACTCCGTGTCACATAAGAACATTAGAGAAGCCATGTTGGATCAGGCCAATGGCCCATCCAGTCCAACACTCCATGTCACATAAGAACATAAGAGAAGCCATGTTGGATCAGGCCAATGGCCCATCCAGTCCAACACTCTGTGTCACATAAGAACATAAGAGAAGCCATGTTGGATCAGCCCAAAGGCCCATCCAGTCCAACACTCTGTGTCACATAAGAGAAGCCATGCTGGATCAGCCCAAAGGCCCATCCAGTCCAACACTCCGTGTCACATAAGAACATAAGAGAAGCCGTGTTGGATCAGGCCACTGGCCCATCCAGTCCAACACTCCATGTCACATAAGAACATAAGAGAAGCCATGTTGGATCAGGCCAATGGCCCATCCAGTCCAACACTCTGTGTCACATAAGAACATAAGAGAAGCCATGTTGGATCAGGCCAATGGCCCATCCAGTCCAACACTCTGTGTCACACAGTGGCCAAAAGAAAAATGCCATCTAGAGGTCTACCATTGGAGCTAGAAGCCCTTCCACTGTGCCCCTCCCAAGTACCAGAATACAGAGCATCACTGCCCCAGAGAGTTCCAACGATAAACTGTGGCTAATAGCCACTGATGGACCTCTGCTCCATATGTTTATCCAATCCCCTCTTGAAGCCGTCTATGCATGGAGCTGCCACCACGTCCTGTGGCAGTAAATTCCATGTGTGAATCACCCTTTGGGTGAAGAAGTACCTCCTTTTATCAGTTCTAACCCGACTGCTCAGCATTTTCATTGAATGTCCCCGAGTTCTTGTATTGTGAGAAAGGG